>NC_079294.1:29461144-29764039 GCF_023638135.1 Falco biarmicus
TTTTCTTCACATTTTTAGCACCAAGGAAAAATACACTATAGACATGACACCTTTCTACGGGACATTCACGGTCATACTTCAAAACTACTTAAATTTCTGCAAGAAGATTTAAACAATGAGAAAAAAAAAGTGGCCATTATGACCAAGTTTTCTCATGTGTCTAAAAGCTTAAATGAAAGACAAAACATCTATTCTGCTCTCTGCAGGTAATACCTGTTACTCACATGAGTAACACACACTAAAGACATGCCTTGGAGCACTAAGCACCATAGAAAACAAATTTCGTGCTGTAAATTACCTAAAAAATTGTCTACTGCTACCTCTTACCCTAACAGGAAGAGAAAGGAAATCAGAATTTAAAAATCCATCCGCAATGACACCTACTGGAAGGGAAAGGATTGATGACTCAGGCTCACATCTGCCCTTCATTCTCCTCAAATTCTCTCATTGATCTCACAGCACCACTAGGCTCATAAAAGCATCCTTTGAGTGACAATACATTTAAGAAATAACACCAGCACATTTCTTCTGCGACATCAGTTTGTAATTTTTTTTTCAATGCACTGCAGCACCGGATAACATTTACTGCCAACTGAACTACTGAGCTACAGGGGATACCACAATTTTCCAAGAAAGGCTGATCTTTTAAGATTGCCCTAAAAGTTGCATGAGTTTACAGGCAAACCACTAATTCCCCACGTAATCGTTGCCTTTTAAATGTGAGCCAAAGGTCTACCTGCCGCAGATTAACCCTCCTCCGCAGCCCAAGTACTTCAGGGCACACACGGGATTACCCCCTCACCTCCCGCCGGCCCGCTGACGTTCGGGGGCGGCCGGGGACCGAGCGGCGACCCTGGGGCTGCCGCGCCGGCCGCACAGGCGCCCCGGCAAGTTTCGGCACGGGGGACCGGCGGAGGGGACCGGCACAGCCACGGCCCGCTATACCCGACGGCCAACAGCTATTTCCAGGCTGTTTCTACCCACGGCGAAGCCTGGACGGGGAGGGCGGCGGGGGCGAGGAAGCGCTGACTGTCCTTCACGTATTTCGATCCGCTCCCCCGAGCCCCGGGGCGCCGGACCGGAGGCGGGAGGGATCGCCGGAGAGACCGGGACGGCTCCCAGGGCGGCCGGTGGGTACTCGCGCCCCGCGCCAGGACGCCGGGAGGAGCGGGAGGGGGGCGAGCCGGGCGGGGGGCGAGCCGGGCGCCCGGGGCCCGCGGCGGGATGCGGCCAGGCGGCCCGCGGCGGTACCTGATGATGTCGTCCTGGTGCCCCAGGTAGAATTTCTGCCGGTGCTCCCGGGGGCTGTAGACCACGCCGACCCCCGCCACGAAGTAGACGATCTCCTTGGCCGCCGTGTAGTAGAGGTTGTTGCGGCACTGGTGGCCCCGGTAACCGTAGACCCACTCCAGCCGCAGGTGGCAGCTCGGCGCGCTCCGGTCAGCCATGTCCCCCCGCCCCCGCCAGCCGGGTACGGCTCTCTCCCGCCGGAGACCCCGCGGGAAGGAGGCGGCGGGTCGGCCGCCCCCTCCGCTCGGCTCGCTGTCCGCCGCGCTAATCCCTGGCCGCCGACATGAATGCCCGCCGCCGCCGCTCGTCCGCCGCCTCACAGAGGGCGCCGCCGACCGCGCCCGCCCCGCCGCCTCGCGCCGCCAGACATGGCTGCACTGAGACACCGCCCGGGACGCGGAGCGAGGGCGCGGTGCCGCGCCGGCCCCCCCCACCGCGCCCCGGCCTGCGCCTGCGCCTGCGCCGAGGGCAGCGCCGTCAGGCGGCCGGGCGGGCTGCGCCAGCGGCGGCGGGAAGGGCGCGCGCCGCCACGGCCGCTGGGCGACGCGAGGCGCGGGCCGAGGCGCGGCGGTGAGGAGATGGCGGCGCGGGCAGGGGCGGGGGGGAACGGGCTGCGCCTTCGTGCGTTCGGGGGGGGGTTTTATTTAAAATTTTTCCTTTTTTTTTTCTCTTTAAGCGAGCCTGTGTCTTCTCCCCTTTCCCCAAGTTTGGCTTTCTGTTTTTGCTGCCCCTCCCGGGAATTCACCGGCCCCTTGCCTTTCCGTCCGGCGCCTGCCGGGCCGATCGGTCCCTCAGCCCTGTGTGGAAGCCGCCCCGTAGCCCGCGGCCGCTGCCGGCCTCCAGGGCCCGTTCATCCGAGAAGAAAATGCCAACCGAAATCTGTAATGACTAATATTTAACCCTTTAAGCCCACCGCCTGCATCATGGACTACACAAAAGTTACTTCCCCATCCATTCCTTGTTTTCCTCGTGACACGACTTCTCATCCATAGATCTCAAGGCGTTTTACATGCGAAAGTCACCGTTGTCCAATCTCACAGGTGGGGAGGGGACCGGGAGGTGACCTCTCTGTGCTGCTTGAGGCAGCAGCGCCGGGGAGCCCGCCGCCGCGGCCAGAATTTGATCAGAACGTGCGGCTTCCCGGCTTTGTCGCACCACCAAGTACCTAGCTGGCTAAATAAATGTACATTATGTGATCATGCAAACAGTTTTGCACGAAAAACTTGAATAATTATTCTAAAAGGTCCTGGATAACTAGCCTGTTTTGAGAATTGAAAATAAACCCAATTCTTTTCTTATTACTTCCAGCACAGATTTGGTTTTCGAAGTGTATGTATTTTGTCAGGATTTATCTGTTAATCTCCATTTCTTTAACTTCTGTTTCTCTTCTATTATTTCATTAGTCATATTGACATTTCTTCCACAAAACTTTTACTTCTAACTAGTTATTTCATGTTAAGCCATTTTTCCATGCTACTCTGTTTTCATTTTAGTGGGAGGTTTCCTCTCAAATCTGTATTGAGTAAACTTAATATTATATTATTCCTTCCATTGTTTTAGAAAAAGAGTTCTTTTGTGGAAAAACGTATTTAGGCATTCTAGTCAGTTAGCTATATATTAACATATTTCCACAGTCTAGAAGACTGAAAGACACTATTTTTCTCAGGCTCTGACAATAAGGATTTTCATAACAGCAGGATCAGATGCAGCTTTCAGTCCCACACATTTATTGAAAACAACACAAGGCACAAAACAGAAGTCTGCAGAGAGCTTCCCCATGCAGCCTGAAACTTGACTCAAATATAAAGGCAAGGAAACCTCCCCTTCCGTGAAAAATTTAAATTTTTTGAGAGAAAGAAAGAAAAGGGCTTTTATCCCTAATCAAGACAAAAAGTCATATATGTTCACTAACAGATAAAGCAAATGTTACTTCCTCAGAAATCATAAACAGTCTTTTGCCATTCTGTTTGCTTCCTAAACAGCCAGATCACCTTGGAACCTGTGTAGCTGCAGTTTCTCAGGAGTCCCCAAGATGGGAGACTAGCCAGGGAAACAGACTGGAAAATTCCCAACCAGCTCGTCTTAGAAGTACAAAATGTATTACTCTTTCTACTCTGGTGTTAACTCTGTACAGCTGTTGCTACCTCAGCTCTTTTGATAGGAAAGGTGGTTACAGAAAAGGTCTATAACAATGATGCTTAGTTCTATTCTGGAAATAATATGGGAAAGAAATGAACACTGGCGTGCTTTTGAAAAACAAAACCCCCAAAAATTTGCATTTCTGTGTTGCTTCCCATTAAATTCCACAGAATGTTTTGAATGTCAATATACATTTAATCAAACTGCTAGTAAGATTTTGTGCAGCTCCATAAAATTACAAATATATTGAGGCTAAAAATAAGATTACAGCTGCAAGACTGTTCCCTTCATAAGATGAAGCTTATGAGAAAGTAGATTTGAAAATACTGAATGTACATGATGACTGGAAAAACTTGTTTCAAGCTTTTAAATGTTAATTGGATTGATTATCAACAGACATAGGCATTTGATACTTATTTTACTTATTTGACTTCTGCTGTTGTAAAAGCTCATTTGAAAGTGGGAATATTTTTGTGTAAAAATTTTCTCTTTACACATTTGCAAATTTATTGCATATTTAAACATGAATGTACAAAAATACATAATTACGGTGTCTGTACTTTCTTCTCTATATATAAATACATACTTTTGTTAGATTATTACTTAAAGTGAAATTCTGGACCTCTGGACAGCAATCAGGAAGAAACTTTATTACGTAATGACATTGGCTCTAACTGCAGTTGGTGATCATGTTTCCCATAATGAACAGCAGAACCCATAATGGTAGTCAGAAAAACTACATATATGCAATGCAAGGAGGATGGGAAGAGCTGCATGTCACACCCCACACAGCCAATATTTCCTTTTGATTGTCCTGGAATTGACTACCACCTCTAAGATGGGGAAATGGCTGAGAGGAGATTCCAAGGGGAAAACTACCCATGGCCGTAGTTTGCTAACCTTATGCTAACCCCTAACACATAGAGGGTGCAAATGAAATTTTACACACTCAGCATTTGTTTTTGCCAGGAGTAGGAAGCAGCGTAGCATTACCATCTCTTCCTCCACCCTTACTCTGTCTAGTGTTCCCACTCAGGCCTGACACCATAATTCCTCTAGCCGCTACCAACCTAGATGTCTGCACCCAGTGTCCCTGGTAGCGGGCAGCCAGGGCTTCAGGGGCCACTGGCACCCGAGCCGTCTGCCACCAGCGCTGCCTCCTTGTGTACCTTGCACAGGTGCTCTGGGACTGACACCAGTCCCTCTCCATTCGCTCTCTGGTGGGATGTACACACCGAGCGCGGCCTCTCCCTTTCCAGCCGCTCTCCAAGCCCCCCGCGGGGCAGGGCGGGGCGGGGCGGGGCGGGGCGGGGCGGGCGCGGGGGCGGCCCGGCGCTAGCACGTGCCGGCGGCCGGCGCTGTCCGCGGTGCTGATCTCCATCGGCAGGATCCGTGAGGTCGGGCGGTATTCGCAGGGAAGGGAAAGATATGGTTTATTAACCCATGGTTGTAGTGGAAAATAAACAAGCTTTTGGCCAAATAAGACATTTTGTGTGCTGCCAGTACGGTATTTGACACGTGAAAGACGGTATTTAGCTGTTCTGCCTCAGCTACCTGTGATGGGGCTTACATCTTTCCTATGATGTCAGATACATCACTGCAAATTGTGTTTGGTTAATACACAGTGACACAAGTACATCATTTCTCTAAAGAAAATCAACTAAGTGGCATTTTAATGTCTCACAACGCGTACTTATAAGAAGACATACTTCTTAGCATATTGTAAATATATTTACAATGCGTCTCAAGTTCTGCTAAATGGAACAAGGCTTAAATAAGTGATTTTTTAAACAAATGCTCTTGCAACAGCTAATGCCAGAGCACACGAGATGAGTGATTATTCTCTGTTAAGTCCTAATAATGGTACCTGGTTCAAGTAGTAATTATATAACATGAAGCAGATAAGCAACAGTGACAACGTTCATTTCAGCATCCTTGGGGATAAAAGGTCTCAGTCCATTATGGGAACACAATGTCTGAAAATAATATTTTGCAAAACTTATAAACCTATTTAACAGAGAAAGTAATGAGAATTACCTGGTACCATTCAATAGCACTGAGGTAAAAGCTAAGGATCAAAAAGGCCTGCTTACTACTGGATAAAAATAAGAAGTCAAGAAAAAAAAGACAGCATCAAACTCAAATACTATTTGAGTTAACTGTCTTTCAGAAAATGGAAAATTTAATGGAAGATTTTGTACCATATCATCCAACACATAAGATGCAAATTATTAAGACATTTTAAAAGACTAAGATATATTATTAAATTAACAATAGAGATATATATTTTTTTAAAGTAACATTACAGGTAGGAATCCTTGAAAATAATCAGTAAGTCTACTGCATCATCAAGAAGCAAAGGAATTAAGGTTAAGAAAATGGCACAGAAAAACAGTGATTTCTTCAAATCTCAACACAGAAGAGTCTACAAAACAGAAGATGGGAACATGTACAGGGTATGGTCACACAAGGAGATACCTTTATAACAAGGTGTGGGAAAATGATGAGCTAAAGAGCAGCAAGCCACGAGTACATTATACTTTACCTCCAAAAATTCTGACAATTTCAGAATGTTGTAGCTGACATGCTCTGAAGAGAAAAATGCAATTGCTCTTTAAAACCATGTCCTATGGGGAAACATCATCCAATATTGTAACCATTTTAATAGCAGTTCTAAACTTGGTAACAGCAAATCCATGTGTTTTCTTTCAGTACTGATTGATAAACTAGATACAATGGTTGAAATGAAAATAAAACAATTATATGTGTATGAAATTAAGTATTACAGACATTAATGTGTCCTGCTTCTGCAAAATAAATTACACCTTGATGATCATAGGAATTGTATTCCTGTGCTTTTGATAAACATTCATTCTGGGCACTGGAAGAAATAGGCACCCTATTAAAAAGAATATGAACACGTAATTTTCACAGTACAGACAGCAGCTAAGGCTGTGATATATTTATTCACAGAAATTTGATTTAGAAATGTCCTCACATAATGGTTTCCTAACATAGGGCTGGTAAAGGGATGTACAAGATAAAAACACTACTGAAATTAAATTCATCCATCATTAGTATAGAAAGCAACAGCTTCTAGACATTCTAAAGCAGAAATAAATGTGTTTAGGACAGGAAGTGATGCAAGTACATCAGTAAAGAATACCAGCTGAAACTGCAGAGGGAACACAATTACCTCAATTACTGAAAACCATGTACTGGCTTCATTAGCTGTGACATCTTTACCAGAAGGTCTTGTTTTAGGGTCTCTCCTGTAATGCGAAGTTCAACAGCTCTCTCTTCTGAAACTTGAGAGGATTCCTACCATGATTTTAATGGCAAAAATCTCATGAGGTCTAAGAATTTCCATCACAGCACATTTATTTTCCAAATAAATGCAAAAGCACTTCTACATTTAGTTCCAGATTTGAAGTTACTGTAGGAAAATTATGTTTAATATTAGTCTCAGAAGTTAGACACTAACATTTGTATTCTTTCTTAAAATGTCTATCACAAACTTCAAAAATTGGCCCTAAAATCTGTGTTAGCACATGGGTGAAAAAATTCTTCTTGGTCTATAAACAATGAAAAAACTGTGTTTCAGACTGCCAACAATCTGACACCAGAATACATTTTGAAGCCACTCAGTGAAGCATTCAGTTTCTTTCAGCAATGACATTGTGTTTACACAACATGGCTCTAGTCACCACACATGCACTTGGATCTAAACAGCTTTTTTCAGCTTGCATTTTGTGTACAAGTACATGTGTACTGAAGTTATTCATCTAGGTGATTTGAAGAACTTAGATCAAGCACCAGCACTTGATATAACATATGACAACCTAAACAGGCTTAAATGAGGCCCCTAAAGAGAGGCTGATTAAATTCCAATGCATTTTCTATCAACAGACTTATGATGAAAATCTGATTCCGAACTCTCAAAATCAATTGATTTCAACTGTTGACTAAACTAAACATAGAATGCAATTTATTTTAAACTCTGCTTATGTGACAGTTATCTATGGCTCCCTCTTATGATGTCATCAAAAACCTTTGAAGTAACACCTTGTTTGCATGCAGGGGTAATTTTTTTACCTGTTTTCAGTTTTTTCTTTACAACTAGAATAGGGTAGGATGATCAGCCCCAAATAATGTTGTTAATATTTGGGGGGGATGAATTAAAATTTCAGCTGGCTGATGCTAATTATTAGATTAAAAATTGCCAGGTCAAGATAACATCTTTTTACAAAGTAGTTGACAAGCTTTTAAAAATATAATGCACAATACCGACTTTGCAAAAGCTCTCAAAAAGCTTAGTTGTTAAAAGGAATCATGAAGGAACTTAGCCGTATGGCACTACATAGAGTCAACATGCAATAATGCAGGTTTATCAAATATGACATCATCTACCAGTGATAATATAAATACTCAGAAGAACTGAAGGAAATAGAATATTTAAACATTTTAAAAAGTAACAGTATTAACTCTCAATACTGAGAAACTTAAAAAATAGCATAGCACTATTAATCCAGCAGTGGAATGCAAACCTTGAAAAAAGGAACAGAGTAGATTTGTAGGGCACCTACATAATTTTTTGTGGGAACAGCTATATATCAAGTGATGATGCTGGAAAGGCTTTGTAATTAATACTGTAGACTGAGTGCCAAGAGTATTCTCTCTCCACCGCTTTCATGTTTATGTGTGTGTATATATTTATGTATGAGCAAACACATTTACAGCAAACTTTTCAGATATAACAGTTAACTTAGTATTATTATCAGGGTTTCTACTTTGATATTTAGGATCCACTGCAAATAAGTGTGCTAGTTTAGCTGCTCTAAACTTGAAAAGAAAGAAAAGTGTCAAGCCCAGTTTTTTAAGCTGAGCATTCAGTCGTCAGTGCAAAATTTTTTTGCAACCTGTCTTTAAATGGAAATAACATACCAGTCTGTTTCATAGACCACTGGGTTTTTTTGTAGTTGCATTGATTCCTGCTAGTGTAATGAACACCAATCTACATTTAGCGCAGCCAACAGAGCATCCGCATCAAACAAGAAATAGTGTCTCATATGAAACACTAAAGATAAGGAAGGTAACAATCTCACTTGAAAAACATCCTGTTCATCCTGTACAGTAAAAGAGGCGTGGATCTGATCACAAATATCACATTCAGTCCAGGCGTAAATAGTATAGGGGACACCTAAAGCCATATGAATGTTAATGGCTTGGGACCTGAACAGTATTGCCACCTAAGTTCTGTTATCAGCCACTGGATGATCCCTTCTCAGCTAGACCATGGTTAGGATATCATGTATGATCAGCAAGAAGCAGCAGTATTCTTATTTGTGACAGCAATAGTTGCTATTGATGCATATTGTTGTCTTGGCTGGTCATAGAATGAAACCTGCAACTGTTACTACAAATTACTTTCCCTGATGCTAAATCTAAGCCTCAGCATGAAACGCTGCTCTTAATGCGATTTCATTTGCATGACCTCTCCTAATTTTCTACAGTCAGTAAGAATGGGGTTCTACAAGCAACTATTATGTGACCTGCACTTCAGATGGCAGGGTTCTTGCTGAAAATAGCATGTAAAGAGGGAACTTCCTCCTTGTGCTCTTCTGCCACGACTATGGGCCTTCACAGAAAGCAGCACTCAGAGTGGCCTCATCTGTAGTCCTGTTTGCATTCATTCAAAGCACACAAGACAAAACTTGCTCTTTGCTCTCAATTCTACCAACATCAAATGAATCTGAATCATTAGAATGAACCCTTTTTGCATGTTATCTTCCATGATGCCAGCTCTTGTTCAAAGGCAACCCAGACATCTCTGGCTGAGGCCATCTGCAGGTAGACATGTAGTAACATCAACTTTCATTTTCAAGCCCTTGTTAATTGTATTGAGCAGGAAATTACATCTTTCTTCTGTATTCTTACATCTTGAGATGAGTAACTGACAGAAGCAGAAATTTTAAGATATCAACAGAATTTTAAGAACTATTTTTAGGTTCTATTCCTGTTTTTATCAGAATAATGTGAATTCACGATGACTGAATTCATCATTCTGTCAAACAGACAGAAGAGGAATTAAACTGTCCCTTACTTCTAATTCCTGAATTTTCTATTTTTTGTTCAAATTAATTAAGGCAAGCTGCAAATTACCTAGGAGACAGTGATATCATCACAATAGTCCAGCTGTAAATAAAGCAGCACCACTGAATTTCCTGGCCTTTCACTGAAGATGAAAATAGTCTCTCACAACACACAAACTAAGGTCAGGTCACTTTTAATACAACGAACATGCCTAGTTATACAAGACAAGCACGTGACCGTTCTTTCATAAACCCTGATGATTTCTATAGTTATATCACATACCTATTGATCCCCCAAGATAGCACTGACACAATGAACACAGAGGGACTCATTATGGTTGGAAGATATTAGAGTATTACACCCAAATTAACCACTTCTACTTAAAGTAACAGAAGGGACTAACCCCAAGACTACAAAACTTTTGAAAAAAGAATGCAGACAAGCCTATATTGCACTCAAGCCAAACAACTTCCACTTTTCATAATATAATGTATAAACACTACTTGTAACATTTCACACAGTGGAACCCGTCTTCCACCTAGACAATCCCTCCCAGGATGTCGCTGTTACTAAATTATGATATTTTTTTTCCATCAGTGTTAAACAGGACATTTATAATTTGTTCTTCTCCCACAAATTAAGTACATCCAAGGTATAATCCCCCAAATTTATTTTGTCCCATCTTTCCACAGAATCGATTTTCCTCATTTTGGGAGAGTGTGTGAAAAGCAGATAGCTTTAGCAAGCTACTTAGTGTCTTAGCCCTGACCTGTGGGAAAGGACCTAAGCAGTTTCCACACACATTCAAAATTATTATTTTCCCACACACTGTACACAGGTATGCCAGAAGTGATAATTCCTGAAGTATAACATGGATTTTTAAGCACGACTAATTTTACTGAAACCAATCACTAATTTCCCATAAGCCACTGAATAGCGGTCTTGTGATAAATAACACTTCCAGCTTTCAGATAGGGTGTCAGATATATCTTTGAATAAATGACATCACAAAGGAAATGCTCCAGAGATTAAAACTGCTCCTTAATACTTCATAGGTACTAATGTGAGAGTCTGAAAAATACCGTGTTCTCACTTTTGTGGGGGAGGGCCAGCATGTTCAGTCTCCCAAGCTGTGACTGTGCACTCCCAACAACAAAGGTCACCCATCTGAGGGCAACTGAGCGTCATCTCATGTACTGCAGTGTGAGAAAACTCCTCTGAGAAGCCAAACGGGCTCTCCAGGCTTCTGTCAGCCCAACACTGAATACAATTTGATGGCAGAGTCATTTTATTTACAGGCCAGTTGTGTAGCATGGCTACATTAAGCGGACAAAAGACACTCATTTGCTGCCCAGTTGGCTGAATTCTTTTTAGATCTAGCATATACAGCTTAAATTACCATGATAACTCAGAAACCACCCATGGCTTACTTCATGCATAGAAAGGTGTACATACAAAGGACTAGCGTACAGAGTTGCAACCACTTGAAGCCCTGAGAACAAAAACCTTTGATGCAGAAAACTTTTGCAGGGTCAAATTTCCACTGACCTTTGGCTCAGACTCACCCAGTCCAACTTCAAGATAGCCAATGGCTTTAGAAAAATGGGGTATGCGGTACGCATATTCTCATATGCCACAGGATAATTAATCAGCACCACCAACCAGTCCTACAGTTAGTCCTAAACCATGATCAGGATTTGTTTATATCTTAAGTCAGCCAGGGAGTTTACACATCCTTTCAAGGACTTCTGTGTTCCTGCAAGTTTTCCTATGTAGTCTTATTTGACATACCCCTTAATGTGCTATTTACCATTTACTGGCTTCCAAAATCCTGTTATCAGTGTTCCAGAAAGTTGGCAGCAAGTATTAGAAATACTTGCTGGGCTGCCCATCTAGCTTCTGTGCTGTATCTGAGAATTACACAAGTGTGCAAGGGTACCTCTACACATGCCAGAAATAAGTATTCAGATCCAGGTTTATTTGAAAATAAACATCGTAGGCAAATGGATGGTGACTTGCTCAGTTGAACAGGTATGAAACGTCCCAAATTTATATGTCACCTAACTTCAGCTGCAACAGATTACATCTTTTTCTTTCCCTGCAGGTAGTCTGGTCATAGGCCCTGAATCTAATTGCTGGCTGCTCGGATTTCATGCAGTTACTCTGGAGGGGTACTGCCATAAAGGGCTCTACAAAGCACACAGAGACAGGGACTTTGTGTGTCTTATTCAGTAAGTTAGAGTATTTCAGTAAGTTAGAGAAGTGGAATGTGGCTACCCACAGAGATTATTATTTGGAGGAAGTACTAGACTCGTTAAAAGGTTCGAATCTGGGGATTTTGATAATCACGATAAATGACAGTCCCCATACTAAAAAGCTCAGAACACTCCCCTACACAAGAAGCGAAAGCCCACATTATCAGTGGAAAAGACTTCAAAGGTGACATGCATAGGATGATCCCTGTGCCAATACTAGAGACAAGCCAGGATATAAGTGTGCCAAGAAAGCACACCAGTGGCACCCTTGGGCATTTGTCCTCACCTAGTAGCAGCAGCAGGCTGTGACAGACAGAACGCATTTTTATGCTTGCTACTGAGGTAGGACTGGACTCCAGGGATGCAAATAGCATCTGCACCATGGGATTCGCCTTACTTGAAAGGCTGGACAGGTTGAATCACATGTAATTGTATGTCTAAGTGCTCTGCTCAGACGGAAATCTGTCAATATTGGATTGAGTCATCTTTGCAATGTTGCTCCAGGATCATGACATAGTTTTTAGACAGCTGTTTCCAAGACCAAAACAGTGCCACAGTTTAGAGAATTGACATTCGCTAACATTTTATGAAGGACAAACACAGATATTCTCAGGCCTATATTCATCCTCTGAATAGTGCACGTAGAAAGGCAACACATGAGCAGGGACTTCGATGTACCATAACTGCTGACTTGGGTGCACACACATTTCTCTGTCCATCTTTGCTTTTTCCTAGCCTTATATGAACTTGTCTGTCTGGAGCACTTATCAGTGAAATGTTCAATGCACCATGTGTAGCTTCTGGAACTCAGACAAAACTGTGATATGATCTGGAAGCAGGAGGAGACTGACTGTGTTTCTATTCTACATGCTGTAGGTAGGCCATGAAAGTAAATGTTTTGATAAAAGCTAAGTATCCAGAACCACAGCTGCTTTACATTTGGAGCTACAATAATCAAAGGTTCTTCCTCATGTAAGTATTGCTGAAAAATTATTAGATTCATCTTTCTTTGAACTTTGAGTTAAGGTACAGTTTTTTGATTCATGATTTTAGTTCTGAGTGTTCACATGGCCAAGGGTGGATGAATTAGGCTTGCCAGGAGAATTCTTTGCAGCTTCATACCTTTGAATTAGATGCATATCATAATGTAGAAACTGAAAAAAAACCACTCCTTCTCCTATCTGCAGCCAAACAGAGAGCAAAATCCCTTTCCACATTACAGCTTGAAAAGAAAGAAAAAGAATTTTCCTGTCATTCTCAAGACTGTAAAACCTAGTTGTAAAAAAGCTGAAGATTCATTTTGATCTAATTGCTGCCATAGGACAATATTACTTCAGCTTGATTACCAAATACAATAAATAAAAATTGCTCTGGGACCATCTTTCCCTTTCTTTTACTGAGAAGCCATATGACAGTATCTAAAAGGCTAACTTTGGAAGACTGTGACCTTTCTTTTTATAGGTAGAATCTTGGTGCTATAAAACTATGGCTGAAGTCCAGTAATATATGAATTACTGATTAAATATACAGCAATTCTTTTATATGAAAAGCATTCATTTTCTACCTCTCTTCCCAAGGCAGCTATTGGAAATGCTTACTGGTTTTCTTGCTTTCAGGGGCATCCTCCCATGACCAGGGACCATAGACTGGCAGCTCACATGACTCACAATTTGTTCCCCTTGATTTCTAGTCACACAGCCTCATCACATTTTTTTCTGCTGAAAAGCCACCAGCTTTCATCAGAGAGACTCCACGTTCACCCCCCATATAAAGCATACAGCTTCATGCCTCTTTCTGGGTCTCCACTGCTTTCTGCTAGAAAGCCAAGTCACCTTGATGATCCATTGTTTTCACCAGCAAACAGTTTCCTTGTCAAGCCAAACACCCTCAGGTGAGCCACAGCACAGAGTAGTCGTACGACTGATCCACTACTTGCTCACCTGAATGCATGGTTCCCATGTTGACAGAGTACTTGGAAACCTTAATCTGTTGTGTCTGCCCACAATCACTGCTTCCTTGTGTTTTGTTTTGATTCATTATCTCAAAATGAAAATAATTAAAAAGACTGTTATAATCAAACATTCTGAGCATCCTTTGACATTTAATTTACTTTGTAGTCTGGAAGTAGTCATTAAGATATTAAGGCTTAAAACAGGTGCTCACAAAGAAAAAATTACATGTAGCACTTTAATTATGAGGTTTTTAAGACAGAAGTGTTGGAATCAATACATTTAGGAGCTATGTCTCCTCTGTTTTCCTGTGTAGATAAATGGCATGTTTAACTGATGTGGTGGGCTGTTCACAAAAGAAAACTGCCTTCTAAAAACAGCAAGCATAAAACATTCTGGCATTATTTGTTTCCAGTAAACCAGCCAACACCAGTTTGGTGTTTTAATCTAACAACTTTGTAAGAAATGTACTGACCTGAGAATACATCTCTACAAACCAAAAGTGCCATTCACATTATGTTCTATAAAAAAGTGGCAGCCCAGATGTGCTGAATTTCCTAATGCAGTAACTCATTCAACAAGCATGTAAAGCACTTAAAAACAGATCATGTCATAAATATATGCAAAAGTGGAGGAACTTCAAGTTAGTATTTTTAATAAATCTTTAGTTTTTGACCAAAGTTCAGTCTGTCTGAACAGCACATCCTGCTCATTGTGCTAAGCCAGACCATAAAATACATGCTGAAGGATTTACCATTTGAAAGAATTTGTAAACAAAATGGGATAATATTGTACAGTTCAGTAGTTACTCAGTCACAGCAGTACAACTGCATACAGTATCACAGCAGACAGTCTGGACAGAGCAACAGGAAATACTGTTCACTCTTCTGAGCAACCTCAGGTATACTGTGTGTCTCCTTGTGCAAATCTCCTAAATATTTTGTGGGAATACAGCACACGTGGACTCCTACAATGACTTAAAAAGAGAATGGATAGAGGCTATTGTGCTGTTTCCCTTCCACCCTCCTTAACTGCGGATGGCACGGGCCCCAGTAAAGACTTCACTCAGATCACTGCTCCCCTGTTATAGTGCATCGACCCTGGCTGGATGCCAGGTGCCCACCAAAGCCGCGCTATCGCTCCCCTCCTCAGCTGCACAGGGGAGAGAAAACATAACTAAAAGCTTGTGGGTTGAGACAGTGACAGGGAGAGATTGTTCACTAATTACTGTTACAGGCAAAACAGATTCAACCTGGAAAAATTAGCTTAACTTATTACCAATCAAATCATAGTTGTATGATGAGAAATAAAAACTAAATCTTAAAACACCTTCCCCCCCACCTCTCTCTTCTTCCTGGGCTTCACTTTTAATTTTCTCTACCTCCTCCCCTCCAGGGGCACAGGGGGATGAGGAATGGGGGTTGCAGTCAGTTCATCACATGTAGTTTCTGACAGTCCTTCCTCCTCAGGGGGAGGACTCCTCACACTCTTCCCCTGCTCCAGCATGGGGTCCCTCCCATGGGAAACAGCTCTCCATGAACTTCAGTGTGGGTCCCTTCCACAGGATGCCGTTCTTCAGGAATGGAATGCTCCAGCATGAGCTCCCTGTGGGGTCACAAGTTCTGCCAGCAAACCTGCTCCAGTGTGGGCTCTGCTGCTTCACCATTAACCTGCATGGGCTGCAGGGGGACAGCCTGCCTCACCATGGTCTTCACCACGGGTTGCAGGAGAATCTTTGCTCTGGTGCCTGGAGCACCTCCTCCCTTTCTTCTGCACTGACCTTGGTGTCTGCAGAGTTGTTTCTCACATATTCTTACTCCTGTCTCTGGCTGCTGTTCTGCAGCAGGTTTCCACACCCATCTTAAACACGTTATCCCAGAGGTGCTACCACCATCGCTGATGGGCTCAGTCTTGGTCAGTAGCAGCTACATCTTGGAGCTGGCTGGCATTGGCCCTGCCTGACACAGGGAAAGCTTCTAGCAGCTTCTCACAGAAGCCACCCCTGTAGACACCTTGCTACTAAAATGTCGCCACGCAAACCCAATACTCTGGTGTACTCTCCATGGGACAACCAAAACCCAGACGTCTACAGCTGCTACTTCAGTTCAAGCCACTTAGTCCCATATTAGAAGAAGCCGTAGTCCTGGGACTGGCACTTCTGTTTCTCCACCTTTCCACCTGGCATTGATCTTGCTAGCCTGGATATCCATTTCACGGATCTTGGACAAACTGATAGTTTAGTTGAGACAGAAGGAGTAAACCAAGAATGATCTGTTAAAATGCCAATGTCATGCTTTTAGCTATCCTGTTACTGTTCACCCATCAGATATTTTCACATCACAAATTCAATTATTTCTCCAAGCATCCCTGGAGATTTTTTTCTTCCTTTTACCTGGGCCGATGGTTGCAACCAGCATCTTACAATACATAAAAAGTAAAAGCAGTTGGATTCCAGCTTTTTCCATCTCTAAATATCTCAGTCTTATTGTTCCCCTACAAGAACTAATGAACTAAAGGAACTAATGGTGTCTGCAAGACTGAAAAGTGTTGTTTGCAGCAGTCTGTACTTTCCTCAGCCAGGACTCCCATGACTCTAAAGGACATTTTACTCGAATAAGGATTCAATGACTGTATCCTCTTGTTTAGGCATATATTCCAGTTCGAAATGGCCCTTCATAATCTTTGCACCAGTTTTACTACCTATTCAGCAGGGCAAGTCTCCTACTCATGCTTTCAGTCATTACCCCTCATCATTGGCATTTTCTTTGAGCTTGCAGTTCCCATCAGAGACACAGAAGCCACACATTAAACAAACAACAACAAAAAAATCCCAACAACAACCAACCAACCAACCAAAAAGGTAAGACCCAGGCAGAGCAACAGGGGAAAGAGTACGAGGCCAGTACACTGGCTTGGCAGTGGAATAAAAGTCTCAACAGACCAGGAAGAGGAGCAAAAGGTGGCCAAAAGAAAGGCATGTAAAAAAAAAAAAAGTTTTGGATGTCCACAGAATGTTTAACCTCATTCCTGGCAACTGGGAGGCTGCAAATCATGGGACACAGGTAAAACCAGCGGGGTTATTTGACGGCTGCCGTTCCCAGCGTCACAGGCCAGCCGCTACTCTCGGTCATCCACGCACCAGCCCGCGGGAGGCTCCTGCGGGCAGGGTTCGGCCCAGGCGCGGTGCCGCAGCCCCTGGCTGGAGTCGGGCCGCGGCTGTCCGGGCCCGGCCGCAGGGCCCCGCGGAGCCCGGTCCCACGGGCCGCCCGGCGCCTCCCGGCGCGGCGCGCAGGCCCGGCCAGGCCGAGGCGGAGCCTGCCGGTCCCGCGGCAGCAGAGGGCCGCCCGCGCCCCGCCCCGGGCCGGGAGGCGCCGCGGCCCAGCTCGAGCTGCTGCCGGCGGGATGGGGCTGGAGCTGGAGCCGCTGTTCCAGGCCTGGAGCTGCTTCAGGCGGAGGAAGTTCCGGCAGTGCTCGGATCTCTGCGCGCAGCTGCTGGAGGGGCCGCCCGGCGGACAGGTAGCGCGGGCCGGGCTGGGAGGCCGCGGGCCCGGCCGGCCGGGGCGGGAGGCGGTGGCGTCGCTCGGCGGCGGCCCGGCCCGGCCGCCCGACGGGGCGAGCACACGGGACTGCCCCGCTGCCTGTTGCTCCGCCGGCGAGGGGCGGCGTGATACGCCACCAGCGGCCCGGGAGGGCCGGGCCGGGCCGCATCTTCTCACCGGGCTCCCCGCGCCCCTCCTGACCGCGGGCCGGGGGCAGCTCCTCACGGCCCGGCAGCCCCCGCCCCGCCGGGGGAGCGCGGCGGGTACCCGGTGCCGCCGGGGGTGCAGCCGGGACAGCGGCGGGGGCCGGCCTCCCCGCAGCAGGAGCGTTACCTCACCTGAGATCTGTGGAGTGAAAGGAGGAAAAGCCAGGAGTGAATAACCATCAGGGCTGCCTGCCGCTGCTGGTTGTGCGCAGGTGTTCAGTGTCACAGGGGCTGTGTGGGCTGAACCGCCAAGGCTGAGAAACGCCCGCTTTGGCTGTGCCCCTGCACGGGGCTACCCGGGACCGAAGGCGTTCCCCTGCCTCTCTGCTCGTTCTCCGGCTGCAAAGCCTGCAGGAGTGTTCGCCATGTATTATTGTTCAATACCTACGTATTTTCTCACACTTTTCTAAGAAGTAAGGGTTTGGGAATATTGTTTCTGAATTAATATTTGTATGCATGTAAACGTTTTTACTGCTATATTTGGAAAACAGTAATTGAATGGATTTTATCTTCACCATAAATACTTGACAGTAAATTAGTATTTCAAAGCATCCTATAGCTACATATTTTAAGAATCTTCAAGTCAGTTCTTTTCACAAAAGAATCAAAGCAAGGGGCACAGTCACACAATTGTGTATATGCAAAGCACAATAATTGTTTAAACTGGTTCAAAATAGATATTTAAAAGATGCTTTTGTTTATGTTATATGCTGTAAGGCACTAACGAGCGATCAGCCGAAAAATTTTTAGCAGATAAGACATTCCAAGAAAATTGGTCCTGGACACTAAATGGGATTGAGTATTAGTTCTATGCAAGTCCTGTTTCATTTATGTGTATTTACATTATTGGGTCTTGATACATGTAACTTTGCATATGGAAGTACAGCACTTGGTTTGTGATGGAAGCTTTTGAGACAGATAATAACAGTAAATATGAGTTGTAAACGTCATAGTGCTCTGTTGCTCTTCATTAATAAATTTTTTAATTAGTAAAATGTTTTCTAGTCAATGGTCTCAACATAATAATATAAAGACAACTGCTTTGCTGCTGTGTGCTGGAGCTCAAGTATAAAACTGTTTTGTTACACTTGGCAACTCCAGACTTCTGCTGGGCAGTTTCCAGTTGCAATGGGGAACTTGTTGAAGTGGGGTAAGGAGTAGGTGGTGTACAAGGCTGGGAAAACGGTTTAGGAGGAAAATAGCGAAACAGCAATGAGAGTATGGAGATTCCATTTGGTTTTCCCAATTTCTTCTAAATATTGACCACACATGCTACAAACAGTATATAAATTGAATTGTTTTCTTAGATAAAGCATTCTGTTTAGAGAACCCAGACCTTACATACCAGCACTATGAGAGTTTTTCCAAATACTATATAAAGTTGGAACAAAAATTGATCACTTAATTTAATCTTTGAAGTGCTCATGCCAGCCTGTAAGCTTCATCTTATAAAAATGGAAGAGTGAAACCATTTAAGATAATTATGCTTTGAGAAACAGTGGATGATGAGTATATGAATGGTGTCTACACTACATCAAATCACAAGCTCTTAGAGGAGGTCCTATATGAAGTCTCTGACTTTTAAGGTCAAGTTTTATCAGTGTTTTGAAAAGAGTTCCAGGTCATGGTTGCCTGAAAAGGACTGGACTTTATAACTTCAGTACATTTGTTTCAGAACTATATTCCTGTTCCCAGTTTTATGTGAAAAAGGTACCCTTCTGCAGCAGCGTATTTCAAACCTACCTGAAAGTTTAGATGGAAAAGAAATGTCTTTGCTTTCTGTAGAAGCAGTCTTGAAATATTTGGGTCTTGCCCTGTGTAATCTCCTTGAGGAAGCCTTATTAAGAGCTCTTTTTAAGCAGGAATTAATGACTTTTAAAAGTAATAAAAAATTACCTACTTCAGCTTGGAAAATATCAGTCTTCCTCTTCAGTCCTTTAAAAGAGCATGGAACAATGTTTCAGTCTTTCTTTGAAACTATTTCATAGAGCAGTGTTCAAGTAAAGCACATTGCCAGTTTGCAGACACCAGCAAGTGGGTTTTCCTCTAAGTACTTTATATAAGTGAAGTTTAGAGGTTTTTTTAAAAACAAAATAAATGGAAAGGTTGTTATTAAGTGGCAATTCAGCATGATTCTTCAGAAGGATCATGGAGTGTACTGTACTTTATAGTGTATAATGTAACGGTGACACAATTTTCTTCCATCATTCCTCTCTTAGTCCAGACAAAGAGCCCAGCTCCTGGCAGAGAAGATGTAGCATTATTTATACCACCTGTTTATTTTGATACAGCAGGTTGGAGAAACCAGAATATTGGTTAGATAAGTTTCAAGACTGCAACTTGAACCAAACTCAAATTAACTCAACACACAAAATCTTACATGTGAAATCTGTTAAACAATTTCTAATTATCTTACAAACTATTTTGAACCTACTTAATACAACAGAACAAAAAAGGAAATCGTATTTGTGTATTGCAGCATGTATACTTTGCATTTAATGGAAACATTTTTATAAAACTTTCGAAAGATACTAAACTCCAAGGCTGAACGCTAGGTAATTGGAGCTGAAATAAGTGATGTGCATTACTTAATTCTCCTGGTGTGCCTAGTCTAATACTATTTTACATTATTTTGTATTTATTCTAATGGTAGCATATCAGTTACTACAGTTGAGAGTACTAGAAAAGTGATCTAAGATTACTTTTTTTAAAAAGTTAGTTAAGAGTCCAAGACCATTCTCGGGCAGATTGGCTGTTAATACCTGGAGTCTGTGTTACTTGTGAAGGTGGCATGTTAATGAAATCAGTGGTTCTAAATATTTTGATTGAACTTTTTTTTCTGTCTTCTTCAGCTGCCTACCAGAAAATGGTGCTGTCTTCCATCTGTGACTTACATTAGTAGTATTTTCATGTGATCTGGAGAAATATCTAAAATTAAGTATCATTTTTGGTACCTAACCCATGTATTATGCTTAAAAAGCACACAGCAATTCTAAAACATTTAATGGTCAAACCCTTAATGGGAGCACTTCTGCAGATCAGGCCCAAGATATGTCATGTTTGGCTCCAGGAAGGCAAACAGATGAATGACAAGACTGAGGGAAAGTTTGGATTAAGTGAGCTGCTGTGCAGCACAAGGGAATATTCAACTGCTGTAATCACTGTGCCATCTGTTCTCATCCTCTTGTCCCATATTCTGCTAAGCATGTGCCTCTCAACCCTGCAACCAGGGAGAGAAGGATCTTAAAAGAACAGTAGCCTTGGTCACTGTTCAGGGACTCACTTCTCTGAACAGTGTGCATTAGGATGTGACATAAACAAAGCCACAGGAGATGGTATCTTTTTAAAGAGATTCTCAGGAATGATTGAGTTAAACTGTGACTGTTACAGGTCAGAACTTTTTCATGCTCAGGTAACTAGCCTTCTCCCTTCTAAGACATGTAATGTAACAACAACTAAAAGGAAGAGACTGACAGTGCATAATCTGGGAGTATTTTCATGCCTGAAAGAGATGATTTTGCTTGTCTGAAAGCCTGTCCATTTTTCCCAGCTGTCAGATGGTCTGCTAACTGATGGCACCACTCCTGTTCCATTGCATCCACAACGCTGTCACAAAACTATGGGCAGCTGAAATCAGCTTTCTACATTAGCCTTAAAGTAAGCATTTTTGCCAGTCACACTTAATAAAGGTAATAAGATTTCTGGACCAGTACTTCTTGATATATCTCTTAATTTACCACTCTCTGTACATATAGCGTAGTATTCAGATTATGTTTTCATCACAAATGTAATGATATTTAAGAAGTTCTTTAAGAAAATGGTAAAAGATTATCTGGAAGTCTCAAAAATAACTTTATTGATGATTGAATCAATAGTTACATATGTTTAGAAACTAACTTAATTGGTGTATAACTCTTTTTGTATTCTGTCAGCAGATGCAATAAGCCCCAGGAGGTTTTTAAGGAGCAGTGTTGACCTTTTAGCCAACTGAGCATGAGTCAGGAATTTTCTTATGTGGCAGTATCAGATGCTATGCTGTTATAAACTTGAATTCATAAAGAACACATTTTAAAATCAATTATGTTTTCCTGAAGAGTTTTTAGTGAATGTAATGTGCTGAACATTTTGATAGAAGAACAATTTAACTATTGTTAACTTATTTACATATTGAACTATTAAATTTACATTTTTAAAGTTTAACATATTTAACTATTAAAAAATCTAACTACTGAGTTAGATTTTTATGGAAGACTGAAATTATTTTTTTTTTAAAATGTCCTGCGCATTTCTTCAATTAAGAATTAGGAATATAAATTTTATTGATGGAATTTACTTCTGTGTTGACAGTCTTGTCTCAGGATAGATACTTTTCTAGGACTAGCATTTGGGCACACAAACGCATAAAGCACTGATGTTCAGTTTAATTATTTCCTATTGTAAGTAAACAGGCGTTGTCTTCTACGTTTATAGTAATAGCATGACCTAGAGGAAATACAATCCAGGGCTGTCTCTGTTGATGATCCTGATTAGTTACCTAATCTGATTACTCTTCTTTGTGTTCCATATGTCAGATTCAAGGCAATAACCAGCACTGATTTATGAGGCCTGCTGTAGTTTAATGATAAAATTAAAAATTGCCTAATTAATTAATTAATAGACAGACAGTGGATGGCCTGCCTTTAACTTGATTAATGTTCTAGCATGAGCATTTGCTTTTGTTCATTCATCCTTTCCTCTCCCACAGTGAAATTTCAGCTACTGTTACTTCCACACTGGTTTTTGTAAGGTCATAATAAAGTTCTCATGGATATGTTCACGTACATGGAACTTGATTTGAAAAAGCATCTTCAACTGAAATCAGTTACTCATTCAAGAGACTGTAATGATTTAAGTTTGTGCATCAAAATTAGTAATATGTATATTGAAGTCATTGTTCCTGGGTAATGTTTTTTCTGTGTTTCTGCTCTTATTATTTGAAGAGCATTTTCAGACTATACTTATTTTAGTATTATGCATGTATTAAGCCATACTTACCTGAAATTAATTATAGAATGAAGCTTTTTTTAGAATATTTTATGTTATTTTGTTTCATTCTGTTTTGTAGGCTATAAGCATCAGAAGACTTAGTTTTTCTAAATATTTTTTGTCTTCAAATAAACTGACTTTACACATTAACTTTAATTTTAAAATGCCCTCAGTGGATTTAGAGATCTGGGTTAAATCCTTCCTTCATTGCTTTTACAATCTTATTAATTTCAAAGGAGCTTTATACGTGTAAATGAAGAATAAATTTGACCTTTTGTTTTGAGAAACAAGCTTACAGGGCAATGCTATTTGTTAATCCTCTCAAAGAAATCTTTATTCGGAATCTAGTTCCAGTGGATTACTTGCATTAGTAGCAACGCTAGATCCACCCATGCTAAAATAGATCATATTTTAATGTTAGTTTTTGTTGTTCCAGTCTTGTGTTTAATGGGAGGGTTCTATCACCTCTTTAGGGTTATTTAAAATCTTAAATTACTTGTCAAATTCTGAAACGATATATTAGGATGTATGAACAATGCATACTATCACCTACCATTATGAGAGCGCAGTGTTTTTAGTAAGTATTATTGGTCAACTACTTTTTTTCCAAAGTGATGAGGGTTGTTATTTCTGAAATTTTTAGTAATATGAATGCTCCTACATAAGCAAATTTGTTTTATTTTTAGATTATTTTTTAAACTAATGCACGGTGCCTGAAGTAAGATACACATCTGTAACATCAAGGCAAGTGTTGATGTAATAGTCCTAACCTTGTCCTCATTAGTTACTGTAGCACATATGGTATGGAAGATCACCTACTGCTCTTAAACCGTTTTCCAGTACACCATATGTGCTGGAACACTCGGACACAATGGGTGAATAAAATGCAAGCTGAAATATCTCCATGTCCTTTATTACTTATTTAAGCTAGAACAGTTTAATTTTTAGAAGACTAATACTATAAATAAAACAACATATTAAAAGAACTTGGAGCTTATTTAATCATACATCTAAAATAAAAAAGGCAGTTTCAGTGCCTATGTCAAGCCCAGGTACATCACAGACAGCTGAAATTAACATTTACTTCCACAGAATACTCAGTTTATAAGCTGTGTTATGCATTCAAACACCAGTGAACGAGTTTGTGATTCCAAATATGATCCTTAAAAGGCCAGAGAAATTCCAGTACACTGCAGAAGGAAGATGTGGGAGCATCATCAGGCTTCAGGTCCCAGCAGTCATGGAATTTACTGAGTAAAGATGCTCAGATTGAAAGAAGTAACTATGTCTCACACTGTAGATGAAAAGAGCAAGCTTGGCCTTACCATTCTGTTGGTGAAGCATGAGCCAACAATGTGCCTGGGCTGCAGAGGAAGCTAACGGCATGCTGGCAGTGCTTCGGCTTGGAGAAGGCTTTGGTGTGGTCTGATAGCAGCCTTCTAATACATACAGGGGAGTTATCGAGAAGATGGAGCTAGGCCCCTCACAGTGGTGCGTGGAGTGAAAGACAGTGAACGTAAATAGAAATGAAGGAGGCTTTGGCTTGATATAAGGAAGAACGTTCTTCTGTAAGAACAGTCAGGCAGTGGAGCAGGTTGCACAGGGGCATTGTGCAGTCTCTGTCCTTGGAAGTTTTCAGGACCCGACTGGACAGAGCTCTGAGCAACCTCAACTGACCTCATAGCTGACCTTGCTTGGAGCAGGGCTTTGGACTAGAGACCTCCCAAATACCCTTTCTAGTCTGAATTACTCTGAGGTTCTATATTCAATCTAATATAACTGGCTTAACTGGTAGATTTACAGAAGGCCAGATATGTAAGAAATTTTCCACTACCTCCAGGAACAGAAAAGATCTGACTCTACAAAAGGCTAATAGTGATTTAGAGAAAGTAACATCTAGCTCCCACCTTCCTTGTCTTTCCCCCTAAAGCTAATATGTTAGAGAGGAAAAATTCCTCCCCAGTCCTTGGAAGTGAGCAGTAGAATCCCTGAAGGATAGTTGAAAAATTATATAAACTTGATAATTATACAATAAATGATGATAAACCTATATTTTCTGTTGTTAGTATTTACTCACTTTTACCTCAAGTTTTCAAGCAGATGCAAGTTCCTGCTTTTTGGCTTGTACATTGGATAGTTTTCCTTTTGTTTATTGGATGGTGCAATAAGCCATTAGTTTGATGTTTATTCACTTACAGCATTACTGTCCAGAATACAATAAATACATAATTTCCATAATAAAAGTAAAAAAAAACCCAGCATGTGCAGAAATTGTCTTTTATGTACTTCAGTGATGTCAGTGAGATCACCATTAGCAGCTAACAAAAATGCACAAAGATGGATTTTATTACACAGGCATTCTGAACCCTGTGGCCTAATAACCTGATGAACTTCTGAGAGATTTGCTTACATCTTCTGAGTTTTTCTGTTCTTTTCTTTTTTTTTTTTAAATGTACCATTTTTCGGTTTAATAACTCTGTAATGCTGATCTACAGTTTGGCCAACATGATCCAGCAGAAGCAAGAACAAAGAAGTTACCTGAAAAATGTACTTACTGCAAATCTCCTTTCATTGTGTAAAACACTTGATTAGCTTCATAATGTGTGTAAGTTGAGGTAATGTAATAAAATGGAAGTTTGGATATATGTGTCAGAAATAAAATGTTTGTGCAAAATGAGGTGGTCACAGAGTATAATTCCTTTTTTTTTTTTTTTTTTGGTTCTTTTTATTGTTTGGCATTTCCATTCCTCAATTTCTCTTTCCTTTCTTTTCAGGAAGCTGATTCTGAATACTCTGTTTTTCAGGTAAAATTATTTTCATAAATACAATTACTAGATACAGTCATTCGGAAGAATCTCAGATATACTGAATAATGCTTGTTTTGTTCTTAATGGCATAAAATTTTTTTTCATCATTGGTAAGGCAGTACATTTGATAAGGGGTATTTAAATAAGCAACTTTTATATTTGATCCCTCATATATTTCCTATAGGTTTATTCAGCAGTTCAGTAGCTTAATGCCTTGTAAAAGCTAAATTGAATCTGTCTTGAACTGAATGACCTTCATCTGCTGATGAGATTAGGAAAAAGCCAATGTGTATTTCACAGGCAGAACAATGTGTATGCTCTTTTGGCTCACTTTCATATGTCATTTAATGCAGTGTAGTGGTGGGCTGTTACCCATGCCCTTCTGGCTCCTACAGCTCATTCTCATGGCCTACCTTGTGTTGAGTCTGGTAGGCTTGATGCTGCATGATGTTGCTTTGTGTAAGTGATGGAAGACTGAAATTACTTGATTAGTTTTCACTCTTTACTCATTAGCACCAAATACTGCACTGTGAAAAATAGTAATGTGCAGGTGGTGGCATCTTTCGGTTCCAGCCCACAGTCAGAAGAGATTGAATGCAATGTGAAATTGCATCTTTAAATACTCCTAAATAACATATTTTACAAGTCTCCAATTATATTCCAATGAAGTCATGCAAGTTGTTTGCAGACAAAATGGTTTCAGTGAAATACTGTCAGGTATCTTCTTGACTTTAAAGTTACGCTTCACAAGGTAGTTGTTGCATTCTGGGGTTTTCATTGTGTACGGAATAAAATTTCTGATAATGGAAAGGATTATTGGAGAATGAAACCTCTTAGAAATGTGCATTACCAGATTCAGAAAATACATTTAGATTTAGATTTTAAGTTTATCTTTTTAAATTTGTTTTTTGGACTTTGCAGGAATAAGAGGAAGATACTCAATTCAGTGACAAACCAGTTCTCAGGAACTACGTGATAAACACTGTCACTTTTCTTTCTGGAGTTTAGACTTCTTAAGAAATACTGTATTGTATTTCTGTACTTGTGGTACTTATGATATCACTTCCCTCTTTAATTACTATTAGTTATTATAAAGTTCTGTTCTGATTATGAGTGAAGCAAGCTAAATCTTTTATTATGTTGTGAATGTGTGCTGTCTGAAATGAGCTGTCTCTTTCTTGCTACTGTTTAAGTGCCTATTTCATAAAAGTGCAAGTCTTCTTCATAAACGCTAGACATGTTGCTTGTCACAAAACAAATTATTGATCCTGCAAAGACAGAGCAGATAATATAAATGGAATCTGAGGCAACAGTTTGAGTGGACAAACTTGTGCTAATTCAAAGTGTAAATAATATTGTCATGTGATTATTCAGAACTGCGTGCATTTCTTTTTATGGCATTTTATGATTACAAGTGAGCCTTCCCCTCACTATTGACAGTATGGTTCTTCCAGTTTTGTGCTGCTCATTGATTTTATTTGAAGTTTTTCAGCTGAAGTTCTGCATTAGTTTCAGATTAAACCCTTACAGATTTTCACTGAGCGAAAAATCTGTGCATCGTACTACAGTAAATTACTAAAACTGTGTACTTTCTTATGAACAGAATTGTTAAATTTTTTTCTGGATAACTAAAACCTGCAATGCAGAGAGTGGACTTCGTACAAGCATAAAGTATCTATATGAACTACCAGGACTACTGGTACAAATTCTTTATAGAAAGTCAGCAGAAGTTGAAATTACTGAGCTGTTAAGAAAATTCTTGCAAGAGTTTTACATCTCATGTGATAGAAGACACTTTTACTTTATGAACAAGAAAAAATATTAAAATTTGTTGGGGCCAGTTTTAACAGAGAAATGTACATCTTTCAGGTTTTCTTTTAAAAGTAACACAATAGCCATATGCCACAATTCTGACAAAGTCCTATGGGACATTTTAGGAATAAATAGCAATTTTTTTATGAATGAAAAGGGTATCAGGAATTTAATTTAATTCTTTGGGTGAAAAAAACTTTTTCCTACATCTCCCTTTGTGTTTATGTGTCAATATAGATTTCTAATTCCTTTTCCCACACCTTGATTTTTTGAATATTCAGCATAACTGTGCATGCACAGAAATGATTCTTTTGTTTCATATGGATCTTGTAACTAGTAGTTAGGAATTTTGAATTGTAGTCTTGTCTCCCAGGGTAAAAGTCATCTTTCTATAGCTTAAGTAGTGAATTTGACATTTTTCTCCCTTGCTGTTTTGATCAGAAGTCCTGTAACAAACACTGCTGCAGGCAATAGTATAATCTACAGACTGATGTTTAATTAAGGAACAATATGCGGTATTTTAATTTTTTGTTGGTTGTGAATCCTCAGACTCTGAACTTAAGACTGGAAAAGCAGCCTAAGGAATCTATTTTTTTATGACAGTTATTTGTCCGATAATGACGAGACATGTTGCTTTTAAAAACACCTTGTCTCATGTTTGTTATTGGAAAAATCACAGTAATACACTTATGTTAGAAACTGGGCCCAGTTTTAGCAATTAGTGTAGAGAAGTTTCTATTTTCGTTTCCTAGGAAAAGTTCATTACTTTGGAGAATTCTAATTACAGATGGGTTTTGAGGATGACTTTACATAAACTGTATTTATATGAAATTATGGTGTGCTTTTGTGTGTTTGGGCAGCTTTTGTTATCTCCACTAGGAAATTGGCCTGTGTTTGGCTATACCGAGGGCTCTAATTTCAGCATGTTCCTGATATGGACATGGTGATGTTGACTTCAGACATACATGTTATTGAAAAAAACCAGAGTACTGTCAAGGTGTTAAGAATTCAACAAACTAAATACTTCTATAGACTAATGAAAAAACAGTTAAGTGTTGAACATCTAACTGCAAATCTCAATACTAATTAAAGGTTATCACCCTACTACATAAGACAAAACTAAAAGATAATAAAGCAGATCTGGATTATGTCTGTCTGGCCTAGTTTCAAATCATCCTGCCCTGTACCTTTCTCCTTATACTTGAACAAAGGTTTCTGATTGTGGTTGAACTGGCTGGCTAAATCTCTCCTTCTGCTTGGAAGAAAGCACTTTTTAAAAGGAGACTTAAATGTTTCAACATTTTTAGATACACTTTCTTTTTGGTAGACAGTTATGAAGTTGAATAAAAATATGAGGGAAGTGTAATGGAAGGGATGGTCTGAGACATGATGAACGAGAAGTGTCCCATTAAATGATTACTTAAATTATAAATAAGCCTGAGGTCAAGATCTTCTCCTACCTCTTATTTAAAGAACAAATGTTTCCATCTGTTTGACCTTCAGTTCTATTAAGGTAATATCAGTCTCGTTTCTATTTTGAAATGTCTCCTTAGCAAATAGTAAACATACTTTTCCACCAGACTGCTGTAGTCCGTGTCAGAAAAGAAAAAAATCTAATTGTTTGGGAGTGATTTTTACTCTGGAAAATTTATGATGATATGTTCAATATCTGTCGGAAGATCAGGCATTGGTCTTGTGGCTCCCTTTATCGTGCCAGCTCTGTGAGTAAATTACAAGCATATTAAGTTATCAGAGTGGTTGGATCTGCACTTGTGCTTGTTGGTACTTCTGTGTGTCTGCCCCTGGTTTTCTTTTCCCCATTGATTTGGGGAATCTACAATCTACACAAAGCTTGTCACATAGGCTAGAATTATGCTTGCCTTTCCACACGGCTCACATAATCCTTCAAGACATTTAATCTAGTAGTTTGTCAGTTCAGTTCACTAACAAATACTTCAGTAATCTCACAGTCTGAGATGCTTAATTTATAGGTTTACACATTTTTTACAGCTGATGCTTTGAACAAAGGAATTTTAGATTACCTGTACCTATGCCTGTCACTTGTAAATAGTAACTTACCCACAAAAACTGTATCTTTAACTGCTGGTTAAAAGATTTTCCTTCTTTCTCTACACGTGCCTGAGAAGGGCATTATTTGCAGCACAGTGGTTTACTTACCTTCCTCTCCCATCCCAACTTAAATAAAGTGTCTGTCAGTGGTGGGTTTTGAATGGCACTGCTAGCTGCGGGTTTCTTCAAAAGTAGACGATCTCAAGAGGATTGCCTGTGACCTAAATTAGGCATAACTTTTCATGAGGCATGAAATTCTGTCCTCCAAACTCAGTGACTGTAGCTGTTCCACTCCAAAAGAGTTGTCTAAAGTTTTATTCCCCTTTCCACCTCCATCAGGCAACTGGTGGATATACCCAGCTGTTTAAGTCAGTACTTCTTCAAGCCTATTAAAAATGTGACAGGAATAATAATTAAAAAAGGCAAAATTGCTGATTAGATTATTTGCTTGGTGTCTTGAAGATATTTTTCTTTTCACTTTATCCTTATTCAGGCTGCCTGGAGCCTGAAAACACGAGCTTTGACAGAAATGGTGTATGTGGATGAAATCGATATGGATGAAGAGGGAATCGCAGAGGTGATACTAGATGAAAATGCCATTGCTCAAGTCGCACGTAAGAATGACGTTCACTTAAATACATTGAAGCAACAAGAGTGCTTTTGGTCAGGATTGTCATCTAGCATAAAGTAGTACATACTGAGGTGACCTTACATGGCTTCTAGCTACAAGAAAAGATTTAGTTTGTTTTATGGTTGCATGGCAATGGTGAGATAATGAGCTTGGCGTAGTCCTCAGGCCTGTCAGGCAAACAGTGTTTTGTCAGCTTTTCCTCTACATCTCTGTACTCACTAGCTGTTTTCTATCAGTGCATTGATTTCTTTTACTCTTTTCTGGCTTCTTTAGGCACTGTGGGAAACTACAGAAGAAGATACGCCCTTGATGTACTGTGAATCTCATCCATATGCCTGTACTGTAGGCAACAGTCTGGCCAAACTTGCCATCACCTTTTTGTATCATTTCCCACAAACATTTTCTGAACTGTTTTTCTCTACTTTTTCCTTTCTTCGTTCCCAGGGCAGTTCTTCCGCCCTGTCATTGTTTCTTTTATGCAGCTCTTTTAACCTTTGTCAGGTCCCTACTAAGTGGGCAGTAATTAGTAGTCTTCCACTACATTTTGGCATTATTCCTATTTTTCTCTGTTTCGTACAGTCCACATGGGAATTTTTATGCATCTTATACATCTCTCAACCACCCACCATGTCAAGGAGTTCAAGGAAAGAATTGGATGCAGACCAGAACTAATATTTGAAGCATTAAAAGCTTTTCTCATCTGGATAGAAGTAGGAAATTGCATATTTCTCTGATTAAATTTTTAAAAATTGTCATTACATGCTTGGTCACATATAAACAGTCAAGCAGTACTCAAGTTGTGTTTATACAATTTAATAATCTAATTACATGTATCTGTCTTAAAACAGCATAATCATATAATTTAGACTTTTACTTGATTATATGCCCTCTGTGGTAGAGACCATTTGCCAAGAAGAATTATTTGATGAATATTATTGAGATATAAGGCATTCTAGAAAAATACGTTCATACTATATTTAAACTGAAAAAGGTGACTTTCTGGATAATGTGTCACAGATTTCAAAGCCAAAGAAAACCATTATTATAATATAGCCTGCACTCCTGAATCACTGAGATAAGACTTTGCTATTGGTGCTTCAAATCCACTAGATGTGCCTGAGCTTGGATATAATTTTTCAGAAAGTATAAGAACTTCCCAGAGAGAAAGAACCCCCTGCAGTCTTTAGTAAATTATTAAATTTGCTGGCTTTTATCAGTGTATGCCATATCTTTAGTAGGAATTATCAGCTATAGCTCCAGCTGTTGCTTCTTTGTGCACATTTTATGCCTGATATGAAGTCTCTATTTTCAAAGGTATATTTCCAAAGTAAGTAGTTAAAACTGTCATTAAGTCATCCAGTGATCTTTCCTTTGATAAGCTAAACAATCTTCCATTTTGAGGTATATCTTTTTAATTTTTGAGTTGTCTTTACACACTCTTCTTAACCCTTTCCAATTAATTGCATGCTTTTTCAGTTGTAGTCATCAAACCAGACAACAGTCTACTGACCATAGAAAATACACTTTTCTTCTACAGCTTGATTTTACTTTACACCTGAAGTGTTTTTTGTTACACTTATATAAAAGGTAAGCACAGATCTCACTAGGGAGAGTGCAAAGAGCACAGATCCAGTCTTTGCAGTGGTGCCCAGTGACAGGACCAAAGGCAGTGGGCACAAACTGAAACACAGAAGGCTCTGTCTGAACATCAGGAAACACTGTCTCTTACTGTGAGGATCACCGAGCACTGGTACAGGTTGCCCAGGGATGTTGTGGAGTCTCCCTTCTTAGAAATACTCATAAACAATCTAGACAGGGCCCTGGGAAGCTGGCTTTAGGTGGCCTGGCTTGAGCCTGGTTGGACCAGATGACCTCCAGACGTCCCTTCCAACCTCAACCATTCTGTGATTCTGTGATCACTTCCACTTTTACATATGATTTAATAATACTAATAATAATGGGTTCTTGCTGACTGTGAGCTTTTTCTTTTGCTGTTAAAAGTGTGTTAGCCAGTTGATCTTGACTCAGGGTCTTTCACTGTGGCAAATCTTCCAGGCTATCCTCCCCCACTATAATTACAGCTTACAAATTTAGAAGTGTGTGGTCATACCTCCCATATTACAACTGGTATTGCCTGTACTTTGCTTACTAAGCAGTTCAAATCCTTTTGCATCGGTTACATCTCCATTTCAATTTTGTGTCTGTGCATATCTTAGTTTCCAGATTAAACTATCTTAATGATTTTGCTCTCAGTCTTGCATTATTAAGTAATTACTAAATTGTATAGGGTCCACTGGAAACCACTACTTTTCTGTGGTTCCTTTTCACACATATATAAGGAAATCTATCTTCTGCCAGTTTTTAAATTTTTATAATTCTGCTGTGCTAATTCTTCATCAGTCTTGTTTATTAATAAAAATGTTCTATAGCATTGTTTTACAGGCAATTCCCAGTACGTTACCTTTGGACTCCTAACACCATCAATTTTATCAGCTAATGCTGTAACCTTGTTTGAAAGTGTTATCTTGACAACATATTTTTTCAGAAACTTATACTGATAGGCGTTATGGATAATCACAGCTATTTCATTAACTAGGGAGTTAAGGGAGTCATCTGCAGTCTGCTGAAATTACGCTCTTAAATTCTGTTGCTGTTAGCGGCCATGTGCACTTCTGTGGCCTCTTGATGCCTGTTCACAGCTAGTTCAGTTGGGATTCTCAAAGTAAGAACTGAGTTGCCTGGGGTGGGATCAAGGGAACTGAACGCTGTAAACATTCTGCCAGTATACCAAAAGCACAAAACAATTGTAGTTATTAAAAGAACAGGTCTGGAAAATGGATTTTAATGCCCTACCTTTTTTATATTATTGTAACTGTTTAAAAAAAGGCTCATAAAGTGGAAGACCAGTTCATTGTCTGCTAGCTTGTAAAGTTGAAAGGCACTTTCTCCATTTCTCAGAAGAGCGCCCTAGTTGTCATGTAAGAAATTCTGCTGGGTGGACTGTCCACCCTTTCGCTTATGGAGTAGATAAATCAAGATCCACAGGAATATAAAGAGCAGGTAAGCAACAGAGATCCTAAGTGCGACCAGCCAGAAGAGAGAGAACCCTGCGTTTTGGTGGTTATTTTAGCATCACTTGCATGTTTAGTTGGTTTTACCAAGGACATCGCAACTAATACCTGTTTTGTATTATTTAACTTCAAATACAGCTGTAGCCAGGTGGCTACTATAATTAAGGAGTCAGAGGTGCTTGGTGTTAGCATGGATTAAAAGCTAGAAGTTATTTAGATTGAGTTAGAATTTACCAATTTGAGCAAGGCTACTAAATTTGCTTGAACAGTGGACTGGTAATATAACAAATTGCAGCTTGAGGGTGGGAGAGAGAAAAGACTGAAAAAGGGCAAGCTTGGGGTTTATCTGGGGGGGGGGGGGGGAGAAGGAAGGAAACTGTCTGCCTATCAGTTCAACTTCAGTTATTGGAAGCATTTGGAATAAAACTAGTTCATAAGTATCTAGAAAGTTAGTAAATGAGTAACAGTGATTTGTCAAAAACTGGCTGTGTGAACTTAAATCTCATTTCTTTCTGTACGTGGTAACAAGCAGTGAACAGACCAGAAGGTATAAATGTCATATCTTGCTTTTAACCAAGTTTTTAAAACAGTCTCTCAGACACTCAGGAAGTTAGAAAAACTGACTATAATCAAATGTCAGTGAAGGCGATGGAATGTGTACATGCAGGAGCTAGTAATTCTTACTGATCCACTGTCAAAACAAATATGTGGAAAGAGGGACCCTTCATCTGTTCCCCTAAGCACAAGCCAATTCCGTATTTTCATTGGTGACCTTTGGATATGGATGAGTTTGAACTTTATGGTGCACTGAATTGTAGGTGGGGTCCTACATGGGTCTAATGACATGAGAGATCATTACCCATCTGCCTTATAGCTGAAAGTGTGGGCTTACTTTACTTAGCTGCTATTTTAGTCCCAGGTAGAAAACTGCCATTCCAAATCAGCATGATCTCATTGTTCCGGTAACCTTTCTTACTTCAGTGCTGCCTGTTGCTGTTAAGATGTTCTTGAGAATTGTGGGTTAACCCCAGTAGGCAGCTAAGCCCCACACAGCCGTTCACTCACTCACTCCAAGTGGGGTGGGGGAGAGAATGGGAAGGGTAAAAAGGAGAAACCCAAGTTCATTGTGGCAGGTTTCTTGCAATAGTCTGACAATTCATCAGTAGTACAGTACAATATTTTTTTTCGTTTTCTTTGTCTAGTGCTATGTCCCCTCAGTTTGAGCAAAGAAATTTCGAGTTCATTGTAAAAAACAATCATTTTTTAAAGTCTCCTGGACAAGAGTGTAGTATCTCAATGTGAAGTGAGAAATGCTCTTATTTTATAGGGCCAGGAACATCTTTGAAACTCCCTGGAACTGGCCAAGGTGGAGGCCCCAGCCCAGCTGTTAGGTATGAGTTTGTTTATTTTTTTAAAATGTGACTAGTTACAAATAAGAAAATCCTAAATTTAACTTCTGAAAATGAAGTGCTTCACATATAAGTGTTTAAATTCTCTATTGATAAATACCACTCAACGTAAGGATAATGTGCTTAACATCTTCAGGCCAGTAACTCAATCAGGAAGACCTATTACAGGATTTGTGAGACCCAGCACGCAAAGTGGACGGCCAAGTACTATGGAACAAGCTATAAAAACACCTCGAACAGCTCTCACAGCTCGTCCAATTACTAGTGCTTCTGGGAGATATGCCAGGCTAGGAACAGTAAGTTGTTTGACTCTGTTCTCAAAACTATGGCTTTCTTGGTTATAGTATCTGATACAGTGTCATCGTAGTTGACCTAAAAGCTGCATCTAAGCTCAAGTTCAGAGCTGAGCGGTTTTAATTTTTTATTTAAACTGTTTTCAAATTAGAGTCTTAAAATACTATTTCTTGTTAGTTTGCTAGTCTGTTTATATAAAAAAAGTACATAAATTCACAAGTTTACAAAAAATCACATAAATTCCAAAGTCACAAGTTCTGTGAGGCTTGTTTTTATTCACTGAAGGACATGAAAAGAATATGACATGATTTCACTATAACTATGTTGAAGCCTTTTCCGAGTGTTTCAGTTTACTGAAAATAGTTACTAATGTCTCAGTGTCTGTCACTTCAGAAGATAAAGAAAATAAACTACATGATTTTTTTCTCATTCTATTGGTAAAATTAATAAACTGCAACTGGCACAAATATGTAATACAGATTAACATCACATTAATGACAAAATGTGATATCTTCTCACTATTGCAGGTATGAACTGATCTTATTAAATCTTTCTTGAAGATTTTTTTGTTGTGTATCCTAACTCCCTTCAGTCCATCCACCAGTTAGTCCAAAATACATGCTTAGGCACATTATGGAAGTAGTGGAGAGAAGGAAGAAAAAGGCAGTTCCAGAAAGTAATTCATGCAACCTCTTTCAGGGACTGTATGGGAGAAGGACAAATTCCTGGCTTTCAGAAAAGATGAAATTCAGTAGGAAGAGTCTGTACTGCACAGTAGAGCAATGCTTCTACAAGTGCTTTCTTTGGGTATTTTTGTTTTGTATGCTACTAATATTTTGAAAATTCTCAGAAAAAGTGTAGGGGATCTTCCCACTTTACAACTTCTTTCTCCCCTTCAGGCTTCAATGCTAACAAATCCAGATGGCCCTTTCATAAATCTGTCTCGACTGAATTTATCAAAATATGCTCAAAAACCCAAACTGGCAAAGGTATGTAACTATTTTGCTTAATGTTGTGATGTCTTTTACTTATTTTCTGCTATGATTCTAATGTAATGGTATGTGGGATTGGGCATACAAACAATGATGAACTGTGTTATAGATGTGAAATTCCGAAAAAGTAGTGTGTTACTTATATTTTGATGGTGATTACAAGACTTGAAATTGAAAATATGTCTGAAGAGGTTACGTTGAAAGTATAACTTGGGAAAAACACTTGTATAGAATAAAATACTCCATTGGTAAATAACTTTGAACTATGCATAGGAATGATGAAGGACAGCTAAACAAAAAAAAAGTAAGGAAGCAAAAAACCACCAGAACTCACTTTAGTGTCTGGAGATGCAGTTCTGTGTACAAATAGATGGCAGTTCTGACCTAAAAGTGTTCAAATGGTTTTGATTTTTCCTCTTTGTTTTTATGGCATGAGTTAATACTTTTTACATTAAAAAAATCATCTTTTTGTTCAGAATTCTGCTTAATTGTCAGTTAAGATCTTACGATTGACAGACATTGAAACTAAGACTTAGCTGCCAATAGCACAAATTTATTGAGGTTATCTGCCCAGCTTACGGGTTTTAGCTCTGAGTGGAAGGGACCTAAAGGTTGTGTAATGTTTTATCACTCTGGCTTTTCAGCTGAATCTTTCCCCAACACAACCAGTTAGTTGTATAGATGAAGATGTTCTTTGTTCACAAAAAACAACTGTTGGTCTAAGACCAACAACCCATTTTTGCACAAGGTATCAAACAACCATCAAACACACTCTCAGGAGCCACATTTGACTAGCAACCTAGAGTTGAAAGAACCCATATGTATTCAGTCTATTTTGAGAAACGTAGTGATGGACACCATTAGAAGACTAGCAATACATAATAATCTGCTGGTGGAAATTAGCTCTTCCAGTCCAAAACTTCCATTAATAAATTTTCCTAATGATTAACAAATTCCTTTGCTTTTAAAACCTGATCTAGACTGATATAGGGCATTGCTTTTCAATGTGGTTTTCAAAGGTAATAAATTTAGTGCGATTGCACTGGTTCTTCACCACTCCTTACACCTCTGTCCCTTAGCCTCTTAACCAAACCAGGCAGAAGAATCAATATCAAATATAGTAAGTTCTAGTCTGGCGAGATAATGAAAGACTTCCAAACTATCGTCTGAGGGCAGTTATAAGTCAGTTCTTTATCAGCTTTGAAAAAACTGCAGGCCTTTTGTCGAATATGTTCTTGCCAGCAGTCAGCCAGCACACACGTTATTCTAAATCCTTCATGGTCTGTATACATATAGGGAGAATGTAAGAAACCTGGGAAGGATTAAGAAACACAAGACACATCCATAAGAAACTAGACTTAGTTCTTCTGCTTGAAGGCAGCTAGGTTTTAATCATTTGGTAACTCTATATACTATTTAAGTGGGTAGGTTAGCTTTCATACCAAATGTTTAGTTCTCAGCAACAGCTCTCAGAAATGAGAAACATATATATTTTTAACAATTTTAATTAGCATTTTCTGGAACAATGGGGTAGTTCTGTCTTCCTTCAGTTTTGTATGAAAAGTGTCTTAAGCCAGAAAATGTAGAGCAGCAGACACAGAAACATCCATAGGCAGCAAGTGTACTTGTCAGTATTATGAAGCTAATACGTTATGACATTAACACTTCACGCAGAATGTAAGATCTAAATTTAAATTTGGAGCTACATGGATTTATAGTTTTTTTAAACAAGACAACATTAAGGCTAAAGACAACATTAAAGCAGGAGGTGAGACTGCAAACTGCACTCTGTGTAAGAGTTATTGATTAAAGCTTTAAAACTCTGAGCTGTCATCTCTCACAGGTCCAAAAAGATGGTAAATCTTGCAACTATTAAATTCACATAATTAGCCGTGTATTCATGGTGGTATATACTCCTCCTGCCTACTTCTTCTTTATGTGTTTGCAAAGTATATTTATCACATCTTTTTTTTAAGTTAGGTTATCTGTCTTTTCATTGCATGACTAAGTTTTCTGATGTTTTGAAGTACACAGGAACGTTACTTCTCTCTGACCTAGCATCAGCCATGTTAAGGACTGTCACCCGAAACCCCATAGTAGATATATGAGGTATCAGCTGTTGCCAGACAAAGCCTCTGGTAAATCTCAGTTAGCAACTGGTTTATGGCATGAAACAGGAAGTTTTCTCTTTTTTAGCTTGTGGATTTTTAATAGTTATTAAGATAAATCTAGGTATTTTTATCCAAGTGAATGTTCAGTCATTTAAATCCTTTTGAAGGTCAGGGCCTGTAGATAACAGCAGTAAATTCCTTGTGCCAGACGGGCAAGGAAACATCTGTTTTATCACTTTAGATTTACTCACTTTTACTGAATGCTTCCCTGAACTAGAGGAGGAAATGTTCTGCTACTTCTTTATTTTTGATTCTTTTGTTATCCACTTATTCTCATCTCCCTATAAATGTGTTTTTATGTGTAATTATTCAATGTCTTTTAATCATCTGTTCATAGTCTTTTCTGACCAAAAGTAGAAGAAAAGTAGGTTCTGGTTTACTTTCCTCACCAGACGTGTCAATTCATTAGTAATTCTCTAGTTTCCATAAGGTAAATAATTGAAGAATTTTGTCTAAGAAAAGCTGGCAGAAGAGTCATGGAAGCCCTTAGAAGACTTCTGTCTCATTCTTTATCTCTTTCCTCATGGGGTAATAATTTCTTTTAGGGTTTTTTTTTCATAATGAATAATAAGAATTTAGAAAAACATTTTGTTCTTTTGAAGCAATTAAGACCTGAGATTTGGATGCAGAAAAAGATCAAGATTCAGCTCAATGGAACTTTGTGTTACTAGCACCCATACTACATTTCTGGGAATAGAGGCTTCCAGTCTCTATTTTTCAATGTAATTTCCTTCACTTAAAATGCCATCCCCATTACCTGTTACATACTTTTCTATGTTCTGGTGCAGAACAGCTACAAGGTAGTATGACTGGCTTAGCTTTCTACAGAAGTAAACAAGATGCAGTTACAGTGTCGGGCAATTGTTGGGGGACTTAAGAGCAGTTACCACAGCACAGCTGATGCATGCATTTTCTTTAAGCTTTGATATTATGGTGGTGTGTTTGAGTTTCAGAAGCACAATATTATTAACATTTATCATTTACAAGTAACAATAGGTTGTTCCTTTACAGATCCCAAGATTCTGAAGGGTGTAGATTATTTTTTTCCCTAAGGCAAGATTTGCTTAGCTTACATTCTTAATAAACCTATGTTTAAGTAGATTTTGCACTGCATAAGCACCTAACTATACATAGCAAAATGTCTTTGTTAGACCACTTGTTGGTTTTACAGTTAAAAAGTCATGAAAATGGTACTAGGTTTTCAAATCTATATTCACTTTCAAATTATAGCTGCCTTTTTTTTTTGTAAAGTGACTTTAAGGACCAAAGATAAGAGACAATTCCACTAATCTCTTGCAACAAGTTAAGAATTAAAATGCTTTTCTGTAATGACAATGTAGCACATCTATAGTTTTTGTCTTTTCAAGTCTTAATTAAATGTAAATGTCAGCAACTGTGAAGTGTGAATGTGATTGCTTTCACAAAGAATTAATTTCTGCCTAACATAATCAAGATTCTGTATTCCTCTAAAATAATATCAATTTTTGTCTTCAAATATGACAATGTTTTAAATGTTCTTCTGACAGGCATTGTTCGAATATATTTTTCACCATGAAAATGACGTAAAAAATGTGAGTAATTCATATGTTCCATTTTCAGTCTTTATTAAGTATCATTCTGGTATTTCTGCCAATATTCTGTTAAACTAAGGATCCAGGTAGTGCATCACATCTGAGTAAGAAGTGAAATGTTAAAAGTTGTTTAGGAGAGAGAAATCTTTTCTTACAGAGGTGATAATCAGGGATGATAATTTGCAAATACCAAGGTACAGATTGCTCTCTTTTTTGAGAAGCAAAACATTCTAATGCTTAAAACGAGGTCCCTCATCTATCAACATGGTAAGATCCCTGTGTCTAATGATTCCATGTTAACGGAGTTTACTGGAACCTGAGCAGTAGCTGAAACTACACGTCAGGTAGCTGAACTGCCTTAGAAAGTTCTGAGTTCCTGAGGCTTGAGAAAAAGCAGTAAGTTACGGATGACTGTCCGTTAACAGAAGAAGGTGAATATATCTGACAAAATAGGTAATGATTGAGCTGAACATCATTTGACATTTTAAACTACTGAGATGATTGTTTATGCATTTGAGTGGATAGAAAGAAAAGGTATGTGGTGAAACTGCGGAAAAATAAAACATGAATAGGACTTTGGACACTCTTTCTAGAAATGTTATTCCATAGTGCTGAGGTGTTTTGTGGTATTGAGAAAGATTGTATTTTCCATGCAATTGCTGTAACATTTATTCTCCAAAAGTTTTCCTAATTATACAATTTCCCTCTTACCCTACCCAAAGTTGTTCTTCTGTGCTTCTTCATATGTTACTGCACTGAACAGGTAGGAGCAAGTTTGGGTACATACTGTTTAAACTTTCAGAAATAGATAGAGGTTGCAGAACTTCTTTGGCAGTTGACCCAGGGAAATAATTAATTTATTCAATGAATAAAATGTCAAAATGTTTCATTACTATGTTAAGTATATTCACTCAGTTTAAATGGAATCAAAACTTCTGCTTGAAGTTTGTTTGAAAGAACTGTTTGTGTCAATAATGCATAGCTGACTAAATGGTTATTGAATTTTCTGCAGTACTGCTGACTGGTGTGTGATTAGATCTGAACTTAAAATCTCCAGTTAGTCGGTAACACACACAACAAATTTTGTATTTGTTGACGTAGATCAGAAACATTTCCAAATGTACTGCTGTGTGAAGCTTTTTAATCTAGTATCAAATGATTATAGTTATATGCTGTCAATTTATTGCATGAAACAGTAAGTGCAAATGTCATAAATGTCAGAGAAAAATAGCAATTAACATTTAAATAGTCTGATACTGAATATGAAGAAAGTGCCTGGGTTTTATGCCACTAATAATTAAAATTTGTGTTGTTTGTTACTGAAAACTCAGTTCACTAAGAATAAAAGGGTCACGTCATAAGATGCCACACGTGCCTGTGGCTTACACTTTAAGGGCATGCAGGATCTCTAGGCTAGACAGATGATTTCATATAACGCAAGGATTTTTCCAAGCACTCCAGAAAAAAGATTGGAAGATGTTTTTACACTGTACTGCATGTGTTTTGAAATCCTTGCAGAGAAAGCCAAATCACTGCCTTGCAGGAAAAGTTTTGCCTATAATTTTTTGTACACCCTATTCATTTAAATAAATATCCTTAAGCAAAGAAGCATCAGCTTAGTCACCACTGTTTATTATGTAATGAGAAGGAGATCAACATGTTTGGTTAACGACAGCATCTTGTAGGGAAAAAAAATTGTGTCACACTTCACAGTACAAAGTGTGGTTATAATGTAACACGTATCTCTGAAGCGTTGTTGGGGTTTCTTTTAAACTGTTCAGTTTGCTTTCTCTCATTTGTTTTCATTCCTCTTTTCTTCTGTGCTTTCTACACTGTTTTCAATGTAATTTTATTCTGCAGACTGTCCTCCCTTCTTTTTGAACCTCATCTGCATTCATTTTTCTTAAACAACAAAAAAAAGAAGTACTTCAACTTCTGCTTAAACTTGGCTGCATCACTGTTTATACACCTGTCCTACCAATGGCATTTCACTAACTCAATTTTCTTGCTTCTCCCTGAAAAGAATTTGGTCACTTAGGATTCAGCAAAGAAACAGTACCTATGTTAACTGTTAAAGAGTTGATCTGGATCTTGCTTGATCACCTATTAGAACATTCACTGACATCTCTTGCATCTTTGTATCACCTGCTACTGTGTGATGTTGCACATTCTTAAAAAAAAACAAACAACCTTTTGCTGCATGAGATGAGGTGAAAGAGCTTGAAAGGCTTGGAAGCCTGAGAAACTGGCTTCAGTTTGTGACTGTATAGACTGAAAAGACTCTGCTTTGCAGACTTTCTGCAAGGGTAAAATTGGAAGATCAGTTTCTGCCGTTTTGCATATAAAACACAGAAGTAGTAGTGACAATGTCCTTCCTTTGTCACTGTGCTGATCTGGAACAGTCTGTATTGTTCTCGGCTGCATTATTTAAGATGCAAAGGCACTTTTCTTTATCTTCTGTTTAATATTCAGCCCGTATATGGAAAGAAAAAAGAAAAAGCCTCAGCAATTTCAGTTGAGAAATGTCATTAATCAGTGTGCATTTAACTGGACAAATAATGCTAGGAACTTGGTTCAAATTAAAAGTAAATACATCCGTAATCTATCAATTATCAGAAACATGGGGATGCAAGAAGAGAGAAGCACTGAGCATTTTCAGCACCTAAAAATGTATTCAAAAGTCTTTCATCTTATTTAATGAAAAATTAAATACTTCTCTGAAGAATTTACTATAACCTCTTCCATTATTGTTCTTGACTTGTTTCTTTTGGAACACATATATTTAATAACTGACTTTCTGTACTCCTTGAATTATTTCTGAAAGCCATTTTATGAGCTAAATGCTGTAAGAGCAGGGCAGTTAAAAAGACTTGTCCAGAAATAGTTCAGCTGCGCCTTTTTTCAGCCGTAGACTGTGACATCATATTCTGCTGTTATTCCCAGGTGGGTAATGATGGCAAGACACTTTGTCCTGAGAATAGCAATGAGTGTACAATATATACTTAGGGCCAGAAGTCATGAGCTCTGATATTTCCTTAGTTCTTCCCAATACTCTGAAGATTATACTTTCTGATAAAAATCTATTTATAATGGAACTTTGTTAGATTTACAAAGTATAGGAATCTGGAAGACACGACAAGAAATTGTGTTAAATTGACTATGGCTAATGTCATTTACTCAGTTATCTTACAGGCTAACCTGTATTGATTTGTCTACAAATAGACTTCAGTCAATAACTGTTGCTGGGAGAATTACTGGCATACAACAGCACGTGAAAGAAGTATCAGATGCTTGCTGTCATTTCCATCTATCTAATTTCTTGGTGCATACAATACTGTGTATGAAATCACTAAGTTTCAAACAAATGTACGTTTACCAATGTAATTTTGCAATGCAATAGTAAATTACCACAACCCTACAATATGTTTTATACCAAGTTATAGCTGGTAGACAATTTGGAATTCTTAGTTATAATATAGTTTATCTGAGGAAAGTAATGGTAAAATCATGCTACATACATTTACGATTCAAGAATCTACGTTCTTTTTCCTTTAAAAACAGCCCTGATTCATTAAGAACTTTTTGTTAACGGAAAACACACTAAGTATGGGGGCTTTTTATTATTTTTATTTGCACAAATATAAGAGAGTAAAATCAGAGTAAAATAAATTTGTTCTGAAAGGCTTCCTAGGGCTAAGACTGTTATCGAAATGGACTCCTGCATACATGAGTGACTGACTATACTAAGTACTCTATAGAGTAACAATTTCAGCTGACCAACATGTCCAGATGATCAGTTATATCCTAAAGTTTATTAAAGCTTCTGGGACAATCAGCGTGGAGTTCGGGTTTTTTTGATATGTACACTAGAACTAAAAAAATCCTTTAAAAGACATACCAGCATCTGCCAATCAACAATCCATGCTGTTTTTCCCTTCTAGTTATTAGTACAACTGTACCAACATTCAGCAATGCACAGGAGTGCAGGACAGGCATAATGCTTGGTACTGCTATTATAGATTGGTTTTAAATTAACATGCTGTGCAGATTGAACATTGATTTGTACCTAAACTGTGCAATTAAAAAAAAAAAAAAAGTTTGCAACAAACAAATTGAAATATGTTAGCAGTTGGTATTGCCATGGCAAGGTGAAGGCTTTGACTCAAAAGTCTAATTTAATCAATTTACTAACATTGCAAAGGCCATGTTGTCGAAAGATTGTGTTGTAATACAACAGAAAGTCTATAACTACTACCATGCAAAAAGCTGTCACCGATAAGAACAAAGCCTTTTCAGGCAAGCACTTTTTAGAAATATTGGTACATCTGTAGGTTTTTTGGATTAAAGTCTTTGCGATCACTAGTGAAGTGTCAGAAACAGGATTTTCCTATTCCTTTCCTAATTCCTTAATGGGAAAGTATAAAAACAGGACTTAATTTCAAAAACTAACTTTAAAATGAAGTCATACTTTGCTTCTTGATGTCAGTAATAAAATCCCAGTAAGAATTCAGGATCTGCACTGACAGATAAACTGCTGATGTTAGTGTCTACTAAGCCTGAAGCAGTCTTAGTTCCCACCTTCCAAGAGCAGCCAGAATTGTTAGCCTTGCATAAAATACTTATCAGAAATAATTAGGATACCAGAAAGAAAGCTGAATGTGTAGCTGCAGAAGGGATCATTTTCTGAAGTTCAAGTCCTTCTCCCTGAATACTTGTCATCAGAGCGCTCTAAGGAAAGCTCTTTGAAGCACATTATTTGCAGGATGATCCTCACTCATTTTAAGTGACTGCTCATGCTGCATTAGAAGCAGGTGTGGTATTTGATAGGCACGCACATTGTTTATACATTTGTAAATGCAACAAAAGTAACCAATGTTTTAACATCAACTACTTTCCCAAATTTTCCCAGTACTGGGAAAAAAATGTTTATATACCATCAGATGAAGGAAAGTATTTGATTGGGAGGGAAACCAGTAACTTCTGTCTTGAAGCAAGCTTCTTCCCCATTATAGATGTTGTTGTGCAATTTGCAAAGCCATTAAGAAACAAAAGGCAACCAAGATAAGAGCTGCCATCTGAGGTCAAGGGTTCCACCTAACTGGAAGAAATAGTGACTTCAGAGTTGTAAGCTTTCCTCAGTTTTCTCTCTCCTGTCACAGAGGCAGGGAATGACAACTATCTCCTTCTCTTTGAGGGCAGCATCAATACAACTTCTCAGTCTGAATTGCTACAGAAAACAAATTATTCTTTCTCACAGAGCCAAAAGACAGCAACTTGTCTATGTTGTCATAGCTCCGCTGACTTTGCTGTGCTATGTCAAATCTATACCTGTTGATTACTTGCAGCCTCGTTTTGCTAGCAGGAAGAACAGGTATCAAACGCAGAGGTAGATGTCACTAAACTAGGCTTTTTCTAGTGTTTCAAGTGTTCAGATCTTTTATTTTTCTTGGAAATTATTGGTTCCTCTGCTACTGCGTGGCCAGTGCACAGAACTTTTACATGTTGTTCATAGTAGGTAGCTAGTTTCTGATTTCTGTGGTCTGCAAAATGTTTATGAAAACAAACAAACAAAAAAAAAAGGTCAGTTCTTTGCTATAAAAATACTGCATTAAAGCTTTTTAGACTATTTCTGAAGATACCGCGAAAATATAAATAACATAGCATGTTTTGATACATTCTGGGACAAAATGGAATTTTGAAACAAGGGACACTAACAATTGCTTCTTTGGTAGGTTTTGGTACAGAACACACATCTATTTGTTTTAACAGGAATATTGAAATTATAGCTAAAACATGAAAAGCCATAGATTCTGTCTGTAGTGGCTGATGGTAGCACATTGATTAGCATACCTGATTTTCCAGTATACCAGATAAAAGAGATTTTAGACCTCCACCCTCTTCAAAATCTGTCTGTTTCTTAGAATATTTATCTATTTTTCTGATCTGTCACAAAGCAATTATTTATGTCATAGGACTTTTAAAAGAATAATTATTTCTTACTGTACATATCTGAGAGTTCCCAGAAGTGGAGGCAGCCTGATATTAGCAATGAGATGACAGTTTCTACAGTATCTCAAACTGGCTGAACTGATTTTTTTATTTTAGTATATTTTTACTTGTTTTTAACAACTTTTAGTGAACAATGATGGGAAGCTTAGAAAAAGCATGTTGGCAGACACAAATATTCTATAAGCAGCATGTCAGGAGTCTGATAAAATTAATTTTATATTTTCTTTTTGAATTACTAGAAGCTGCTTGGATTACGTGTTCTTACAGGGACAAATTATCCTTTCAGCTACTTTATGCACTAAAGCTATAAAATAGTAAACATAAAGCAGTGCCCCCACCTCAAGTTTACCCGGACTTTTTGTTCAGTATTTGCTCTTTACAAAAATCTTTACATTGGTCACTTTGTGTTCTTCTTCTCTGTGTAAACATTCAAGGTATTAATGTTAAGATGATGGGTTTGTTTTGGAAGGCTCTAGATTTGGCAGCCCTTGCCACTGAGCATGCACAATTCAAGGACTGGTGGTGGAAAGTCCAAATTGGGAAGTGCTACTATAGGTAAGCCATTTTTCATTTTTTCCGTGATCAGTCGGTGTGAGTGCAGGGCCTGAACTGCTGGGTGTATTACACAATGCTGAACGCTGAGAAACAGTTCAGTAAGTATTTAGTTGGAGAGCGCTGTGCTTAAATATCCTTTAATATACAGGAGATAATGTTCAACTGCTTGAGGTAAAGGCATCAGCGCTGAGTACCTTTAAGTAACTGAATTAGTTGCATCTTCACCTCTGTTAATGTGTTTCAAAGTCATTGTTTGAAAAGTCAGTAAATAAATGCAAAGAACTATTGTTAAAACAGACCACACAAAATGACTATTACAATATTAGCTTGAGAAATTAACTGTCAATGAGGGCTTCAAATTGATGAAATTATAAAAAATGAAATACCCATATTAGACATTTTATGCCAGAGTCACATTGCCCACTAAGTACCAGTTCCAAAGCCACAAGGCCCCAGGGCTGGCACCCCGTACCTGAGCATCTGTTACTAACGGCTTAGGGGTACCCTGACACTGCGGCGATACGATACGCCTCTGAGGAAGGAGTGGCAGCAGCGGGGAGGAGAGCTTGTTGCAAGCCATTCGGAATGGCTGCTGAGGATCTAGCTATGGTTGTAACAGCCAGTTCTACCAAATCAGGTGGAACTCCTCCTTGATACAGCCCTGTTTCCCATAAACCAAACAAGTACTGAGGCAGCTCCCCGTTTCATTCTTTACAATGTGTTTGTCCCAGGAACATAAAACATATGGATACCATATTGACTGTTAAAAAACTGAAGCATCGTCTGCAGTCTTTACAATGCTACAAGCAATTCTTGTAGGAACAGGTTGATAATACAAAGCAGTTAGCCTTTTAAAATTCTATGTTCTATCTTGGCATGAAACTATTGCTTCTTTTTAGGTGCTCTAACTAATGAAATTCCTCACTATCCTTAACCTTTATTTGACGTTCTTTAGAAGATTAGAGTGGTTTGGTTTTTTTGAGCTGTGGTGAGTTGACCCTGGCTGGATGCCAGGTGCCAAAAAACAAAGTCACTCTATTGCTCCCCTCCTTGGCTGGCCAGGGGAGAGAAAATATGATGAAATGTCGGTGGGTTGAGGTAAGGACAGGGAGAGATCACTCAGCAATTACCGTCGTGGGTAAAACAGACTTGACTCAGGGGAAAATTAGTTGAATTTATTACCAATCAAATCAGAGCAGGGTAACAAGAAATAAAAACTAAATCTTAAAAACACCTTCCCCCCCCTGCCCTTCTTCCCAGGCTCAGCTTCACTCCCGAGTTCTCTCCCTCCTCCCCCACAGCAGCACAGGGGGATGGGGAATGGGGCTGCCCTCAGTTCATCACACCTTGTCTCTGCTGCTCCCTCCTCCTCACGCTCTCCCTGCTCCAGCAGCAGGGTCCCTCCCATGGGAGACAGTTCTCCACAAACTTCTCCGGCGTGAGTCCTTCCCATGACCTGCTCGAGTGTGGGTCCCTCCCATGGGGCACAGCCCCTCAGGCACAGGCTGCCCCAGCCTGGGTCCCCCACGGGGTCACAAGCCCGGCCAGCAAACCTGCCCCAGCCTGGGCTCCTCTCCATGGGGCCACAGGTCCTGCCAGGAGCCTGCTCCAGCATGGGCTTCCCAAGGGGTCACAGCCTCCTTTGGGCACCCACCTGCTCTGGTGTGGGGTCCTCCAGGGGCTGCAGGGGGAGACCTGCTCCACCATTACCCTCCGTGGGCTGCTGAGGGCACAGCCTGTCTCACCGTGGGCTTCGCCGTGGGCTGCAGGGGAATCTGCTCTGGTGCCTGGAGCGCCTCCTGCCCTCCTCCTGCATTGACCCGGTGTCTGCAGAGTTATCTCCCTCACATATTCTCCCTCCTGTCTCTGGCTGCTGTTCCGCAGCAGTTATTTTCCCCTCTTCTTAAACATGTTATCCCAGAGGCGCTACCACCATCGCTGACGGGCTCAGCCTTGGTCAGTGTTAATGAACAGTCATAAGCTGTGGTGCCATTTGCAATACAACATGTTTTCAAAACACAGCTAAAGATTTTTAACATCAGTAACAGAAGTTTCACCATTTTCTGTACGAGGCTAGGAGAAAGTGTTTTATAGATGATTACATGTTCCCTAACCTTTACAGTGGAGAGTATCTACCTATTCTTTGCCGTGAGTGAGGAAATTCTGCTCCAAAACTACATGGGTAGAAGTTGAGGCATGACGTATTGCTCGTTTTCTACTGTCCATTCTGTACAAAGAGCAGCAAGGAGTCCTATGAAAATGAGTGTGTCATTATTCAGTTAGCACCAGAAGGCTACATGTACAAAAGGGGGCCAAATTTAATGAATTGTAACCTTAATATATTTAACAGCATTTGTTAATGTGAACACAAATACCTGACCTTAAAGTATGCCTTTGGTCAGTACATGTTTGGCTTATTGTGCACTGCTTAATTATTTAATTTATTTTTTTATTTAAAAAAAATAATCAACACACAGAACCAATAAACAAATACCTTGTGTATCTCATCTGTTGTCTCTTTAGGTTAGGATTATATCGTGAAGCCGAAAAACAATTTAAGTCAGCTCTGAAGCAACAGGACATGGTTGATACAGTCTTGTATTTGGCAAAAGTAAGTCATAGATTTTTTTGTTTAAGAATTAAGTGAAATTCCAGACTATCCCTGGGAAGACCATACACCAGAATATCTGAGTATTGACCTTGATACACCATTAAGTTTAATAGTGTGTGATCTCCATATAGACCTGAGGCAGTACATGCTAACAGTTGAAATGGAAGTCTATAGTTCACAAAAAAAATTTGGAGCTTCCAGATTTCACACAAAAAACCACCACCAAACACTCCTACATTACTGTATTCTATTCTCTAAACTCCCAAGAGGATTATATAGCTAAGAATTACTGGAGTTCCAGTATGAACAGTGTAGCTGTATATGGTTTCCTAGGACACCTCTGCAATAAGTCAGTAAGTGAAGAGTATAGCTCAAAATCCCAAGTTTCACAAGCAAAATCAAAACAAGAATCAAAGCCTCAGAATTACCAGGTACCCATCAGATGCTAAACATTTTTCCAGACATTCAAGGAAAGGTGGCCTGTGAGAAACTTAAACTGCAGTTTTCTTCCTTCTGTCCCAGAAAGAGATGAAATCAGTTGCTCTTTTTCAGCTCCCTTTAAGCCAGCTGTCACAGGCCTATCAAAAGTCATCACTACTAGTGGATAATTCAGATACTCATATTGTGATACTTGCTTTACCTTTACATTTCTTAAGCAATTTACGTTTTGTATTTAAATGATCATCATTGCTATCTGAAGACTTGTCTTCAATACAGGAGTTGGTTTACACAATTGAGCTTAGAAATTTTAGATTTGTGGCACTACCAGGAGTCATTCTGCAAAACATATGCACTACACAGAGTGATTAAATTGGCAGAGTAATTGGATTAACAGTGATTCGTTATGGGAGATAGGCATCCCACCACATCATTACTAGCTCAAGTAGGAGATGTGTTTGAACTTCCACCTCCCAGTCCATAGGCCAGCTCGCTGAAGTATAAAGCATCACACAACATGATTTAGTGACTGTGGGTGGACAGTCAATAGAGTAGGGCACTGAGATACAGCTCAATCTGACAGTACTGAGAAGATAAGAGTTACTTGAGTTAAGCAGCTGTTAGAAAAAATAGGATTGCATCAAGTTCTGTGCAAACAGACCAATACTACAGTACCAATTAGTTTCCTGTTTATATTCATTATTGCAACAGCTATCTGTTTTTTTTAAACTATTTTCCTGAAAGCTAACTCTCCCTTGAAAAGTAATTTATAAAAAGATAAAAGACCAAAGAAAACAAAATACTGAGGCTGCTGAAAAGTTATGAAGTCTCTCATGACCCAGAAGAGCTGGAAATGGGATACTTTTACAAGAGATCAGAGAGATACCAAAAAGAAAATGGAACCATTCTGTGTATGGCAGCTAAAACTTAATGACTATAGCTGTAGCACTCTTAAAGAGCAGGTCTCCCCAGAGCAGCTGTAAGTAGGTGGAAATTGTCCCACCTCTCTTTTAATTTCTTTTGCTACTCAGCTGTATAGCAGCTTTTCAGTCTGCAGAGATGTTGGACAGTGGGATATGCCACTGGATGTGAGAATTACATAGAAGAGCACTGTGGCTGTGTTGTCTTAGTGTAATATTTACACAGAGGACCTGTAGTGAGTGCATCTTTGGCGTGAATCTCCAGATGAAGCAGTAGAGCAGACCTGAGTCATAATGCTCAGAAAAGGTACTTCATAAGCAAACATAAAAAGATGAAAAAGGAGCAGATCTGGTGGAGTTTCCTGTCCTCCTTTTTTTACACATTTTGCCCCCAAAATATGAAGATAGGTGTGCTTCATAGCTAGATCAGGTCAAAAAACAAGCAAGTAAACAAACCAAAAAAACCTGCTAATTAAAATTTTCTCTCAGTTCAAACAAAGAAAATAACGAAATTATGGCAGTGTGCACTGGCTTACTACACATATTTAGGATAAATTGTACAAGTCACTCACATAGGTGTCATGTAGGAGTAAAAGCAACCAACCAAGGTTCTTCTTAGTTAAGAAGTTATAATCAGCTATCATGTATTCTCTTTTTATCTGTTTACTTTCCACTGAAACTCTTTACAGAGTAATTTAATTGTGGAAAACTGCTAGAAAAATATAAGGAGCATGACAGTCACAATGGGACAATTATTTAAAGTTTTAAGTTTAATGCAGACATAATATTCATCAGAAACTGCTGGATGGTTTATACATGAAAAACTATAGCAAATGAGTTGACGTCTATTTTAGAGAAAGCAACACGCCCAGATAGAGTGCATTAGGAATACATTGTCCATTTAAAATGTATTCGTTGATGGTGGTGGTAGTACAGTCGTACTCTACCAAGTACCACCACCACCCCAAAATCCACCCCCCTCGCTCTTTTATTGCTTTTCACAAGAAGGAATTAATTTTCTAACTTAATACAGGAAAAGTAAGTGACATTAGCGAAATGACTGGGGAAAAAATGCTTGTATTTTATTTCTTTTTGCCAGTGATCAGCTTGAAATGACAGTCCCTTTAATTAACAGTGGACAGTTCTTTCACAAGAATGTCACTTGAGTGGTCATAGGAAAGAATTCTTTGCAAATGTCTACAGCAGTATGTATCTGTAGGGATGCAAATAAAGAATTTAGGATTTAGATTGTTGGCTCTCAGAAGTCCATGAAGCTCAAGGGCAGAAGCAGTTAATGATATTTTTCTTACATTGCATCACAGAATGTTTGTGTCAGGATACCAGTCACAGATTCTTTCCCTTTTTTAGTCATATCAAGTATTAGTACTATTTAATGAAATATTCATGCAACAGGAGCACTCAAAGCACTGTTCCACTCAGTAGGAGACAGATTAATCCCTCTAGCCATGTAGTTTCCCAGAGGAGGTGTGCGGGTTTTTTTCCTTTGCTGTAGCTGTATTTACCATGCCCCACAACAGGAGGGCTCTACAGTTGTACTCTCAGACAGCTGCAGAGGTGGTCTCTGTCGGTATGTTGATACCCTCTGTCTAGTTCTCACACTACATTATCCACATCACATATTGTCATAATGAACATGGGAGCCAAAATCACAGAGGCAAAACTGCCCTCTTTCTGTTACAGGATTTTATTGTTTGTGACGGGGAGGTTGGCAGAGCAGTAAGGAAGTTTGAAAGTGTCACGGCTCTGTGCAGTGCAGTCTTATTTGACTAAGTAAAATATTTCGGTATTTCAGTACTATCAACCTGAAGATCCAAGATTACACATAAGTTTTAAAAAATACATTCAACAGGAAAATATTCAGAGTGATACCTTCACCTCAGTGTCAAAGTATATTATTTTGATATGATAATAAATAACAAGATAGGTTTTTTGGTTTATTAGTGATGTCCAGATGAATTAATAATGTCTAGATGATACGCATGCAAATTTAATTATCCTAAGTAGCCTATTTTATCTGTATTACAGAGATTTATTCAGTATTCACTCCATTATTTTCCCAGTATTAATTCACCATCTCAACTAATGGTTTACTGCATAAAGGGAGGTGTCATCCCTTTTATTTATATCCCTTGTTAAACAGCAGTACAAGTATAAAAGTCAGACATTTAACATTTATATACACTTTTTATTTGCTTAGGTGTATGTGCGCTTGGATCAGCCTGTAACAGCTTTGAACCTTTTCAAGCAAGGGTTAGATCGATTTCCTGGAGAAGTGACTCTTATTTGTGGAATTGCCAGAATTTATGAGGTATGCACCCACTGTGCAATCCTTATTGTGGCCAAAGTTCACTGCCTGAGCAAGAAAAAAGAGCCAATACTTAAATATAATGGTAAGGGTATCAAAAACTGACTGTGCTGATTTTCAGTACCACTAATGCAAAACAGGTAACATTACACAAAGATACCAAAGTGGTGTCAGGGGAGCCTTGCAGGCTTATTTGTTTAAATGGTTAATCACACTGGTGAGGTCCTTTTTACCCTTGACACACAAAAGCAAGTCCGCATTAAGTCAAGTGGTCCAGATGTTGTCCATGTAGCTAGGTCTAGTTCATATATGTTTAATCGTACTAAAACTGCTGAAGTCACCAACAGCCTGCTAGCAGGATTAAACAGCACAATAGTCTACTCATCAGTGTTGTCTTTATTAGCACTATGTGTTACTGTTAGTTCCTTAAGCCAGTGAGAACAGTTGGAATGTGAATGTTTCTTGGTTTAGGAAGTAAATGTTATTTTAAGTAGGATTAATTTTAAACTAGCTTCATTTTAGCTTGGTAACAATCTATTTTGTATTTTAAAAGTGTGTATTTTCATGACAGATAGTGAACTTAATATTGTCTTTCAGTGAAAGTTGGTAACGATGCTCTTCCAGAACAAATGTTTTAAACAAAGTCATGAATTATTTTTTTTTTTGCATCTGAATTCATACTTGGCATTCTTTCCTGATCTCATCATTCTTATCTAACCCCTAAGCATTAATTCATTTTCATATTAGATCCTTTTTGTCCTTCAGCTAGGAAGAAAACAGCTGCTAATTTTTGGAGGCTTTTCTTTATGAATTGTTAAACAGTTTTTAATATGGACATTATTCTTCAGAACCATACATAGCATTGCATAGCTCTTCAAGGAATTATTAAAAAGCAGCATATAGTTGACAGGATCTAGTTTTGCACTGATACCGGAGTACAGGATTATAACTCCATTAGCAAAGATTTGTACTGCAGCACAAGGCTGTTCTCATCACATAGACTCACAAGTGGAATATATGCATCAGGCATCTTAATTAGAGCTTTTCTTCTATGTCACTACATTTTGACAGTGGGAAGAGATGTAGACCTTTTTTGGTTTTAAAAACCCCATTATTTTTAAAGGGGCTGTTTTAGTACTATTTCCTTTAACCACAGGAAATACCTTTTTCATTGCTAAATATGATGCTGAGGTTAAATAAAAACTTACTCTTTAGTCATGTTGAGAGTACAGTGTATCTGCAGCACACAGGTAGAAATTATTCCTCTCTAAACATGGGAGTGTGTTTTGATCTTTTAATTTATTTTCTTCTGATAGGGAGTAGAGTCCTCTGGTGCTCAGAAGCAGTGTAATTGTTTACAACAATGAGTTCACCCTAATTAATCTTCCAAGTAGCATACATCCAAGCATATATTTTTATACAATATAGTTTTCTTCACTGGCATATCCTAGCTAGTACAAGTTTTGATATTAAATCCATGATTCCTGTTTTCAAAGGCTTGTGATAATTCTTCGTGTGCAATTATATTCTCATTTGTGTTCAGAGCAATTCATGAGTTGACTTACACAGCACTGAAAATAATTGAGACATTAACTGGGTAAATAAGTCTACTGTATGTTACCATACTGGGAAACAGACTGCACAGTACTGTGTATCAGAAGTCGTTATGCAAAAAGTAACAAATGCCTATTGCACATGCTAAGCTTCTGAACAATCTTTCTTTCTAAAAAATAAAAAAAAAAAATCTCTTTTTTGTAGCTGTGGCATAGAAGTAATGACAGGTACAGCTTGCACTGATAAATTAATATGCATTCTTCTTGTGGATGCACGTGTTGCTTGTGAAGATGCCAATCAGTGATGTTGCATTGTATGATCAGAGAACTGCAGGAGCATACGTAATTAATCTTGGTTAAGTATTGTACAGGTCATAGATAAAGCACTCTGTAGAGTGGCATTTTAATAAGTTTTATGTTAAAAATCAGTGATAAAAAGTAGAATTAATCTGATTTTTTTCCAAATGTATAGGAAATGAACAATATCTCTTCGGCTGCAGAGTACTATAAAGACGTCTTAAAACAAGACAATACTCACGTGGAAGCCATTGCATGCATTGGTAGTAACCATTTTTATTCAGACCAGCCTGAGATAGCTCTGCGATTTTATAGGTATCTACCCTTATGGGGAGGGAGGAGGAACTGAACGTGTGGGAGGGTAATGTAAAGGCTTGGGGTTTGTAATGCTGATAGCAAGAAAAGAACATTAGGAGATGGGCATAGGAGGGTGATTGATCATTTGCACAATATCACCGTAAAAGCAGGTTACCAACTTAGGTATCTTCTTGGCCAGCGATAATTGCATCTTTCTGTCAAAAATTTGTCATCATTGCATATGGAGTATGTAGTAGTATCAACAAAGATTATAAAAACAATTTAAGTCATTAATAAACAAGATTAAATTGATTACAATTGATTACTAAACAGTTTAATTGATTAATAAACAAGAAATAATCTTTCACAGCATGAGGCAGTTTGAGAACACTGGACCTTACTCTCAGCTTCAGTTGCATTCAGAAGCCACATGGACTTGCTATTTAGTCCTTTGAAAAAGAGTAGTCTTTTCAAAAGGAAAAACTCCACCTGAAGTCACAAGCAGTTGTGACCACAAAATTCCTTATTTGAACATGGGCTGGGGTTCCCCATGTTTTATTGAAAGCAACAAAAAGATAGTGTCAAATGATGCTGCTTCCTTTGTATTTCGATACAGTCAGAGTGCAAAGGAGCCTGACTCATGTTCTTAAGTCTAGTAGCATATGAAGTCAGTATAAACACTACCACCTAATTTCTGTTGGACCAGAGCTCTTTTAATGCTTTACGTTCAGAAACTCACAGTCACACTCCTGACAGCAGCCTTCTTTTTTCCTGGCCCTCTTAGCATATCTGGCTTTCCTATAAATATTATTAAACAAAATTTTTACGAAACATCTCCATTCTAAAGACACATTAAACATAAATTTGAATCAAAATCTGAGTTATACTTCAAATGGAAGATTAGTGTAGATTCACATGCTAGATTTACTGATTAAGAGCGGTGCTGAAGTGCAGGAATCAAGCGAAATACTGAAGTCTGAAGAGTTACAACGGAAACAAATTGCAGCTTGATTGAGGTTGAGAGACTGGAAAGAGGAAATTGAAAAAGTCTGCATACGGCTCTGTCTTAAAGTCAGATCATGTGGCACAGCCAAAAAGACAGAGGCTATCTAATTTACATGAAAACTGTTTTGCACAGTTTGATTCTTACTAATCAAAAAATGCCCTGGACTGCTCTTCATGAAACCTTTACCAAGTTTAAGACTATAACACTTGGTTGTTGCACATTCTCAGAACAGGGAGAACGGAGGAGAGAACTTTGTCATTTATAACAGAACTCTTACTTGAAATGAATCTAAAAAAATAAATATTTTCTTTCAATCTAGACGGCTCCTGCAGATGGGTGTTTATAACTGCCAGCTTTTTAACAATCTGGGCCTCTGTTGCTTCTATGCCCAGCAATATGATATGACGCTATCTTCATTTGAACGTGCACTGTTTTTGGCTGAAAATGAGGAGGAGACAGCAGATGTGTGGTACAACTTGGGACACGTGGCTGTGGTATGAAAAATACTAACCACTTTTCTGAATAAATACTGTTTTACAAAAACTGGAAAAAGAATAACTAGGAAGGAGTCATTGCCCTACTTTGAAATATGAAATCCAATTGTGTACAGGGTAAAGTGCAGTACACATTAAAGGTTTATTTGCAATTCAGTAGAGAGGAAGAGACAAAAGAAAAAAGTTCTGTAAATCTTCACAGAATGTGGCTTATTCCTGCTAAAAGATTCTTCCTCCCCACTGTCTTTAACCTTCCCTTCTTTCTAAAAAAATTGCAACACATATCAGTCCTTGAAGGCCTTTGCTGCAAAACAAGCTAATCTGACAAAAAAATTGAATTTAAAATATTTTTCTCAGAGCTGTTATTTGTGTTACATGGAATATTAGATTGATTTTGTTGTCATAAAAATATATATTCAGCAGCATATAGCAGACACTAAACCACTATGTATGTCGTAGTTGAAAAGGCATGTTCCTCTGTCTTAGAGGCAGCTATAGGAATACTGTGTAATTGTGTGATAAAGTTTGCTAAATTTCTATACTACTTCGCATTCATTGCCTATTTTTGCAGATGTTCTTCCAGAAGTTGTGTTAGATTTCTCTTTAGCTGCTTGCGCTGAGTGCAGTTACTGAATAAAAGTTTTTGACAGGTTTTTAATGAGAACTGTCTTCAAATGCTGATTATGATTTTTAAGTCAGAGAGAAACTCAACTGTTCGTCTTGATTGTACTCCAACTCGGATAAGAACATTAATTTATACTGCCTAAAACATTTGAGCTAATGTGCCTGTATTTTTCAGCATTTGGCACTTCTAATGTGTAACATGATGCTGTATCAGTGTTGGTCATAACACTAGAGCGTGAAAGAGTAGTCAGCTGCTCCGTACAAAGAAATTAACCTTCCTTAATTTTTATCTTCTAAAAACTAGGTTTATGTGTGATTTTTTAAAATTTCTGTAGAGACAGAGAGGCAAGATGACTTCCCCTTTGGAGAAATCTCTGTTTTCCTTACCCTACTATAGACGTTAGCAGATACTGTAGTCTTTAGATGACACCTTAGTCATCTAAAAGTTGAACTAGATGAAGTGAATATCACTTGGAGTGTGGAAGTTTGTGCTGGAGGGGAACAATTCTGTCTGGAGGAAGAATGTATAAGTAGAAAATGAGAGGATCTGGGAAGAAAGCACATATGGTTCTGATCAACGTGTTTTTATTGTAATTTGTATTCCATGGTATTACATATGGGTGAAAAGATACTCCAGATGACAAAACAGATGCGTGCTGTTTCCAGTCTTTTCACGAATTAAAATACAATCTTACTTTTAGGGAATAGGAGACCTGAACCTGGCTTACCAGTGTTTCAAGCTAACATTAGTCAACAATAACGACTATGCAGAAGCTTACAACAACTTGGCCGTGCTAGAAATGCGAAAAGGTCACATTGAACAGGTTGGTGTTGAATCTCAGCCTCAGCAGAATGCTTCCTTTGGCTCTTTTGTACTTTAGAAACATGTCATTTCCCTGAGGTGGAGTCATCATATGAACATCTCGCAGCTATTACGGGCAGAAAACATGGATAACTTTTATGCATGTTTCAGTGTAATCTCCATGTTGTCATGCCATCTCCCATTAAAGTGCTCATTCTTAGGCATACCCAAATGGTTCATCAAAGACAAACAGGGTTTGCAGTGGCTTTGCAGTTGTCGAGATGTTTTTTCTAAATTGATACCCAAAACAAAACACATCACTCTGTAATTGTCACTTAAATTACAACTTCAACTATATATTCAGTTTATAAATGTAGATAATATACTTTTGTTGGGTGGCAGAAGAGAGCAATCACATCAGCTCTTAAAAGATTGTTTTCAACAAGGAGATTGCTTTAGAGTTTTGTCCCAAAGCAGCAGGTTCTTGATAAATTGCATCAGTAAGCTTGGTGGTTCATCTTACCTCATGTGAGTAGACTAAGTTGTATCGCACTTAGGTGTATAATTGACATGCACAGTGGATTAAATGCATGCATTTTTTATACACACACGGGGAGAATTAATATGCATTTGTTGGACAGTTTGAACTACTGTGGGCTTGTTTTAATTCTTATCAGAGCAAGCCTATTTTGATAGATTCATATATACATCAGAGAGCTACAATGTGATGCAGAGACTTGTAAATACTTCTAAGAGCAAATTCTCTATGTTAACTTTGTTTGGATAACCTAGCAACTACCATGGAAACACTGAAATAAACCCAGCACTGGATGTTTCTAGTGACAAATAAACTTTGGGTTTAGTTTCAGTTTCATAATCAGTAAATTCACAAATATTTAATTCCCAGGTGGAACTTAATGTCCAGTTGTGGAGGCTGCGATTGCTAATAATTAACACTACAGAGCCTTTCCATTATAATAAATTGTTTCCTGTCTATTTTAGGTTTTAGCTTAAAATTTTCTATTTTCTTCTTGTATCACATGTATAATTAAAAATTGGGATCGTTACAACAATAAAATTCTGCACAGAATAAAAAAAAAGTTAAGATGTTTTGCTTATCTTGGATTTTATTTCACAATGTTGTTTCGTAAGTACTGGTGCATGTACTCAAAATTGTCAGATTCAGGGAGTTTTAATAAGTTCTTAACTCTGCTTTCCCAAACAGTTTACAGATACCTTTGTTTTTAAAAGATCATTTTTCCCCCCAAAGTTCCACATTTTTTAGTAAAAGCATTCACAATTTGACCTTAATTTTGTATTGGATTTACAGCATGAAAATCCACACTCTGAGACTTAATTTTTAATTATTTAGTTTTTAGTTTAGTTTAATTAGTTTTTAATGCTACTATTTTGCTAGGCAGAAATAAAGAGTTAATATTTGTAAAATTTTTGAGTGTGAAAATGGTCATTTTTTATGATAAAGTTGAGGTTTTCAGGGATGCTTAAATTGGTGCTGTCAAAGACAACAGATAAATACAGCGGAGTGGGACTGTAAATACTTTTTTCTGTTTTTTTTTTCTATATTTTTCTATATTTTTTTTCTATTTTTCTATTAATATATTGTGTTTGTTGTTTCAGACTGAATTGCTTAATTAAGTTCCTACATGTCTTTTCTTACTTAGCCAAGAGTCTTACTCATTTCAATGCTATTAGACTGTATTATGCCTAAATGTACTGTTGGTGTAACTCATGCATAGTTGGAGATGGCTTTCTTAGTAAAGGCCTAGTAAAGATGACACAGGATGATTTCTTTTAAGAATGATGAAAATTGCATTAGTTTCTTGTTCCCCTCCCTCCCTCCCAGATTTCACTGGTGATTTTTTTCTTTCTTTACATAGGCAAGAGCTTTGCTGCAGACTGCTTCATCTTTAGCACCTCATATGTATGAGCCCCATTTCAATTTTGCAATACTCTCAGAGAAGGTAATGCACTATCCTGTTCTTGTAATCTAAAAATTGAGCCTTGGTGGGGCAGTTGGGTTTTTATTGTTATTACTGAGAATTCCAAATAGGTAAGATGAAAGAATACAGAGTGCATAAACTCAAGGAAAACTAAAGTTACATTCTCATTTTAATACCCAGAAGCTTTGTGTGTAAAAGTAGGCATTCAAATGTTTGCTTTTGAGAGTAAGTCAGGCCAACTATGTACTATAGAGCTATAAAGAAACTTTGTGCTTTTCCAGACACCCAGAAGATGAACAATTGGTTAACAATTCCATTTACAGTCTTTAGCTGTTGGCTTTTTCAGAATGTGAAGTGAAATAGTATCATATGATTTATCAGTAATTATAGAAAGAGTATAATTTGTTCATCCCCTGATCTTACTGATCTCAAAAGGAAAGTCTGTTCTTCAGCTTTACAATCTTTGGATTTTGTGTGTTAATAATCTCTTTCATACAGAGTGTCTCAGACACTGAATTATCAGCATGTCCAGCCTTCCTGTTAATAAGGAGAAACTTGTACAAGTCTTTACATTTTTCACAAGAAAAAATTGCTCCTTTGCTTGTGCCTACACCGTCAAGATTCTGTTATGAGTCTGTGTTGGTGTGGGCTGCTCAACTCCTACAGATACTAAAGTACATGCAGCAAGGAGAGAACAACCCATTAATTTGTAAGTGTATCCTCTCCATTGTGAAATATAAGACGATTTTGAATAATTGCATTCTGTACTTAGTGATTAAGGAGTAAATCCTAGTCTGCAAATGTCTTGTTTAGCTTTTGCACAAAGACCCTGTATAGGTTGTGGAAGGGGACAGATGGCCAGATCAACGAGCTGTTGATGCAGTGCGGTAATGTAATCCTTGGATTTGGTGTAAGGCCATGGTTTACAATACATAACTTCTCTGGCCACGACCCTGGTTTCTTCCCCTTCAGAGAATTTTTGCTGCACTGAAGCTCTGTGTTGACTGATGCAGAGGCAACAGAGGCCTCCCACTGACATTTTCCGTAGCTTCTTCCTTTCCACCCAGGAGCTATCACTTTTACTAGATGTGTTCACAAACATTTGAGTTCTTTCTTGCTGAACCCACTTTCTCAGATGCGTTCCCTACATACACTTCCTCCTTCCAAAAATGATGGCTATTAAGGAAAAAGAAAGTTCACTAAGTAAGAAACAATGTGGAAACATACTTCTAAAAGCAGCAGAGGAGCAACATCAGCTCTCCCTCTTGTGCCTCTCTGTGAGAAAGCAGGAAATCACATGGAGTTGGCACTTTTACAGAGGCCTGATTTGGTGTGTTTTGCCTGTATATACAGCAGCACTTCTATGGAGGTGAAACCAAATCTTCTGGGTTTTATTCCTCCTGACTTCAAGCACTGGGCATGATGTACCTTGTCCATTCTCCAGGAAGTCATGTGGAATGGGATATAAAATTACTGTCTTGAAGCATTCCTCCCATTAAATCATATTTCTGTCTTTTTATTCTCATCCCTTAATGTAAGGGGAACAGAACCCAGAGTTCAGAAGCCTCCACGCTGACTTTTATTTGTTCACTCTCAGGACCAGCTATGTTTAAACATCTGTGAGCATCAGAAATGTACTGCACAGAATACATGATGCAAATACTGCAGTGCTTGGATTTACAAAATTAGTTTGTATGTTTCTTACAGGTTGGAGATCTTCAGAGGAGTTACACAGCTGCTCAGAAGTCAGAAGAAGCATTTCCAGGCCATGTTGATACACAACAGCTCATCAAACAGTTAAAACAGCACTTCGCTATGCTCTGATTAGCTTTTTTTTTATTATATAAAAAGTTAGCTAGAGCGAATGTCCCATACATCTTTTTGAAAATACTAGCTCTAAGTAGATAAACTATACTTAATGCGTTCCTGTGGCAAAGCCTGTGTTACTTTGAGTAGCAGGAAAGTTTGAAAAGTCCTGATTAGTTTTTGTTATCTCAAAACATATCACTTACTAAAAAGCAGGTAGAATATGTTGCAGCTACATACATGAGATATGACAGGAATGGCAGGATACTGTCAGTATGACAACTTTGAAATAGTTGTCTGGTATATGAGCAAGTAAGTATCCATTTAATATTAACGAACATTGTAAAGGATATTTTTTTTCTGACTTTTCTGCAGAAAAAAGTGCTTTTAACAATTCCTGTGTGACAATCTGTTAAGTAATATAGAGTTAGAGTACTTCCTATCTGGTCTTCAAACTGCATGTTAAGTTTTAAAAGTAAAATTCCTAAAAAGAATTTAAAATACGTATGTAAAGCAGAAGTTCTTATATTCCTTGTTGTACTGTATGAATAAAATAAATTCCAGTTTGTATGGTTTGTCTCATTTGTTTGTGTAAGTTAAAGTTACATCCTTATTGCCATGAAAATTAGTGAGCCATCTGAACATATCTCGAAAGACTCCACAGAACTGGGACAAAATAGCATAAATATGTGTGTTCCTCTCTACCCAGGAGAGTTTATTGTTCATCTCTGTGAGGTCAAAGGATATTTAGAAGCTTGCAGGGTTAAGTACTAGTAATTGAGAACAAAGCAGTGTTTGGGTGGTTACTTGTGCTACCACATAAGCACTGTTGCTAAATAAATATTTGGATCATCCTAACTACAAGAATACCACTAATAGCAACAAAGACTCTCTCTCTGTCATACATCTTTGTGTTCTGACTAAAAGGGATAAATTTGCATGACTTGCCAACTTGACCTTTTTAAAAGACCTTTAAGAAACATGGGATGGTAAGGCATTCTGAAATGGCACATCCTGAAACAGGCCTTTAAAATGTTTTCATGTTTCTCTGATACATGAAGGGATTATCCTGGTTTAGGAAGTAACCCTAAACATGCTTATGAATATTATGTCTTCCTTTTGGGCAGTCGTTACTTCCCCACCCTCATCTTTGTATGACTGTTGTAGCTGATGAAGGCAGATGCTGGACTGCTTAGAGAAGTGTACCCACAGGCTCCCCTACAGAGCAGTCTTTAGATGCCAGTTGGAAACACTGCCATTAGCTGCTGTCACATCATGTTGTGAAATGCAAAAGCATTACTGGGTGAATAGATGCAGCATCTTTAATGGAAATATTTTTTCCACATTGGTCTTTATATTGTCAGAAATTTGTCACAAACTAATTAAGAGAGAACCTTAGTTACCAGTAATTTTCATTTCGTAAATAAGATTTTGCTTCCTGCTGAAAGGGAAAAATTTATAGGGAAGTTCCATCCTTTGATCTACTGTAGTTATATGTTTCCAGTTGACAGCGCCAAACTTAGGAAGCTACCAGAAAATAAAATGTTTGTCTTGGCAGTTTAAACACAACTGTTGAGAATTTTTGAATGTCATACTATTAAAGTATTTTTAAAATTGCATAGTAAATAAGACTATTTCTACATGATCTGGAACAGACACTAGTAATACAACTTCAGTTTTTAATCCAGTGTCACAGTCCAATAGTTCCTCGTAGGTGCATATAAGATACCACTTACTGTGATCCTGCTCAAGTTAATGGTCTGAATAACTCCACTTTTTAGCAGACAGTACTCCTTAGTCTGACATAGAGATCTGACATGATTATTCTTTTAATATTGGGGGATGTGTGGAGACTGAAAGGAAGAAGGTTTATGGATTGTAAGGAATCCTTTACACAAGATGCTTGTGCAAATTAATTATTAAAAAGCCCCATCCCACACACAAACAGACAAAGTTCTAAATAAGGATTAAACCCTTTAACTCCCTAATGTGCAGCATCTGCAAGCCGTTCCAAATTTACTTTAACACAGTGTATTTTGATTGCCCCAAAAGCCAGCACCTGTTTGCTTTGTTGACCTTTCATGCCCCAAAGCAAGGGTGCAACAGTACTTTTTTCACAATTAGCACACGTACAAATTAAATGAAATCTGGTAATGAGTACAGCACCGCAGTGAAACAACAGATGAATGAGCAGGCTGTTTGCCATGGAAGAATCTTTCGATTTTGTTATATGCTCATTTAGTGTGAGCTCCAATGAACAGATGAATCGGCAGGTCCTGGGGCAAACCACCTTCAGTTAATTGAGGACGACATAGCACAACACAATGCATCAAAATCTGTATTCATTTCTGCAGTAGGATCATGTTAGGACGGTGTGACCTTAGTATTGCAAGCAACATTTTCGTAATGCAGAAATCATGTTTCCTCTAACCTGTAGCACAGCTCCAGCTATGTCAAGCCAGCATTTATAAAGCCTCTTAGGAGTAGAAAATAAAATGCAATGAAAAAGACAACACAATTTTTTAATCTACAGGGGAGATGGTGTCCACAACAACGCTGCCTGGAAGGCATCGAAGCAGATGTCTGGGAGGTCTTGAAGTTTCTATGTCCCTACAGGAAAGGTCTGTACAGTTTATGGACGCTACCACCGATTTATTCTGGTCGGTCTTTTGACTGGCCATCTTGCTGGAGTCTTTCTGGTGGATGAATCCTTTTAAAAGTTGATAATGAAGGGTTAAGTTATTAATGAGTTTTGATTGTTTTGCAAGATGTTATAGCCACAGCACCAGCCGCAAGACTGTGGCTGAAATTAATCCGAATTCACAGTTAAGGGTTGTGGACCATTTTGGCTGCAAAAAGCATCCTGAGAGGTCGTTGGGCAGGACAGAAGCAGGTTGCCATGCCATTAGGTGCCAGTTCAAGAAGCACTGTAAGACTTTGCATAACAATCCCATTTTGTTGCTTTGATCCTGGTGGTGGTTTTTTTCTTTGCTTCCTGTCTTTGTAGGCTAGAGGGTGAGATTTGGGGGTCATTCAGTCTGATCTCTGATATGACACAGGCCAAATATTTTAAGCCTGGAGCTCTTTTTAATGAACCCAGTTTGTGCTTGACTAGCAATTACCTGCCAGAGCAGCAGCAAGTTTTGGTACAAAAAATCTTGTTTGTCTTCTTTCTGATGGATGATTTCAAGCTCATTCATGTGCCATCCCCCCTCTTCACCCACCCCCCAGCCAGTGGGGGTACTCGTTATGCTCCAGCACCAGCAGCTGAACCATCATTTGGATGTGCCACAGCTGAGTAGGACCGTGGCCATTTTGCCTCCTTTAGGTAATGCCTGCTTTGCTTTTGTCACCAGAGCCATCACTGGCATCTGTGACAGTTATTTTTGACCAAATACACCGTTTCTCTACCATAGAGAGTATGACATTGCTTAGAAGAACCCATTGCCCCAATGCACTTGGACAATGCACTTGGACATGCCATTTTACTCTAAGCAGCAAGAAGCAGTTGCTGTGAAAGAACTTTCTGGCAGGTATCAGCTGTGCCCCATTCAGCAAGGACAGAACTGGACAGTCTGAAGTGCAGGTCAAAAATCAGCTCAAGGTAACGGATAGGTGCAGGGGAAAAGCATCTGCCTGCCCAGCAAGTTACCAAGCCAAGTAAAAGGCTTTATGAGATCCCACGCTGTTCCTCACCTACTCCAGAGGAAGTCTCAGAATTGACATTTTAGCATGTTTCCAGATGAAAGGCATATTATATTTCACACAGCAATATAAAAAGTGGGGCATGAAGCCGCTGTGGAATCAGACTCAAAGAAAGGGTGAGCTTTCATCAAAGGGCCAGGGCAAGAGGCAACTCGCACAATTTTCTCTGCCTGTTGGAATTTATTTAAGGTCTAGGGCTGCTGCAGCTTCTAGTTCCTGGCAGATGCCTGCGTGTACACACACTAATTCTGCACCACCAAGCTCTGTGGGCCACAGAGCAGTATTTTACTGATATCCCAGCCATCACTGGGAACAAGTGAGCAGATGGTGGATGTAAAATACAAAATGCTTCTTTTGCTATAAATAAAAACAAAATTAAGTTTCTCTTTGTGCCTCAGAAGTTGAATGAAGCAAAAGCCAAGAAACCTTGATATTCAAGTCATAGAGAGATTTGTATCTCCAGTCATTCTCCAATTGCATTTGAATTCCTGTGCTGGTAAGTTAGTTGTATTACTGATTTAGCTGTTCATGTTTTCAGAGGTTGAGAGTGCCAAGAGCTGCAAATGCTCAGAAGTGTCTGTAAGCAGGTTAAATCTGGTAAGTATTTCACCAGAGAAATCAGATTTTTTTGCAAAACTATCACATAAACATACCCTGGAGTGCACTGAATAACTGAATGATCTGTGCAGGTACTATGTTTACCTTCTCTATCTGTTGGTTAGTTACAGCAATTGCTTAGCGCACAGCCTTCTCCCTTCTTATATTTAGTTTCAAAAAGGGTCATAAAGGTTTACCTGAAAAAGTCTTCCTAGTTAGATGTTGAATCTGTATAGAATATATCAGAAAAACAGAAGAGATCAAATCAATGAGTTCATAGCAAAAAGCTCTCTTCCCAACACAAAATGCATTATATTTAATTGTGCATGTGAATGTATCAGCACATAAAACTGTGGGGGTTTTCCCCATGTCCTGCTTGCTTCTTGACAGGTATTGCCAGTGAAACTGATTATATTGCTTCAAAGACAAGTCTTGAAGCCATTAGAAATGCGGTGCAAGAAGAAACAGCAGGATGTAAACCTTGCTCAGCACTATGGAAAGGGCAAACTTACTAAGAGCCAGGAAACTTGGTTCCAGCAAGCAGACCACCCCAGCAATTTCATCTCATTTTCAGCTTGTTCAGTATAAACAATTGTAAAGTAATTGTCAAGATTTTACATTTTAGCTTTGGTATTATTTTATAATACTGTCAGTTCCATATTCTGCCAAGTCTATATCCTATAATAATGCCAAGCACCTTCAAAGAAATTACACATTAACTCATTAGTCCTTACATACAATACATTTAGGTCATCCTAACCAAGGGTCATAAAACCTTCCACCAAGCGACTCTGGTCTATTTGTATATGAGATACCACACAAAAGTGAATTTAGGAAGATAACCTTAGACTGCTTTTATCCTGCTAACAGTTCATAAGGGTTCAGATAAAACCACAATCATCTAAAATACATGGTTAATGATGTTGTTTTCATTGGTAGAACAAAACCAGATGCCTGTATTTGTCCTGGCTTTTAAGGATGTAATTGTTGGTTCTTCCAGACATACTGATGTGGGCCTAGCAGAAAAATTAAAAGCTTCTGACTTTTGCCCACAATCCTGTAATGTCTAAGAGATAGACTTAAAATGCTGTATCATTACTAAGCATTTATTTATTATGGTATTAAATGGTAGCTGTTTGCATGAACTCAATATTTGAAGTTCAACATAAATCCCGGGAAGGCAGGCTAATAAGCAGGGGACCACAAACCATTCTAAGGTCATATATCAAGAATCTCTGCAGTGTAATACAGGAATATCATTACTACATATATGCAAGACATCCACAAAGAGCCTGTATCTTCAAACTGGGCAGTAGTTTGGATAGTGAAGGAAATAACTCTCCAAGAGTTCCTTAGAACCCGGTCTAAATGAACATTGGGAAAGGTGGGTGGAATGAGAGATCCTGTTTTGCAGGGGTATATGTGTATTTGTAAAAAATAGAAAATTAATGGTAAACATAATGTGGCTATTTATAAATGACTGCGGTAATTTATACTTTGCAACCACCCCTATCATAATCTTTATTATCTTTATTAGAAGATGTGTATATATTTATCAAACAGATTAATTTTTAAGCAATTACAAGCAAAGTTCAGAAACTTTCAAACCCCTGGCATTATGTGATGGGTCTCAGACTGTCCACCAGAATACAACATCATCTTTAAAGAAAAAGTTAGACATACTCAGCAAACCTGGAAAGTGGTTCTAATTCAGCTGAAGCTTCAGATGCTCCAAAGACTTTAAAAACTAAAAAACCACCACCAGCAGCATAGATACCTTTCCCATTTGATCAAAACTTGAAAGAACTTGAAACAAAACCTGAGTAAGGGCAGATTATTTGATTTTGAAGGGGATGGAGAGTTGTTTCTTGGAGTAGCCCATGACTCATGTCACGTCATCACCTACAACTTCAGATCATGTTATCATGGTGGACCCTACTGTGCTACAACATGAGCCAATGACATGATGTGAAGCAATACACACATTGTAAGCAAATTCCTTTCTGGCTAAATATCTGTCATTTCACAGAATCATAGAATCATTTAGGTGGGAAGAGACCTTTAAGATCATCAAGTCTAACTGTTAACCTAACACAGTCAAGTTCGCCACTAAACCATGCCTCTATTGAATACTTGTTAAGTTTCTGGGCAAACAAAGTAATTCAGGCACAGATCTCTTGCATGAAGAAGAGTAAGAGAAAAACTGCAAAGTGTTATTTGGATTGGAAACAATGTTCTCATGTTATAATATGAAGGCACCTTTGGAGATTTTCACCTAGCAACATAGTTGCCTTTTCCAAGGTTAAGTTATGTTGCAACACAATCACGTTTATAAACACATGCAAACAGACAAACTTTACCCATACAAGTGTGTTCAAGCATCTTGTTACATGGTACTTTAAGATATACATACTATAAATAAATTTTCCTTCCCCCTTTGAAAGTCCCACTTTTGTTCAGGTTTAAGATACCACAGCAGGTAGTTTAACAGGCCTCAAATAGTTTGCGGTTTACTATAAATGTATTGGTCTTTAAGGGGTCCACAGAGCACAGGTGAACATCATGCTGCCGCGCTCCTGGGAGCAGCTCTGTCCTTGTCTTTCTGACCATGCATGTTTGAAAGTCAGAGCTAGGCACAGTCATAACATTTTTCTGCCCCTTCAGGAGTTCCTATCACCACACATGCTGAGTGTAACCATTTTGTTTTAAAAACAGCAAAGGAGCTTGATAGAAGGAAGACAAGTTCTTCTTTCATGCTCTTTTTTCCACACATAAGCACAGCAGGTAGTCAGTGATGTGCTTCCCATCAGCACTGTATATATACCTGTAGTAAAGCAACTTTTTTTCATCAATCCTGATTTCAGGGGCTTGTACCAATGTTTTCATCTCTACGTAGGTGATGAAACTGCTTACAGCAGAGAACCAGTAGATACAATAACCCCCTCATAGCTGCTGAGGAATGAGAGCACTCTCAGGCTGAGTACATCTCACTGGGCAAGAAGAAACCAACCACCCTGCGATGCTCCCAACTGGTCAGGGCAGCTCTCTTACATGGGTAAACTTCGGTATCCATACAGCATCTCTGGTCAGGTTTTGATTAAGCTTTAAGCAGCTAAAGTTACACTTGATAAAAACCTCAACAGACAGCTCAAGATGTTGTTTTAAGGCTTGTCTTACCTTTAAAAGGAAGTTGTTGAGAAGATGTGGTTGCCCCAGGGCTTTGCATAGCTCTGAAAGGCTCAGGAGGCTGCTTGCCACTTCTCTTGGCTGGCACACTGCTACCGCTGAGATAAGGCAGGGAGCTGTAACCCTTTCCTGGGAGTTACAGCTCAGCTGTGTGGCTGGAACAGGCTGGCACATGACAGCTGGTGTAAGAAGCATCTTTAGTTTCTGGAATAAGACTTGCAATGTTTGAGAATTTTTCTTAAAAGTAAGCTGAAAACAGGAATAATGATTCTGATCACTGTGAACTCCATCTCTGGATCAGACAGTTGATCTGAGCTACCAAGCAACCTAGGATTCACTAACAAATATTAAGTGTGGTTTCTCCTCTTTCCTCAGTTTTTATGACCTAGTTTCATCTTTTCTCTCAGAATGTGTTCATCCTGCCACGCTGCACTTGCACTCTTCATGACTGTTTCCAGGCAGTTTGGTCTATATGATCCCAAAAGCATTCCTTTCTTCCTCCAGCTGCTGACTGTGTAAGCCTGGCTTTTCCCAAAGAAAGAAATGCATTCCTCAGACAAGCTTCAGCTCCATTCACTCGAGCTGCCACCATATCGGGCCAGCTTTGCCATACAGCCACCAATAACTCTGGAATTGGTTCAGATTTGCCATTTGCTTGAAGAGAACTGCAGAACAGTCCATTTTGGTTGGGCTTGTCTACTGGATGCTTTGGGTTTGTCCTGTGCACACATTTGGAAAGCAAATTAAATTTCATTTAATTGATCATGCTGACTATCAGGAATGTCATCCTTTTCCAACCTGATAACCTGCATTTAATCTGGTGTCCTTCTCCCGTGTTCTGGAGGTTTAGAAGAAGATCACAACAGCAGACATGAACAGTATTTATTTTTAGCTATCTCCACTGCTTGTGTTTGACTGCTGTCATGCAGGGCTACATAAGCAAAGTTCTTGCTCTTGTTGCAGTACACCAGAAACTCCAGAACATACTAAATCTCTGCAATTTCTAAAACGTATGGTGACAATAGATTGCTTAGAATAATCTTCCCTGAGATGTTCACAACAGCGCTGTCAAATTGCCCCTGCTAAGCATGAGATGTGCTATTTGGACACTTTCCAGACCCATCTCCTCCGCAGTGCAAGTTCACTGTGTGTTTACAGCACTATACTGTAGCTTTCCACTTTGTGACCCTACATGTCACAAACAGAAAGCTGGACTTGTCAGTGGCCAGCCCACCAGCTTCAGATGCCATGTGAGGTCCTTGGACAAGCACAAGTTTGGGTAGCTGTACCCTGCAGGGGAGCTTATGTTGCCCAAGGTTGTCCTGTGCTCCTATTGCATGAGCCCACACCACCATTGCTGGCCCTGCTGTGCTGGATGTGATATGAAGGGACCCAGATGAAGCGAAAGGTGTGCACCAGTAGCAAGAACTTTGCTTATGTAGTCCTGTGTTGTGTTTTAACCCCAGCTGGTAATTAAGTGCCATGTAATTAAGTGCCACACAGCCGCTCTCTCACTCCCCCCCTCACTCAGGGGGTTGAGGAGGAGAATCGGATAGGAATGTAAAACTCGAGGGTTGAGATAAAAACAGTTTAACAATTAAGATAAAATAAAAAGAAAAGAACAATAATAATAACAACAGTAATGTTATGATGAAAAGGAGGAAGAAGGGGAGAGGAATGAAATCCAAAGGGAAGGGAGAAAACTGGTGATGCACAATACAGCTGCTCACCGCCTGCTGACCGATGCCCAGCCAGTCCCTGAGCAATGACCAGCAGCTCCAGCCAACACCCCCCAAGTTCATACACTGAGCATGGCATCCCATGGTATGGAATACCTCTTGGTATTCCAACAGGAAAAGCCTCTTGACCCTGGCTGTGCTCCCGCCCAGTTTCCTGTGCCCCTCCAGCCCTCCCGCTGAGAAACCAAGAAGACCACAACTACACCATTCCTACACCAAGTCCAAAACACAGCACTGCACTAGCCACTGAGAAGAAAATTAACTCTGTCCCAGCCAAAACTAGGACAGCTGATAGTCAAATGCAAGCCAGCTGGCAGCCAGGGAGTGCATCCCACCAAAAAGTGGCTAAGAGCCCTGGAGGAAGCGATGCTGGGGAGAAGGGATCTTAGTGTGGCACCATGTTGCAGAGGTGCTGGGGGACAAAGACCATAAACAGTATCAGATAAGATTGAGAGAATTAAGAAAGGAAAGGGTTGTACTGAAAATAGGACATAGGACGGGCAAGTTTGCAGATAGTGTCTTGATAATGATGTTAGGTGTCATCCCCACAAGTCATTTCCATATTCTACCAAATATTCATTTCACTAAGGGAATCTGCAGGACACAGAGACAGGTACTCGGGGCTCTTGCTGGAGCAATGAGACTTGCTGGAGGCCATGCGGCAATGAGTTCCCTCTGGCAGGAGGGAACGGGGTGGAATGTGAAACGGATGGAGTATGAAAGGGATGGAGAGTGCTTTGAGCCGTTAGACATGGGCCATGTTCTCAGCATAGGGTCAGCACAGGGCAGGTGAGAAGAAACTGTGGTGACTAAACTTCTGGAAAATATTGGAGGAAGGTAAAATATGAGGCAGAACTGAGAAGTCAGCTGGTAACATCATTCCACCAAGAATCTTCTGGATCAGAGAGAGGACTTGAAACTTTCTTTCTGATTTCAAATATTGAAGAATATGTGCTAAATAGCACTGAAGCGGTGCTTATTTAGGAACTTTGATCTGCCAGAAGTGTGCCCCTCAAGGGCATTAATGAGGACACAGTAAACACAAGAGTCATTCCAGATCTACTAAGAGTCAGCACCCTCACCTCCCCATCACCTGCACATCCTCCTTATCTGGCAAAAAGCAAAGGGGAATAGGAAGTCATGAAGAGATTCCTGAAAACAAATTGACCTGGTGAAGATTCCTGATTTACCCATTTGCTCCTGTCACACACATGTGCCATCTAACTGCTGCAGTTAGCCCTTTCCCCATCAGCAGCAGCTTCTGCACTGGCTGTCCCCCAGCACAGGGCAGAGAGGAGCAGCTGACGAAGCAGCCACCCTACCAGGGAGCCCCCACAACTCGCACGAGCCTTGGAGACTGGAGCTTCAATGTGTTGTTTAGCTTTTACAGCCATGGGGTAGTGTTTTTCACAGACCTTATTTGTATGTAAGACAATAAATCATAAGGCTTTCCAGGCTTCTTTCATGGCTGGTGAAGCCACAGTGTCCATTCCACTTGCTGTGTGACAGCTCTCATGTCTCCTTCCATAGTGCCAGCCAAGGAGCATGGATTTGTCTGAGCTCATTATCAGGATGATCCTGGTGAGTGCTTAGTGTCAGCTGAGAGAAGTTGAGTGTCTCTGCTCCTGCTGAGGGCAACAGATGCTGAAGATGCTCAGCACTTTTTTCTGATACTCTTAGCACCTTCAACCTTAAAATAACTAGCATTTTTCCATATCCAACATGATCTATCATTGCACAGTTGTGTGGTGTATTGTCTCTATGATTTTGTCCTTTTCACCTCCTTCCTCTTTAGGTTTGGACTATCTGAAAAAAGTGGGAGCTAAAATATTAGAAGAGGGTACAGTTAGCATGGTAGCCTTCAAACATGTCAATGGGATGTAAAATAAGGGCTCAGGTGAGTTAGATCATACAAACAAAGCCGCTGAGCTGCCAGCTGAGGAACATTCATCCAAACTGCCTGGTTCTCCTGAAGAGGCAACATAAATATGATGGAGGGTCAGTGAGGATACCTGAACCTCAAAGAGCTGTGTGAGGCTCTCCTGACAAGTTACAGTCTTGCTTACTAAAGGATATTAGGTAGCAATCACAGGTTGAAATCATGCAATTTGGTTTAGCTGTTAGGGGAGAGAGACCTGGAAAGGGGAGCATCTGCACCCCAGCCCGAGCTGGTGCTCCTAGCTTCAGCACACTGTGCTTTTCTGTGCCCCCACTTCCATATGTGTAAAATAGCGGGATTGTTGCTGCTATTATTGTTATAAATTAATGGATTTTCTGTCAGGTGACCCCCTTTTTCAATGCTTGCACCCACTGAGCACTAGGATTTTGTGTTAGTGGTCCTCCTTAAGCGATGATGAGAGGCAGTGTGCAGGGGGGTAACAGGACTGAACTCTTAAAGGATTTTTTCTTAGATTTCCGTCAGTAACACTCACAAGCATTGGGAGAATAAAAGCTGTGCAGGAAGCTGGAGCACTGCGGGTGCACTGGGCTCACAGTGCTTCTCCTTCTCTTGGACAAAGGCAGCATCTTCCCTTGCCTGCTGTCACCTCCCATTAATGTTAGGAAAGTTCACTTGCTGCAGATTTTGCAAGGGAAAAGCTAATATGTTTGTGAGGAGGGAGAAGAGGACATTTGTTTGTCTAAGTGAGATAATGCTAACACCAGAAATGGCAAGTCAGGATTCAGAAAATAGCATTTCTTTTTAAATCATGCAGGAGGTCCTCTTAATTTTATTTATTCACAAGGCCTAAATCAACAGATGCCCAGACAAGAGAGAGCAAACAAGGCGGCCGTTCACCCTGGGCTCCAGATACAAATAGAGAAGAAAGAAGAAAATGTCAAATCTGCATAAACTCTGGACGGCTCCCTGATGAGTATAAAAATACCTCTTTTGAATACCATCTTGTAAATACAAAAACATTGAAGTAACCTTTTCTTATGTTCAACAAATATTTCTCTTCTAATCCTAATGTCATTTTTCACTTGGTAAAAATGCAATCAAATCCCAAACCTGTACATCGTTCTGTTCAGATCTTACATCCATTCTGTTTATTCACAAAACCATAAATGTTTTCTTGTGATATCTTTATTACAAAATATGGAATGTATAGGCTATTGTTCACTTCAGAAATGTGTAATCCAGAATGGCAAAATAATTGCTGGTACAGTCAGAAAACTCCTGAAAAGTGATTATTAATGATGGATTCTGACAAAGTAAACAAGACTGTTGCTAGAAAATGGGAAATGAAGATAAGAAAAAAGTATATTGCCCTAGAGGCAAACTGCACCGCCTCAGGAACTTCTGCTTTCATAGAGATACAAGATATTTGTCAAAATACAAAATAGTTTTGTGTCAAATAAATTATTCATATGGCCATTACTCGTCACAGATTTCATCTCTTCATGCTCTTCCATATACACACAGAAATAAGAGTCAGCTATTCACCAGGTTATTAAGAATGTCACAATATTCATTAAACCTTCACATCGTCCATTTTATGGACAGTTTTTGTAGCATATTTAGGTAAATTAAGTTGAAGTTGAGTTGGAAATAGTTTATAAAGGTGAAAGACGTAAGAGTGTAAACGAGATCTTCCTATTGAGTCAAAGGTTCAGAATAGACACCCTTGCTTTCTAAATTCTCCTAGAGTTTAGGTGAGGCTGGATCTATTCCTAGTCTCAGCCCTGGACAATGGATTAGATCTAAAGTGGGGAAACAGAGGGAGAGAGAAAAGAGAGTTTATTCACATTTTATAGGATTTTAGCAGCAAATACATTTGTTTCAAATCATAAGTTTACATAATCAGCCTAACTACTTCAAGCTTGCAATATATTACAGCAGAGGTAAACCTACTAAAAGTTTGCCCTCTGGAAATTTTAAATTAAAATATTTTTTATTTATTTTTAAATTTGTTTATTTAAATAAATTATATTGAATAAATATTTATTAAAATTTTAAATTGAAAAAAAAATTGGCAGCAAAGTCTTGTGGCTTTATTTTTTTAAAAATTGGATGAAGACAGGAGGGCTGAGGTACTAACAGACTGACTCCTGTTCTTACCTCTGCCGTCAAGAGTGGTTCCAAAGAATGTTTATTAATATGGTGATAGGCACTTTATAAATATAAATATACATATACATATAAGTATATAATATTTTATATAATATGCCCTTTAATTCAGCCACATACGTCTAATGCCCTTGCATTCCTCAACGGGCAAAAGGTTGAGCCTTGAGGAACAGGGGTGTCAACCCAGGCCCCATCCTCAACTTTCCACGACAGCCCCTCTAGTACCACAGACTTGGTGGTTTGCAAGCTCTGAGTGGCATCCCACTGAGAGGGAGATGCTGGTCGCAGCCCGCTGCAGACCAGGAGAGCTCAAAAGGGTCTCACTTTAGGACCACTGTTCATAAGGCTGTGAGATGACTGGCTTTAGTCATCAGCAAATTCCCATCCTGGCTACAACCTGAGTTGGGCATTTTGGCAAGAGTTCCAAGAACTGTGGTCTCCTTGCACTCAGGTTACCCCTTGCGCTACAAGCCGAGCAGGAGCGTGCCAGGGTTGTCAGGGAGTAGCTGATTGTCTCCGTTCCCATTCCCTGCTTTGGCCAGTCAACGGGGGTTCCAGCACAGGCAGTGCCACTCTGCCTCAGTCGAGTAGGAGTTACTGGTATGGTCAAGGGGTGCTCAACTGCCTAACTCCTTACTCCAGGCACTGAGGCCTACTTGGTAGCTCCCAAGGTCATATGGCAGCCTGGAGAGGGGGGGAAGTGCACCGCCACAAGTCCTGACAGCCTTTCTACTGCTATCTGAATCACCTGTTTTCACTGTCTGGATCTCACCTCCTGGAGGAAGCCCACTGGCCCCAGGAGAAGGTGGGTGTTCATCATGATCATCCTCTTCTCTGACACCCCCTGGGCCCTTCACAGCACAACACTGGAGGCAACTCCTACGCACCTCTTGCCCAATGCACATACAACAAGCCTCTGGAACATCTTAAGTAAAAGCAAAACAGGAAGGATTCGACAATAATTTCCCAGGATCTTTATTTCCAGAGATTTGAAACGGAACTGGTTCTTCCTATCTGTCTCTTTATCAAGAAAGCCCACCACTTGCTAGGGAAGTGTTTTAAATGCAGAAATTCATTGCCTCTTTGAAACATGACTAGGTAATAAACACAAGTTTAGGAGGAGAGAAAAAAGATACAGATTCAGAACACAGAACCAAAAATAGCATTCTCTGCCTCCAGGGTCTCACTGCTGCTCCCTGTGTGATGCAGTGAGCAGGTGCAGAAGGTACCGACTGCAGCATATCTTCATCTGGGCAAGGTTGATAATGTAAGGAAATATTCAGATATGCTGTTTCACAGAAAGATTACCATTGCCTGATAAGGAACACAGTCACAGGATATCACGTGTACAGTGCAATTTGACTCAATTGACAATGAGAAATAAAATAAGGCTTAAAGCTGGGAAAAATAAACATCTGCCACTTGCAAACCCAAGCAGCGCAGGGGAAAGGAGGGCAAGTCACGCTCTCCTGGGTTCCTGGGGCTCAGGTTCTCTAACCATGATGTTTCCCGAAATACTGCTTCCCACAGCACTCTCTGCAATGCAGTCTACAAAAGTGGAAGTAATCTGGGCTGTACAGTTCACTTCAGCTCTGATAAAATAACTCGGTTGTGTTATGGGTAACGTTCATGTTATTGTCAGTATGCCAGCGAATGTCTTTGCCTTTTTTTTTTTTTTTTAATATGCCATGTCAGAAAATCGTTTGGGGTAGGATTTTAATTTTCTCATTTGGTTCATCAGCAGTTGAATGCTTTCCTGACTGCATGTCAGCAGACTGGACCATACTGCCCTGCTGCCTCCTGTCAGCATGTGGCACAACAGCTTCCAGTCTCGGCAGTTGCAGCTCCCCTACCCATGAGTTAAACCAGCATTTGTGCGTTGTGGCCTTTTTTTCCTCTTCTGTGCAGCATTATAATTTTTCAGACTTCAACCACAGTGACAGGAGCCCTCAGCACCCTGTCACAGCATTGCACTGTGAGGCATCTTTTTGGCAGCTTTTTGGGATGATGAGTTGAACAGCCTGTATTCCACAGCGTCAGGGATACTGGGTCAGTGCCTCAGTGGGAAAATCTGAAGACCCCATTGGGCTAGACTGCAGCCAAGTCCAGCCAGACCGACAGTCCCAGCTCCAGGAGCTTAAAACCCAGAAAACCAACAGGATGTCTGCCCACCTCACTTACCTGGCGGAGCACCCTTTGGGAAAAACTCCCTGGTGCTATTTGAGGGGGGTCTACATGACTTTAAACACTTACTCCTCTCATAAAAACAACATGGCATAGTTCCTTCACCTACATGGAGTTGAGTAATTAATTTTAAATAGCTTTGAGTTCATTATCTGAGAGGAGCTATAGAAGTGTGACTTATTTTTAATAATGCATAAGTAATAATTTATTTAGCATTTCTCTGTATTACTCATCGGGTTCCTGAACCTGGCTGCACTTTCCTTCTCTGTCTGCAAGTTCTGTCATGAAAGTCAACAATAAGCTGCAAACTTTTTTTTTTTTGTTAGGATAACGAGATACTGTGTCTCAGTCATTAAAGTTGTGGCACCTGTTCTGCTAAAAAATAGGATATCAAGTTTAAACGGAATAAGACATGACAAGAAATGAAAAGAATCAAACAGCTGCTTTGTAAACATAATCTGTTAAATCCAGTAACTACAATTAGTCTTATTTCTCTGCAGTGGGTTCACGCTGTGGCATAATGTGCTCGTTTCAAGGCCATGGTGTCTGGATGGAGCTGAACAGACAGTTTAAACACTGAATGCTGTGTGCTGTGCTGTCTGCAGAATCAACTTGTGTTTTAAAATGACACAAGAAGACAGGAACTGTTTATTCAGATGACATTGAAGTATACAAAAGGAAAATACTTTTCCAAGTAGAAAAGAAATAAACAACAACCTGTCCTACCTATAATCTGCATTGCAGGGATACATGTCTGGAGTAAAACAGACAAATATTCAGAGGCTGAGGCATGAGGCACAGCCCAGCTGGTAAAAGCTGGTGGAATTCGCCAAGTCAAGCACAAGAAAGCCCTGAGTCAGCCTCACCTCCTAAGTCAAGCAACTCGAAATATAAACCAGTTTGGATCTATGCTATTCTAAACATTCCAGAACTTTCTGCCTTTTCTGTAACAGCAAGAAATATCCCACGGATTTGGTTTCAAAGGAAATCTGAGGTTGCCCACTCACTGAGAGCAAATGGCAGCTCCAGGGGAAAACCAAGATACTCTTGGGTGTGCAGGCACCACAGCTTACTGTGCCTGGTGCAAGAGTAAGAGAGCTGATGGCCGCCTGGGCTTTAAACCCAGGTAAGGAGAAGTGTGTGTTTCCTTCCATGGGTTTAGCCTTCTTCACAAATATGCTCTCACTAAGCACATTACTGGAACAAACACTGCAGCATGCTTGTTGCTATTACTCTTTCTCCATCCAGGCCACCCAGACAGAGGTGGCAACTTAGCCTCAAGAGCTGCTGAGTCTTTTCACTTCTATTTCCACAGAGCAAGGAGCCAGGCTCTTCCTCCTCAGCAATGCTGTAGGTGGAGGTAGAAAAAAGGGGTACCAAGGCATCAGCCCTCAGCACCACCTGAAGAGGGTGGCAAACTCACCCCAGCTCTGCAGCGTGGTGCGGTCCCAGGGGTGCTGGGTGACTGCAAGGGTAATGGCAGGGAGGCAATGTGCAAGGGGCTGGTTTGTCTCTGTGGCTTTTGCCTGGCAGCATCTACAATAGCTAAGAAGCAATGAGTGTTAAGGGAAGCAGTGCTAGAGCCCAAGAAAGAAGCAACTAAAAAAGGTTTCTGTTATTGGAAGACATATATTCAAACCGATGCTTGCAGGAAGAATGTACGTTGGAGAGGAAGAAACCATAAGCTCTATCAATTTGGTCTATGTCGAGGGCTTTGAAGCTAGAAGGCTTCAGCCTCCCCATGAATGCACTGATTAAATAGGAAGAAGGAACAGGGACAGGAGGATAAAGGGTCACAAAAAATCTTCAGGAGTTTGCTCAAGATGGTGTAAGGAGCAATTAAAATGAATCACTTATGTTTAAACCCAAACCAAAATAAAACCAGAGAAATAGCTGTCCAATTTTTATTTCCCAAATAAGACAGGTGTAGATAAGGAAAGTAATGGTTGAAGGGTGGTAAAGAAGTCACCAGAGTATGCACAGGCTACCAGTTTCAAAGAACTGAAAAAAATCATTATAGGTGACTATAATATATATACGGTACATACATACAATGTGGACATATACACACATATGCCACATGAACCATATGCCCTTGCCAGATTCCCATGACTTCTAGGACATGTAGTCAGTGGATTGGTGAGCTCTTGTTAACAGAGACCATGTAATTGAGCACTGTGGTATAAGCAACCAGCAAAAGACTTTCTTTTAAGAGAACAGACTGCCCCCTTATTTGTTGAATGCTCATTTGTCATCTGCTCAGATTAATTACTTGGACAACTTCAGTGACAGACATCTTCCATCTTTTCCAGACCCTAACATTAGTTCATAATGAGACCAGGGTCCTCCAAGCCAGGCTGCCTGCCAGGCAGTGTCCCAGATTGTCTCCCACTCCAAGATGTTGCCCACCGGCGCAGGTGGTCTGGCTGGGGAGGAGGCAAACCAGGCACGGAAGCTTGCACAGTGATGGAGAGCTCACTGCAGCATGTGTGAGGCCAGCCACACAGACAGCAGAGACTGGGGCCAAAGAAGCAAAGCTCATGCCAAAGATGTGAGGCATGACATTTCTACACAGAAGGGACTCAGACTGAGGGATTTATTTCCTTCTAAAGAACTATCCAGTGAAACCCAGCCTATGAATGCTCTCAAAGAAGTCCTGTAGATTACCAGTTGTCTTGTGTACCTAAACATATCTTCAGTAGCTAATTTCCCTTGGAAGAATGATGCTATTGCCTTTTTGCCATTTAACCAACCCTTCTGCACTATGACTGCACCCAATGCAACATCTTTTAGAGCACACCATCCATTTCTTAACTATTTTTCAATTAAATAACATGGGCCTTGTAAAAGGGTGGAAGAAATGGTGGAACACACATCTAACAGCTAGAATTGAGAAGGAAGGTAGAGTATGATATACAAAGGTGGCAGGAGCTGAAAAGCAAACTTGTATTGCAAATAAATTATGTGAAAGGATAACGCTTTTGAAAACGTTTTCTAATCAAGGCTTTTTAACTTTATAAATTGTTTAGAGCACAACTGCAGTGGGAGAATGTTGTGCTGAAAATAAGAAAAGCAAAGCACTGATTAGAGCACTGAAGGTTGCACTGGAGCTCATTGGAAAGTCACTTTTTTATTTACTGGCAGGAAAAAAGCAATGGACAGCATCCTGTGCAGCTTTTGACTGCAGAGGAATCGTTCTGCTGCTGCCTGGAATCAAGGAAAGTGTAATTTCTTTAAGTCTCCAATTTAGATACATGGACTTGCTGCTTCTGCCTTTTCCCCACCATCCCAAAAGGACTGCAGCCACCCCTCTCTGTTTCCATGCTCTTCCTTCTTACCGGGACTTCTTACGCAGCTCAGGGAGCACTATGCTGTAGTACTACAAGGGATGTAGCCTTTCACAGCTGGGTCCTGAGCAGCAACCGAAAGACAAATAACAGAAAAAAAAGAAAGAAAACACATATCAAAGCAGAGGAAAAACAACCTAGAAAGCAAATGCCAACAAGAAGAAAATGGCAGCTACTGCCTTAAGAGTATTTTTCTCCCATGTAAGTGTAATCAGAGCTGCAACGCTGCATTCCCTGGCAGTCTCCAGCCCCTGATAACTAAACCCAGGCATATAACTCTGCCATTGTTTCTGCCAGGGGATGGCAGAGGGCTAAGCAAGGGTCAAAAGTTTACAAGAGGCTGTGGCTGTGGTGACACGTGGAGGGGAGCATGCTTTCATGGCACACACAGCACTACATGTGCTTGAAAGGTCACTGCAGCTGGCAGGCTGAGTGCCAGTCTGGTGGAAAAGGGGCTGAGTGGGAGCCATGCTGGGAAGAGGACAGCTGGAGTGTGGCATGCAGACAGACCAGCCAGGGCTTGCATGGAGAAAGGAGCAGGTGAGAAAGGGGCAGATAAGGAGGAAGAAAACGGAAAGAAAGAGAGGTAATACTGTCAAAAGACCATCACAGTCTGAGGTAACAAGAGACTGGTCTCACACAGGCAGATGTTGCATTTGGCAGGGCTGAGCAGGAGGCAAAAGGCCTGTCTGGTCTCCCAGGGCTGGGAAAAGGTCAGTAGCACAGAAATCATCCTACCAACAATATTGCTTAAGTAATTGCTTTCTGCCTGCAATTATTTTGGAAAGGAAGAAAGAGGGCATGATGCAGGGAAGCAAGCTGCACGCAAGCTGCTGTGCCATGAGGAAGGAAGCGCTGCTCTCTGCTGTATTTGTGTCCAGAGAGAAATACCCCATACCAAACAGAGTATCTGTTTAAAAGCTAAGAAAAAACCCAACAGCTGGGTCTAGGTTGTCTGCAGCAAACCACAGACTGTGACCTCCAAGAGGCATCCCCAGCTGTGCTGCCTGCGACAGCAGATGTGGATGCTGCTCCAGCAGCCAGACGCTTTCTTTGCACATAAAAACTTGACAATGAACCCTTTTGACACCAATGACCACGATGGTGGATGAAGAGAAGATGCATTTGGGAACATATGCCCCACTCCCGTAAAGGCAGAACGGAAAAATGCCTGGTTTTCTTCCACCCTTGGTTTTTATACTCCCTTACCTCCAAGCAAATGCAGCGCAATCTAGAACTGCCAGCCCACGACACTGAGACTTCACCTTTTCTTTGTGCATGAAGTCTCTTACTGGTATGAGAGACTTAAAGAAGAATCAAAGTCTCCACTATGTTGGAAAGAGTTTCAGTCTCATCTTTGGCTTTTTCAGTTCCTGTGGTAACAAATAATTCTTCCTACTAATACCAGAGGAGTAATGGAAGGCAGAATCTCCATTATTTGTGTCTAAGAGAAGAAAAGGAAGATTAGTGATTGACCTGTTTGATCTGCATGTTACAGTTTCATAGCAAGCAGGCTCCACCAGTGCATAATTGCCTTGCCGTGGAAGAGTCCTTGACTCAGCTGAGACTGGTACTCACTGTGCTAGGTACAGACATCTATTAAGAGACAGTCCTTGTCCCCATGAGTCATCTAAGTGGACAAAACATTTTGAAAAGGCAGGGAACAAGCAGATGCCTAAGCACCAGGACTGGGCAGACCTGATTTCCCAAGGACATTTTTTCTGAGGTGATTGTTTTTGTATAGAAGAAGGTATATGTTCTTGAGCTTTATCAATGATTAGCATATATAAAAATACTTCATCACTTGAATCCTTTGCTAATACTGCATGAGATTCCCACCCCACCTCCCTCCCAGTCAATGCACTAGAGTCAGCCTTCTGCACAGAACCACCTGTGTTTATGAGAACTGTGAAAACATCGTACCCTTCAGACAATTACCTCTCTGCCAAATGTCACTGAAATTGGAAGACATACCGAGGGACATACAGATAGACAGCATAATTATGCCAATTGTCATTCCAACAGAAAAAACAGTAACAAATTTCATGTAGAACAGAAAACAGGATGGCAGGAAATATCATAAGGTTTCCTTGATTTTTAAAATTTTTTTATTGCCTGTTTGGTAATTTACTTACATCCTTCTGTGACCTGATGTTGCATCTTTTGGTTTTCTCTTAGTAGAAGCTGCCAGTCAAACATCTGAAAGGCAGGACACCTACTCTGTATAATAATTTACAAAAATAGCCTTTAAAAAGCCTGACAAATTATTGCATAGATATCAAAGTAGTCTTTGTAGATTAGGGCTCCAGAAACAGAAGGCAGGGTAATAAATTCTTTCATGTACAAATCACTAGATTTGAAGGAAAAACCCAAAACTCAAATAAATCCTTCTTCAACTCTGAAGGAAACTATCATCCACTGGAAAGCGATCTTCTAATCTTTACTTTGTCCAGCTCCAGAAGAATAATTGTGGAGTTGCTGGAGATACAGAAAATACAATACCAGACTAAGTCAGAAACACTAGAACTTGTCTGGTGATAACTAATTTAACCTTTGGTCATTTATATGGGCTTCCTTTGCAGGAAGGATGTAGGCTGCATCTGGAAAACAGAACCACTTCCATGATATATTTTGTAATACTCCATACTAGGCTGTCTAGCATTTGGTAGCAAACACTAATCACTAGACTACCACGTAGTCTAATGCTTGAAAACAGATTTCAAGTTTGTGTTATCACTAGATACCACTTTCAGGTGGTAGACATTTCAGTTTTGAGATCAACTTTGGTATATTTAGATGAATCTCCAGTATCACAGTGAGGACCACTATACAAATGGTTAAAATAAGTTCAGAAATCTAGATGAAAGATGAGAGGAAGAAAGGTCTTTGACTTAATTACAGTGGCACTTAGCAGATCTGCAGTGCTGGGGCTGCAAGGACAGGCTTTAGCACCTGCCAGCAGTGCTGCAGTGTTTCCAATGGCAAACTCAGCTGGGTGGAGAGGTGAGAAAAACTTTCTTAGAAGTTTTGAGAAATTAGTGGTGAAACTCCCAGAGACAGGAATGTGTATCTCATACACCAGAGAAAGCCATCTGGGGTCTTCCATGCTTGCATTGTTCATGGTGAGATTTAGGGTAGAATATAAGATATACTGCAATGAGTGCATAGTAAATTTTCTTGGCCATTATTAAATATCTAAACCCAAAGAACTTCTGCTTTCTGACATTTTTATACCAGGAAGGTGCCTTTCTTTTCATAAGACCATTTTGTGGGGATTTTTTTCATGATGACAATGATTAAATATCTTCCTGTATCTTTGTAATGACTAGGGGTGCAGCTGTTGGTTCACAGATCCCATGACGTTAAAGTCTCAGTGACCTTTTGCACATCTCAGTTTCTTTACCTGTGAAACAGAGCTGAAATATTTGTCTCTGTTTGGAGAATTAATGTGTTAAAACTGAAAGCACATGGGAATTTTTCAAGCAAGCCTTACAAGTATGAGATTTTAATAAAATAAAATAAAACAAAATAAACCAAATCCTCGGCTTCTTTTTGTCAACATGTCAAGTTTAAGCATCAGAAGCATTTTCCCACACTTACATAACAATGTGTTTATTAATTTATTCAGCGGGCCAGCTCATGTTCCCACTGAGGAATACATAATCCTTAGCTATTATTTAGAACCTTTCATCCACAGATGTCAAAATACATTACAAAGGTGCAGTGCCTTTTGTCACTGCATATCTTTCATTAACATCAGTGGAAGAAGGATTAAGCCCAATGTATTTCCTTTAAATAAATATTTATTAAGAAATTACCTTGTGCATTCCACCTCTTTCAATTGTGTCATCGTAGCAATCACTATTTACCCAGGGGCAGTGACTCATCCTTGCTCTGAAGCAGACAGCTCGCAGAGGCCAGTAGTCATCCTTGTCAGAGGACAGTGAGTACTGTAGGAATGACTGACCATATGTCCTGGGTTTGGCTGGGACAGAGTTAATTTTCTTCATAGTAGCTAGTCTGAGGCTGTGCTTTGGATTTGTGGTGGAAACAGTGTTGATAACAGAGGGATGTTTTAGCTATTGCTGAGCAGTGCTTACACAGTCAGGGCATTTTCTGCTCCTCACACAGCCCCGCCAGCAAGCAGGCTGAGGGTTCACAAGCAGTTGGGCAGGGGCACAGCTGGGCAGTTGTCCCCAACTGACCAAAGGGATATTCCAGACCATATGATGTCATGCTCAGCTGGGGGAAGAAGAAGGAAGGGGGCATGTTGGGAGAGATGTCATTTGTCTTCCCAAGTAACCATTACGTATGATGGAGCCCTGCTCGCCTGAAGATGGCTGAACACCTGCCTGACAATGAGAAGCAATGAATGAATTTCTTGGTTTTCTTTACTTTTCCTTTACCTATTTAACTGTCTTGATCTCAACCCATGAGTTTTCCCACTTTCACACTTCTGATTGTCTCCCCCATCCCTCTGTGGGGGAGAGTGAGCAAGCAGCTGTGTGGGGCTTAGTTGCCAGCTGGGGTTAAACCATGACGCCATATTGTGCTGCCCATCTCCACCAAATGCAGCCTTCAAAGCAAACAAAAGCACAGATGTAAATTAATCACACAATTGCATTAGTGCCCTCTGAACCAGCACAGTCAGCTAGTCCTCCTCTGAACTCTGCTGTACTGAAAAGGCCTTCAGCTGGATTATGCTTAACCAAAAGCATTAGCACTGAGTGCAGGGCAGTACCCTGTTCCCTCCCACACAGACTCTTGTTAACATAACATCGCCTCAGAGCCTTTACTGTGAGGGCAGTGTCTGCAAATGCTTAGCCATGAAATAGTTTGGGTTGCATATGCCTTCTTTTAGATCAGTATTTGATAGCCAAAAGGCAGCCCAGTGTCAAGGCTGAGAGGACATGCTAATGCTGAGCAGCTAACCCAGCAGCATGAACCCTCTCCTCCAGGGTATCACGGCTCTGCAATCACTTGGTGCTGCTGCTTCTGCCCAGTAGGTGAAAATACACCTCGTAGTCTCATGTAGCCCAGAGAATTATCCTCCTGCCGTGCCTTGGTGTGAAGATGAGGGTGGCTGGCCCTGAGGCACTTTGTTGGAAATTCCCGCATGGTATTTTTGCTGACATCTTCCCCATCCTCTGCATGCAGGACCTGGGTGGCTTTACTTAGGTGGTCTCTGCTGAGGTCCTCTGGGGCTGTGAACCACCTCCAAACAGGATTCCTGCCAGGCAGCAGGCTGAGGGGGGGAGTCCTCTCAGGCAGAAATGTTGAGAAGAGGTGTCAGAAATCCTGTTTTCACCCCTGAAGGCAGACATTTCTCTGTAACCTGAGACAGGTGCCTATGTAAACCTGGTATTCAAAGCTCAGTACCCACTTTAGACTTAAACACCTGAACCATCTTTTTCAGAACAGGCAGTAGGCTTGCCCTTTTAAAGTCCATACAATACTACATTCATCTTTACAGTCTCTAGAAAAAGTGGATGATCTCTCCCCATTCTTCTCTCAGCAACACTGTTACTGGTTTGAAATTAAATCACATTTAAATTTTATCCTGAACTCAGGACAGCAGTTACCTGCACTAGCTATGTCGGACTGTGCTTGCGTGGTGCATGGAGGATTAAGCTGAAGAAATCATGATTTCTAATCAACGTGCCGATGCAAGATAAACATCAAAACGTTGAGCCATGCAATAAGGAAGCTATTTCAGGCATGGGCAGTAGCAGAACACCAAGAACTACAGTAGCAATTGCTTAGAGGCTTGTGACTTTTGAGTGTGTAGGGCATAGGCAGTGGTTGTGGGACTGTGCTCTTGAACTTGAATGATGCCTTCATTCTTGTGAGAATATGGGCCTTGGGTTGTAGCTCAGTAACGCAGGCTCAAGAAGTTCAGTTCAGGTGTGAAACAGGGGGTTGCCTTTCTAAGCCAAACTGAAGACGCTCTGTAGACTTATCTGATGGAGCAGGAATTCTGTTTAATGATAGATTTTTTTGCAGCATCTCTAGTGTGAAAGTAAGACTAATCTTGTCAGTCCTCATGTCACCGGGGTGTGTGGTGTCAGCCACAGCAGAATAAGATTTCATTTAATTCTGTAACTTTCTTTGCATGGCAGATGTTGAAAGTACAATATAGAAACTGTAATGCAAGTAGACCTTCTATTGGTCCATTTATTCAAATGCTTTCAATGCCCATTTCAATGCAATTTCAGCTTAAATCAATATTGACCAACGAAAGATGGTTTATTTCAGCAGCAGGTTCACCTGTTCAATAGATAAACTGACAACTGGGGCAAGCAAACCTCATTCCAGTGAGACCAGCATAGTTGATTCTACTCATGATAGTCAGTGTGGCCTTTGAAAAAATTTAAAAGCAATCAGTGTAACTGGGCCTCTGGAGCTTGCCAGCTCTTATTAACCTTGATCAGCAGGCAGGCAAACAAGCACAACTAAGAGGCCGTCATGATTCAGCGCAGCAAAGTCTGACCTCTCTGTTTGCCTCCTGTGCAAATTCATGCAGAACAAATTCATGCTTAAACGCTACATCTACATCTCCACCAGAGACATGGAAATCCAAATACAGCCAGTTATCTCTGTATAATTGTTCCCAGAGTCCAAAGCCTAGTCTGGGACCATGCACACCAAAAACACAATGCCCACCTGAGCCAGAAGCCCTGGGTCTGTAGGAACTAGAGGTCAATGGGCATTAATTGATTTCACCCAGAAAGCCTGTATGGATCTGGAAGCAAGAGGAATTTCTTATGCTGCCCTCAGTGCTGCGGGTGAGATGCTGCTACCCCTCCCCAGGCCAGCACGGGTGCTTGGCAGTAGCTGGCAGACAGCACAGATGGGCACATGTGGGGTGTCAGAGGTCTTGCAAAAGGCAGAAGGGTGGTTGCAGGAGGAAGGGATAAGGAGAGATGGAGAGTGTTGCAGCGAGCACCGGCTCCTCACCTCCTTGCTTTGTAGGGAGGGCAGAGGGACGCACACAGGGCCACAGCCCACATTGACACCACCGACACAAGACACCCAAAGGACTTCAACGCTTGAAATGGCTTGTGTCTGGAAACGAGAACTCATGGCATTTAAGCACCATGCATTATTTAGGAAGTCAAATTCAACAGGCTGGTCTCCACCAACTGCTGCGGTGGGTGATGGTGTGTAGTGTGGTGCTGGGACCAGGTTATGCAACGAGGGGAAACAAGCAGTGAGCAGCATCAGCCAGAAAATGGGAGTCCTGCATGTCCTAGAATCTGTCCAGAGAGAAGTGAAGTAAAATAAAATAAAAAGTGACTCTCCATGATTCGGTCCTTGCTTATCCTAAAATAAAGTTTTCTGAGGCTCCCAAATCACGCATTACAAAAGTCCCCCACTTCCCCACTGACAAAAAAACCCACATATTTGTCTCCCTTGACTTCTCCATGGTGCCTTTAACAGCTAAAAGCCCGAATATATTTTCACGGCTTTTCTTTTGTGAACATAAATCTGTCTCTAAAATATATATAAACATGCAAGAGGCAGCAATTTTTAGAAAAGGATTTTGATTTTTTTATTTTTAATGTTCTTTTGCATTGTATTTCATGTTATTATTGTATTAAATCCAGTCCTGTATGAAACTGTGGCATTTCATATTTACCTCTAGGGTGTGCCTGATTATTTTAAATCAACATACTGGTTTTTAGGTTTTCACATTAAGCTGGGAGCTAAGGTTTGCTTTTATCAACTGAATTTTCTGACTGAGCATATTATTGCTCCAGATTGACCTGAAGATTAAGGAAGGATATGCAGTTGTAAGTGTCTCTGGAACTGCGAAGCATCTTTGCTTTTTGAACATTTTTTCATGTTTTATACAGAAATTTATAACAATGTAATTTTTTCCTAATTATTCATTCTTTCTGCTACCTATACTTAAATTATCCAAATGTCAGAAGTATGATCTTAGGAAATAAACAGAGAGAAATAATCTCATTTCTCCTAAACCATGAACATTTTTTAAAGCATTTATACACTGGTAATACCAAGGGTTCCACACTTGTATTTGATAATACCAGATGCTGTACAAATAACGAGGTAGACTCAGCCCCTGGCAAGAGAGAAGGTTTTAAAGAGGGCTTGTAAAGAAGCAGGAGGGACAGGGAGTTGTTATTGAAACTGTGACCTTCCCACCTTCTAACATGCATCACTTTTTCCACCACTAAGTGCATGACTGCAATTCCCAGTCAGCTCAGGTTTTGGGGACAATAACACCTGCACTGGGAGCCTCTGCAAAGGGAGGAATATGTGTAGAGAACATACGCACTCACAGCTAAAAAGGGGACCAGCTGGGTAATGTATTCACCATCTGTGGTACAAATAGAAAAGACTGAAGACCACATCTAAATTTTCTGCCTGAAAATGACCGTGAGTAAGTATTTGGCTTGTGTTTAAATGCAGTAACACAAGCTTTCTTCCTCCTCCTCCTCCTCCTCAGGCAGAAGCTACCAGCCAGTGCTGCCAGTTATTGTTTGTGCTGCCCACACATCTCAATGGGTGACCCCCACGGTTATCGGGCTGTCCTTCACTTCTCATCAGGCGCTAGCTTTCAGCCCTCCTGCCTCCCTGCCTAGGGCTGGGGTGCTGGTGCTGGTGGGCTGGAGATGGGCAGATCTGGGGCTCTGCGTCGTGGTAGGGACTGGTACTGGGTGAAGGAGAGAGTGTGGCTCCCATTGCAGCCTGCTCGCTCCAGCTGAAGGAGGGACAAAAACACAGAAAAAAACTCAACCTCAAGGAGACCTACCCAAGACAAATCCAGCCTTGAAGGGAAAGGGACTTCGTGTTTACAAAGCAGCCACAGACATATGGGTGATGGTGGCAGCTGCAGAGGGTGCACAATGTGGCTATAGATGAAAGGCAGGCAAAGGCTGCTCTGAGTGTTTGAGATGTGTTCCTGCCATCTGCTCCTCTGCCGGTGAAGGTGGAGCCATCTCTTACTCTTGTACAGAGCTTGAGCACACAAGTGTCTCCTGGGGCTCTCTGAGGCGCCAAAGTGATAATGATGGAGCAATGTCAGCCACCATCCAGACCTGCAGTGAGCACCTGAGAGCTGAAGGAGACTGACACGCAAGGCCAAAGGAGTGACTGCATGCAAACCAGCAGGACCGTGGGTGCAACGGGAAGATGCTTGACCAAAAAATGACCACTGGCATTTAGCTGTGTTCAGTGTATGCTGACTATGCAGACTATGCACACACATTCAGGGCAGGTGAAGCATCTACACAGGGCCAGCAGATATAACATGGGAACTCTGGGAGATCAAGAGGGATCCTCTCAAGCATCACAGCCGGCACTGGGTCCCTGACTTTGGCAATGAGTACCATGCTGTCTTCAAACTGTTGTGTCATTTCCTGCACTTTCTTATTTGGATGCCATCTTTTATCCAGAGATGGCTTCAACCTCATCCTGGATGGACTGAATTCCAAAACCTCATATAGACAAACATTTGCCAAACCCTTCTTCCTCATTTAACTACAAGCATCACTTGGCAAATGGGCCTAATCCTACAAACACTGAATGCATTGGGAAGGAGTAGTGAGTACTCAGCAGATCTTTGGCTCAGGCCCAGCACTTGAGTCACAGAGTTGGTATCTCCATTTGATAGTCAGCATCTCCAGTTTCCACAGAAACAGTTATTAGAAATATTTGTTTATTGATTATCCTTTTATTTATCTGACACCCTCAGCACCTTGTAATTATCTCATGCTTTATTTATTTATTTATTGCTTTGGTTGTAAGTGTAATTAGCAGCAAAACTGCTAGCAACACCTGAATGTTTCTGCAGATATTAGAAAGAATAAAATACTCATTTTCTAAAGAAATGCTGGCTGTGATGTAGCTGCTGCTACAGATGGCAATATATAACTTGCAAAGAGTACGAATAAACTGTTTTTTTAACTTAGTAGATCTAGCATGGGTAAGAGCTGTCATGCCTGATTGTAGCCCATTGCTTTCCATCCGAGGATAGGACTGGACTTCCAGCGTTTATAGGGGACACCACTTTATCTCTGTCCAAAACTTTTCTCATCTGGGCTTCAAAGCATCCAATCTGCAAGAGCAGTCTGGGATTCAGATATCCAAGTGGCTTGCATATGCAGGGGCAAAAATGGGAGTGGGGCCAGAAAATCTGGTCTACAATGGGTGATTATTTCAGACCTAATAGCATCTGTATACAGAGTTACACCACAAATGCAAATAACTGCAAAACGAATTACAGCTCTTTGCATAGTAATTACATTTGCATGTTGAGGAATAAGGGCATGTTTTCTACTGATAACTTTTCAACAGCTCCCGTAAGATTATTGTGAATCTCCCTGACAGAGGTTAAAGTCAGGTGGAGACACAGATCACAACTGATATTCACTAGAACACCTTTTCTCAATTAAGCTGTTATTCTAAATGGAATCCAGCTGTTATTATGGAGATCAGACAACCATCACAGGCTACATTCAATTACTCCCTTAAGTGTGCACACATGCTCTCAGTTACCTGCTTGGAGCAACAGCTAGGGGGCTGGCCCCGGCTGGTTCCTCAGACACAGAGGCTAGTACTGACACACTACTGGGTTCAGCAGAGCTCTTGGGGTTCCTTGTTTCACTAGGACTGCAGTTTTTGTCTGCATATAGCCTTTTTGTGTCCTGAATTTGTAAGTTCTTGTGGATTCGACAGTACCATAAGTCCCCAGTGCTTATGAACTCTTGGGAGGCTTTCACATGTTACCCCTCTGTGTAGATCTGCCTCTTTTCAGCCTCCTGTTTTCTGGTAACTATTTCTCCTTCCATATGCATGGGCACCCATGGAGACCACTTCCACAAACTCATGCAGATATAGCTTTTAGAACATGGTAAGGAAAGCAAGGACCAGAAAATGCTAGTTCCTTCCTTTTGTATGTACACTGAAGTCTAGACCCAGACATCAGCTAGAGGAGGAAATTCAGGTAATACAGCCTGGGTGGGTACCTAGCTTAGGCAGAAAGTCAAGCTACTGAAGTTACAAAGCTTTGGGGCTGGAGACAACCACCTTGTAGGCTAGCTGGGGTCCATCTGCACATCTTCATCTGTCAGACAGCAAAATGGAGGCAGCACAACTGGGTGAAATTCCTGGAGGGTCTGCAAGCTCATTACAGTACCTGGGTAACTTGGCTCACAAGATGCTTATATGGTGTCTTGTTTGGTTTTGACAAACAAGCTAATTTAAATTTGTCAGTGGCTGCAAAGGGCAGCACTCAGAGCCTTTGAGTGAAAGTTTATTGAAGGAACTTAATGCTTCACTTTAACCTAGACTACTGTGTATATATTATTTCCTTTCCTTCATTTTCTAGTTGATCTATAGTGTTGCTAGCCATGGTAAGAACCATGCCTGTGTACATGCCTACAACACCCTAGTGCAGGGGTCCTCAAACTACGGCCCGCGGGCTGGATATGGCCCCCCAGGGTCCTCAATCTGGCCCCTGGTATTTACAGCCCCCCCGCCCACCCCCGCAGACGGGGGTTGGCACGGGAAACCAAGCAGCCGCAGATGACTGCCTGCCACTGCATCCGTGCCGGCCCCTGTTTAAAAAGTTTGAGGACAACCTGCCCTAGTGTTTTCAGATGCTGAGCAAATAAAGGTTGTCATTACCCAGATGTATGAGGAAGTACAGATCATGTTCCTCCTGTAATCTCTATATTTCTTTGGGTTTGCCTGCCAAAAATCAAAATCCTTCTGTTCTCATTGAAGGAGTGTGTTTTGGCAGGGAATATAAATTGCATTTTTAGGTCCTTGGTTGGACAGTCTTAAAATAACTGTCAGCCTTAGTTCTTTCAGTGACTGGATAGTGTGGATATTTATAGTAAAACTGATTTGATGGGTTAAGACTGAAAAATTAGAATTTATATTACATTTCAAAATATTACTGTACAATTTGAGATGCTGCCATGGTGACTGCAGCATTACCCTGCTTTACATGCATATTCAGTCACTAGGTCTCCCCAGGCTTTCAGAGAAATTCAGTATCCTGGGGTTTTTTTTCCTTCTTGTTGCAACTTGTCTGTCTGATGGCTCAAATATTTGCAAGTCGCTGTCAGGGGAGCAGAGACCTAGATATTTACTTAGTCATGGCACTACCGGTTTGATCCCAAGTGCTCCTATTGTAGCTGCTTCTAAACATGGCAAGAAAGAAAGGGGTCTGGACTCACACATCCCCTCTGACTCCAGTACGGATCATGGGCACTAAACAACACAGGTATGAAAAGCCAGTTTACAAATTTAATAGAGGAAATGCTGTACCTGAGGCTTCACCTTAATCTTCCTTTTAAACCCTTTGACTTGGCTATCAGTAACCCACAGAAGGCAGTGCACTCCCAGTTGTCAGCCCATAAACTCCAGGCCAAGCATCTCAGTTCGCTTCTGTCTCTCTCTGGCCACAGTCCCCTTCCAGCTTCCAACTGTGATGCTCCAATTCACTTTTCAATGCAAGACAGTCATCATACATTAGGCCATTACAGTGGCCTAATGCTAGCTCTCCAATGGCTTCCTGGCTTGGTCCTCACTCTGCTCCGGACCTGGTGCTCGTGATTAGGAAAATATTGACTTTCTCTCATGACACTCAGAGCACAAAACCAGGGCTGTCAGCAGGGAGCTGCACCACAAGTCATGCACACTGGCTAGAGAGGCACATGCACAGGGTCTGAGAACAGTAGGAACAACTATTTTTGTATTTTCCGTTCTAGCCCATTTTTACACAAGCCGCAACTCCATCCCCTAGCCTGCACCCACCTGGCAAGATGTTTGGTCTTTCTCAGAGGATGTGTCACAGTTAGGACACAGAAATGGACCCCTTCTAGCTAAGGGTCAAATATGCTGAGGAAATAGGCAATCCTATGCCACAGTATGTGTTTGTGCTTTCCACCTTGAATTTCATTTGACTCCTGTAACGTGCAGTGTGCTTCCTCTTGTTTTTTTATTGCCTGAGCCTTCATTATAGCAGGATATTATCAATGCAGTTATTTATAAAGTGGCCTCATAAAATATCTCTCCTGTTATCATGCTGGTCCCAGTGGATGGCAGCCATACAGTCTCCATTATACTTCCAAGCAGCTCAAAGCATATAAAGCAAGACTTGCAATTTAAGCTGTCAGGCAATACACTGAGCAGACTCTGTTTGTGTTGAGATGACAACTTCAAGGCTTTTGAAAAAAATCAAGGAATAAAAATGTCTGAACCAAGTAACTAGGGGGTTTAAGTCAGCAGACAGGTTTGGGGAGGCCACTAGCCTGACCACATAAGACTCATAACAATTCCTGACATTTGTTACTCTTCACATACTTTCTTTCTCTGTACCTAAACCAGACATCCATAAAATATCTGAAGTGAGGCACATTTTTGTTCTTAAATAAAATAATACATTGGTAGCATTTGCAATCCAGTATTTTCACTTGAAGTCCACTAACATCAATGAAGTCAAAAAGGACTTGGATCAGGCCCTGGTATGTTTTTCACTTCAACACCCATATTATCATTAAAGAATAATAAATTTTACAGAGTCTGGAAATAGCTTCAAAGTTATCAGGGCAGGTACAATCTATTTGAACAACATTTACCCTTGATTTTTGACAAAGTCTAACACACCACACTACCAAACAAGAATAAGACATAACAAAAGAAGTACAACCTAAAAGTTACTGAACTACAAAACTATAGAATAATCTAAATCAGGGTTCCTCAAACTACAGCCCGTGGGCTGGATACGACCCCCCAGGGTCCTCAATCCGCCCCCCCGTATTTACAGAACCCCCTCGCATCCCCCCCGTCGAGGGTTGGGAGGGGGAAACCAAACAGCCGTAGATGGCTGCCTGCCACTTCATCCGCGCGCCGGCCCCCTGTTTAAAAAGTTTGAGGACCCCTGATCTAAATCAATGGGAGTATGGCTGTAATACTTGAAGGTGATTGGGTTAATCACCTCGAGCTCATTATCTGCAACATTTTCCCAAACTTTTTTATTTTTGCAAGGTGCCCTCTTAGCAGAGTTTTCACAAAATTTATTTCCTGCAATGGTTTAACATTATGGTTTAAGAAATTAGTGCAGAACTCTAAATACCTGTGGATAGCCACGACGCCTCTGTTTTTATACCTGCCATTTGAATGTTGCCGTGGAGGAATCTAACTGCCTAGTTCAGTGGGAATGGCCTGGCGCATGCTGTAGTATGCTTAGGCTTTTCATACTCACTGCTGCATTGTCTCTGAAGCACTCCGCTGGGAGTCAGCTATCAAGGGAGCGCACAACATGAGTTCCAAAAGCAATGGCAGTGAAGGTGCCCTGTAAGAAAACCACTTCCCCTAGCTGTCACAAAGAGAACAATTTGCTATTAGGTGCAAATATGTCAGAGCAAGGATCACTTGCCTAAATGCAGATAACAGAGGATTTAATAACAATTGCTGCCCAAGCATCCAATGTACCTCTTTGTGGTGGAGAGAAGCAATGCTCTCAAGCTACATCACATCATGTCATGTAGCACACACTGATACAGCCTAATGAAGTAGGTTATAGGATCTGTGCCAAGTTGCTGAATAGAAGGAAAATATGTTTTTTCATGCAGGCTACTTTAACATGTTGAATACTGCTGTTGTGTTGGGTATGTTTCTGAATGTTTTTGTGGCCAAATAAAGCATTCATGCCTTGTCTATGTGTGTGCTTTGTTTCCAAAAAAGAGAAGCAGCTGGCAACTATTGCCATAGCACTGGAGATTATTACCTGCATCCATAGAGGCAGTTGTCCAAAGGCCAGTATTTATAGTTTTGTCTGGAACTCCTAGATTAGAACTGTGCCACCAGGAGAGACCTCATGAATCACCACCTCAAGTGCAGCACAAGGCAGTCAGAGCTGCAATGAGTAATCACATAACAATCTCTCCTTTCCTCATCCCTAGCCTGTGGATCTGTCAGGGACATGAGATAAGAATCCCTGTGTATTCCATTTTATTTTGTGGATGAAAATCCCAAAGGCACCATCTGCTACAGCACAGCCAGGAGATTGAAGCTCTCACTGTCTTTGTGTCCTGTGCACATATGTTGCTTTTGAACTAGGACTACAGAACAGGCAACTGTAATATCCCTGAAAAGGTAAATTATGAAAATGTGGATTTACATCCTGCTTGTACAGTAACACTTTCTTCAGTGTAGTAATCTGAAGTACAGTTAAATTCTGGAGAGCACAGACTACCTGGGCTTCTGTTTTTTGAGGATGTTGTTCCACTGCTGAACCACAGCTGCACTGTATACACATTATCTCACTGACATGGAGCAGCTTAACTGCTCTGCTGCAATGGGATTTAATAAACCATTTTCAGTAACCACCCACATAACTTCAGTATAATAAATAAAGCCAATACCTGAGGAAAAAAATTACTTCTAGCTAGTTCTAGGCAGAAGGAGGAGCACATTGGGGAGTATTCAGAGCGTGAATGCAATGTGGTCACGTTCCAAATACACCAAATACACCACATGCACCCTGACATGCTCAACATGCAGTGCAGTTCCCAGCCTTTTTGGCTTTGACCCACTTTTAACAGAGACAGATAAAACGGAGCAGCTTCCATCTCCAAACACACAGAAGAAAAAGAATAACTTCTGCATAGATGAAGTCCATTGAAGTGTTGAACTCATTGCTTCTGGCACAGTAACCCTGGGAGGGTGTAGGGGGCTGTCCCTCAACTGCTAAGACATTCTTAGCACTTTAAACAGTTCAGAGACTCAGCAAATTTCACAAGAAATCAACTCCAGAGCAGCTGGGTGGAAACCTGAGAAGACTATGGCCCAACATCTCTCCTAACTGACTAGATGCATTAATTTGTTATGAATCCCCAGAGGCCAGAGTGAGAAGGCATCAAAGTGGATAGTGCTGCTTCAGTACTGACCTAACAGCACAAGCACTGTGCCTCACCCTGATGCAAATGCCATCAAATTAACTCAAGCAAAATGCGTATCTTTTCAAAGAAGGTGCAAGGCCCATCCCACATTCTGAGGATCAGTCACTGTCTGCAGATACTTCCAGAAATTATGCCTATTTACTTAGGCAGAAGAATGATTGTGGAATCACTGGGATACAGCATTACTACTGATAAGTATCAGAAAAAATTGCACCTCAGATATGTCTTTGGTAAAAAAGTTATCCCTGGTATTTCCTAAATGCTGTCTTGCAGAGGGACACCACTGATATTTCTTCCCTTGGACTGTGTCGTAAGGTCAGGGAAATCACCAAATGCAAAGAGCTCAGGACATGACACCTTTCTTGATTTCCTGCTCAAAAAAAAGCTCTAGGGTATCTAGAGCTCCTGATCCTGCTGAGCTTTTGCTACTGTTCTCAGAGAGCCTAAAAAAACTCTTTGTAGCTTTGAATTATTATCATCAGGAATAAAGTACTGCCTAAAGCTGCAGCTTTATGATGATGAGTCCTGGTGATGTACAGAAGTGTTTTCCGCATGCTTCAAGAAATACTTTAAAACTCACCTTCTTTTCTGGGCAAGTTGTGAAGAACATTCAATATTTATTGCTTGAACTTCCATCTACATCAGCACTTTTTTCTACCATCACCAAAGAGCTACAAAGAGGCTGTCAAAACATATGAAAAGCCTTGATCTTTTAGGTGGCAGAGCCAACAATTAATACTGTTAATTCCTTTCACTGTGTCAGAGACACACTAAGGAACCTGACAACAGCTTCAGTTGCTGACTTAAAATCAAGACTCTCAAAAATCACATCATGTCTAGAAAATTGCAGTAATACTACTGCCTGGCACATACCCAACATCATATTTACTGCCAGAAGTGCATTCAAACTACATCTCTCTTAAACATCAGTTTCTGTAATACACAACAGAAAGACAAATGCAATTACTCAGCGTATTTTTGGTATCAACTTTTGCAGACAGCTCTACATGCTGGTGGAAGCAGGTACAGCCATGTTAAGCATTGGCCTGCAGGGAGGAGACAAATCATTTTCAGACAATCATTTTCTGATTCCTTTACCCATGCTAAATAGCATCATACTTCATCTGGGTTGCAAAGGGAAGAGGAAGCTTTTGTGTAGCACCCATAGAATTGCCCAACACATGCACATTACTGTTCATGTTTCATAAGATACTTTCTCCATGACTTCTAGACATCAGGCAACCTGATCAAAATTTCCTGGTGAAAACGAAAACCTGTCTGGAGTATACATGCAAGCTGGTATGGCTTCTCCAGATTGGCATATCCTGCTCACCATCCCTGCAGAGCAGAGCAAAGCCAACTCACTGCCAATTCCTCCTCCCCCTAGAGAGGAACAGGGCTGAAAGATGAGTGCAGCCAGCTACTGTGCAGCTAACAACTTGCTTCTTCCTTCTTTCAGGGATAGTTTCACTTAAAAGAGACAAGCAGGATTTTACAATTTATCATCCTCATGAGACAGTCTTTGAAATAGGAACAATATTTTTCTTAATGTGATTGTATAACATTGTCATGACTTTAATATTTTTGACAGTGAATTAAGCTTAGCTATTAAAGTGGGTGCTGTGTTGACTCTTCTTTCTTCCTTTCCCCAAAGGCAGGAGTGTGCACAGTACAGAGAGAAGAAGGTATTTGCTGCTCTTCTTGGCCTTCAGAAATCTAGTGCTCAAAAAAACCTATCCACTCATGTACTCTCATTTTTCTTCTCCTACAGATAACCACAACATACCAGCTTATTTAGTGTTGCAAGGATAGCAGGCAAGGCAAGAGCAAAGAAATTGATTCAGCACTTGCCATTTTCAGGGGAAGTCTGATACCTGACAGAATTGATCCCTTACCATCAGGAGTCACATTTAGAAATGTGCATATGAAATAGAGGCTTATTGGGGCATTAGGATTCTTAGGCAATGCCCACAGCCATCAAAATACCACCAAAAAGCACTAGCCACCAAGTTTCCATGCTGTTTAGTGCCCTATCTTTATACAATGGTGTAGTCATGAAGACCTAAGTTAATGACAATTTTTTGCTAGCTTCTTTCCCTACCTTTCTGACAAGTCATTTTGATGTCATCTACACAAATAGCAGTAATAACTGACTGTGAAGAACCTAGACACATGGTCTAGCTTTCATAATCCTACCATAGGTTCTGATTTGCTAAAGGAAGCTTATGCAGGGGTGGTTTCAGGCATACTTTTAAATATTTTAAACAATGTTATCTATGATTCATCCTACTTGCCTTGGAAAGTTGGGGTTTTTTTGCCAGAGGACATGGTTTTAAGTTTGTTCCATTATTCATCCATGACATCAGTTGACACTGCTTCAAGACAGGTAAGTAAAGCATAACAACTAACTGGCATATGAACCATTATGCTTAAGTAGGATCACTCAGGTATAGGGAAGAGCTAGAGATGTCATAAGCAGTTCATAGTATGTCTGAGTGTCCCTCACAAGAACCTGAATGACAGTCTCAATGTGTCCTGTGTTTAAGGAAAAAGAGTGTTTTATATTACTCATTTCCTGACCTGTCATTCAGTAACTATTCATGGTTCCATAGGTCCCTTTCATGACACCTCAGCATGACAAACACACCAGGAAATGTGATTTTCAAGGTCTGCAGTTCTGGTTGTGATGACAGCATGGAATAAACACTTTCTGAGAGACAAAGCTTTGGTCCAGGCACCAGAGAGCACATACCTGTTCATGAAACAAAGTTAGCAGTTTGGGTTTATAATCAGAGTTTGTATTTCTCCCAAATCAAATAACATCTACATCCAGAGCAGGGATTAAGTCAATTCAGACCTTGTTTACTGCCTTTAATTTCAAAGAGTGAAAATTATAAAGGGTGTTATCAAATTTCCTTTCTCCTCCCTGGTACCTTAGAAAAATGTGCTCCCTGTAGGAAACAAGGGAAAAGCTATCAGTTCTGTTTGACTGAGAGGTCAACATTTTTGCTATCACTGGACAATCACATGGCAGGAAAGCAAGTCCTTCAAAATCATGGGCAGGAACAGCACACAAGATGATTTTGCTAACTGGAACAGTTTCATCTGGGGTTACCTGACCTGTACCCCTCCTTGACTTACACCTACAGTTTCAGGTGTGCTTCCAGTAGTGCTTTCCTTGTCCTTGATATTTCAGAATAATTTCAAAAGATGCCCCTACAAAGGTCCTTTTATTATTATTTTTTTTTACCATACCTTCACCAGCGCCCATCTTTCATAGTCTCTAGCATGAATAACACTTCTCCATGCACTGTATCTGCAGCATTGGATTCCATTGCCTAAACATCTACAGACCCTGGGAAACATGCACCATGTCTGCAGTGTCAAATGGAGGCCAGGCAGCATGTCCCAGGAAATGTAAAATGGTATTAGGAATCTAAGTTTAGAGAACTGAATCCTACCCACAAACACGTACATTCCAACAAGGTATTTGCTGTAAAACTTCCTCTATTTATCTATGACAGTTAAGCTGCACCATCTCTTTGGCAGCAGTTAAAGCTTGAAAAGACAAGAACCCAATGGGAAAGAGTCTTTGAACAGATTTGAAATTTATAGATGAAATGGATGCCCTGACAGTTCTACCCAATTTATTTCCATTTATGCGTATGTCTTATCCATATTGTGGCTGCTATAGGAACACATAATTGAATAATGAGACTGAAATCACCACAGGAATGCTCTTCATTATAAAATGCTGAGATTTCTTTATACCTGTTTTTAAACAAGCAAAATATTTCCTAAATCCAAATGGTGGAGTTTCATTTTTTCTGTTGGGAGTTGGCTTTTTATTTCTAAAACCAAAAAAATAAATGGAAAAAAATATTTTGTTAAACAGCAGAATCACGGAAGAAAGCTGAAGGTGGGATCAAGTGGATATAGTGTGAGTCTGTGTGTGAGACAAGCCTGTCTCAGGTGTGATGCTGCTCAAAGACGAGGCATGATACATAAATTCAATAAAGTGGTTTTTTTTAAATAATAGGATAACGATATACTTTGGTTTAAGTGATAATTGAGATGAACAGTCATTGACAAGACTAATCTCAAAGTTAACCTTAGGTGAATTAGTTGATAATTTGGCCCTTGATCTGGATCAATTCATGTGAAATATTCTCAAGTTCTAATTTTATCTTCAATCCTATGAATGTAACTGCCATTAATTTCCAGTTATCTATAGAAAAAGAAATCTTGGCCCAGACACACTCTGCAGTGCAGCAAAACTTGGAAAAAACATATCTATTGCCAGCAATACAGTGAGTGGGAAAATCACCTGCCTGGGACTGTTGAATTTTTTCATGGAAGGCTTCTGTATTTCAGACTCATTGGATCGGCAGGTGTCCTCTTAATTACAGTACAGTCATAGCAAGTCTCCATAGGCAACCCATCTCAATGGAACCATCTCTGCAGGATTCCTTCTGGAGCACTGATGACCTTATCAGCATCATCTGAGCTGCAGTTTTATTTGTTTGAAGTAAAACCCAAATGTCAAGCACATAATTCTTTACATAGGCTCCAGCTCTAAAGCTTGAAGTACAGATGGCTTGATCCTTCACACTTTACACTTACGTTAGTAGGAAATCTGGATAATTAAGAGGAAAGAGTAAAAAGAGCAGTAGGTGCAATCAGGGGAATCTGTGCTTGGCCTCTAGCCCAGGGTGGTGAGGCTTGATTGCAGCCAGTGCTGCCTGGAAATCCTGAGGAAGCTTGCTGGCAGACGACCAGGAAAGATCACCCTGAGATGGTGCTAAGACACAGTCAGGGTGCATACCCAGACATAGTAGCTTGGAAACACTCACGAGCCCATCAAATGAGAAAGAGTAACAGAATTTCAGCCTCATCTTGAGTTGTTATTTACTCTAGCAAATTTCTGGTGAGTATTTAATGATGTAAAGATTAAATAACAGATAAGACACCATGATCTGACCCATGACCTAACTTATACCTGCTGGTATAATATATAACTTATACCTCCTGGACCTTGAAATATGTCAAAGTTTTAATGCTAGTGGGGCATACCACAAACAGGAATTCTTTAAAGTTGTTGGAATTGCTTGTGGCCAAAGCAGAAGACTGGCAAGCAGAAGTGCTGGCTTTCTCTTCAGGCTTTAGCAAATGAGCAAGTGGCATGCCCCCCTTTCTCCTCAGTTTCTCTCCTTTTGGAGTAACCGACAATACCAGCCTACCTTGCAGATCTTTTATGAAGAATCAACATTTCTTTTTCACAAAGCAATTTGAAATCTTGTGCTGACTGATACTAACAGGCCCTCATATATGATAATATACTTAATTTTAAATCAGAAGACATTTTATGCCTTTCCAGAAGTCTCATAGCAACATGATTCATTAGAATAACTAATAAATGGCATTCATTTTCTATTATCCCAAGTTTCTGAAGTATATTTTTTTTTAGTTACTTTAAGCAGTGAAATAGTCAATAACAGTTACTGCATCCTTATTGTCAATTTATGATGGGTTTGTCGAGGGATGCAGGGGATAGAAATTCCTTATCATTAAAGACTTTGAAACTAATAAGTCTTAACTGCTTTTCTCAGTATTCCCCCAACTGCTAGGACGGGCTTCTTCAAGTGCCTTCCCAAGAGTGTGCCTTGCCTGTTAGATGACTTCTATTAGAGTATAAATGTTTCCACATCAGGAAACTTACAGTTCCTTGGGTGGGAAAAACCTGGATAACCTGAACTGGCAACAGTAAACATTGCAAATGATGTTAAATATGAAAATTATTAGTTAGGTTCAAATTTCCCTAAACTTGGAGAATGAGTCATAAGGTATTGCTTCACTTCTCCTCCAAGGTGGGGGTGTCCAGCATCAGAAGGAATTACACCTATAGCTTTTTAAAATTAAGGGGCTTTTAAAACAAAATCCTCAAGGTACAGACAGACAAATACCACTTTGCACCTCACAACTAAAACTCTGCCCTTTCAGGCTTAGCTTTCCAATGACATATTTCAACATCTAGCAGTTTTTCACCACTGAGGTAAAGAGGAAGAGTTGACAGAACCTTCTCTGTGCAGCAGTACAAGCAGTGCCAACTACAATCCATTTACAAAAGCTCCCCTTTCTCTGGCCTTCTATTACCTCCCAAAGTGAAACTAAGAAACAGTCTGAGAAGCAGAGCTGCTGAGCCCATTTGACCTCTTTGCTCTTTTTCTAGGTTTGAGGTGCAGAGCAGCAGGGAAGAGGGCTTACAAGCAGAAGGGTGTGTGTGAGCAGCTATGCTTAAGGGCTAGCAAACTGGGGAGAGCTGCAAGAGGAACATGATAATCTCCTTACTTGAAGGCATTCTTAGATTGAAGTGTATCATTTGGTGAAATGTGTCATTTTTGACAATTCCACTGAGACCTGGGTTTTGGTTACCGTCATAGGCAATGCATTTTTACTTTTCTTTGCACAGTCCTGAGGATGCTGAATCATTAGTATGTCACAGAAAAGTTCTAGTAGCAAAAGTTTCCATCCCTGAGAAGCACAGCAGAGGCATACACAAGCTCTTGGTTTCTGTCTGTCACTTCTGTGACCTCGGGACATGGGGCTCTCAAGATAGCATATCCCATGTTGGGTAAACGTCAGTAGAGCCTGCCACTGCAGTATGGAGAGGGCAATGTCAGCAAGGTAGGGTGGATAGTAGATGATATGAACTCTTCCCTATCTCTGCAAATGTCCTGGCAGTCTGTGAAGGACGTTATTAGAACTGTGCTATCTGTCTCAACATTGCTGGCTGACCGCAAACCGACTCAGAGGCCCTGTAGAGAACTTGTCTATATCTGGCTTCAGCGGACCACGGACGTTTACCCAAACACCGCTGCATCTGCTTGACCACAAAAACCACACATCTCCTGTTTTGTACCCTCATCCCAGCAAGTACGCCCAGACCCCAGAGGATGAAAAATTCTCTGATAAGATGGTATGGGTGCTTGCACCACCACCGAGTGAGGGGTGAGGCTATGCAAAGAAGCTCTTGGAAGGAGCAGAGACTTTTGGGTGAACAACTCTCGAATATCTATAAAAGAACCATGACAACCAGCACCAAATGGAATTCCCCATCTGACGTGAAGTCGATCCGGGCTGACGGGAGCCCCAGCTCCATGCGGTGGTAGCTATTGCACCTCTCTTTACTTTATTTTTCCTCTCTTTCTCTCCATTTCCTGCCTTTATGCGAGTACCATTAAACTTCTTTTCTTTATGGCATTTGACCTCGTTTGTGTCTTAATCTCACTCTGGGAATCACAAAGAATCTCCCCAGACCCGACCATTCCGGGCCTGGACACAGTCTTACCTTTCTCACCACCTGCCCATGCTCCAAGGATTCTGGCTGTCATTCAGATGATTGTTCAAGGTAGCAATTTATCTGATGAGGAGCATTTTTGTTGATGAGAAAAGTTATACTGCAATCCTCTTATAACTGTTTTACAGAGACTTGAAGGAACCCGAGACACAAAGGGGATGTCATGCAATTAAGATAAAAAGAACAAGTCAGAAATAAATTTTAAAAAAGAGAGAAAAAAAAAAAAGCTACGGCTTTTGACTCTGTGTCCCCCTGCAATCAGAAGTCCATTGGCACAGAGGGGTTTCATAATTTCTGTTTAGCAGAAAAGGCAAATGGGTCATTATTGCTTTCTACTGTCTTAGAACAGAGAAGGCACTTTGATTTCCTTACATATACACCAGCCACCTTCCATACCTAGACAGTACCTGGAACTGAATTATACAATGTGAATTATTCCTCTAATGGCAGGACAATTAATGTGTGTAGCTAAGATAGCAAGACAGAAAAAGAGCTCTCCTTAGAACCAGTGCTTTATTATCAGCCACCTTCATGTTGAGGAGCCTTAGGGCTCACTGAGGCTTGAAAGACAGTCTGCTGATATGAGCATGTGATAATATCTCCACCAAAGAAAGCTCGCCCTGGTCAGATGCACATCAGGGTTATCCAGAAACAGCAGTTTCCTCTAGCCTCTAGCCTACACCTTCTGCATTGTTATTATGGCCAAGAGCAATACATGCACCACTTAACAAATTGGAGAGATTATTTTATTATTTATGCACAGCTACATCCTATAGACATCAGTATTGCATATAGATACAGCCTTCTTATGGAATAGCATGTTGAAGATGCACTTACTGTCTTTGATTCAAGATAAAGATACTTAATTTGCAAAAAAAAAAACCAAACCAAAACCCTTTTCTTATTTTGCCTGTCTCACTGCCTATTGCTCCATGCATTCTCCTGTCCTACTTGGCTGGATCAGTCTGAAAGTTTGATCTCAGAGAAGTATTTTTACCAACCTAGTAAAAAAAAAAAAAAAAAGTGGTGGTTCTCTGAAGTCCTCATTGGCTCCTGTGCAGTGCAGCAACACACAGTACATATTCAATGGCCTATTGTTTGTAGTGGTTTTCCCCACCTCTTATCTTCTGACATAGGTACTTCGCCAGAAAAGAGGTCCCACAGTGAATACGAATGTTTCCCTTGTTCTTGGTGTGTCTCAGAGTACAGTAATTCTCACAGAAAATAGTTTCCAGCAAAACTAGACATTCTCCATCTAAAGCAGACACAGCAATAGAAGCAGTGAAGAAATAGCAACTTTGCAATGAAAATAAACTGTCAAATCAGACAAATGTAGCAGAAGGTGCAAAGACACTAGTAATAATGGATTTTGTGCAGATTTCTAGCTAATCCCAAGACATTTGGTTTATTGCAACTGTAGCTCCACTTATTAGGAAAGAGTCATATTTCATACTCCAAGATCAACACCCTTGGTTATTTGTCACTCTGAGAATTGATGAGTTTTGAATATAAATACTAGACATTAGTCAACAGGCCGGTACTTTTGATTAAGGCTACTGAAGTCAAAGGCCTTTTGGGGAAACTGTATAAACACTGAACACACATGGACATGACTGATAATCATACACTTTCTATGCAATATCACATTTTTCTGCCACACCGTATTAAGGCTCCACATGGTGGAATCCATGGCCCAAATGCTACATAGTGGTCTGAGGTCTCTTATTCCTCAAAACATTTCCACATGTGGTTCATTTTTAACTCTAACTGTAGATGATGGCCAGAAATATTTCAATTTAAGTTTTTTATTGTTATTTTTGTAAGCCAAAATTAGGCTGTCGCTCATTCAAATCCATCTGGCAATCTGAACATTTGCATTCATTACAAGAAGGAGTGATTACGATTTCTTCCAAATAGCTGCTGTTTGAATTAACTAAGATCACAGATAAATACAGATTTCCTCTACTTCATAGGCCTTAGGGAGGTTTAAAGTACAGAGGTTGTTTTTGGAGATGCTTCCTCTGCATTTAGCAAACAAGGCACAGTCCTCTAATGGGTACATGCCTCAAATACTTACTGCTAATTCAGCATCAGCTGACGGGTTTATCTACACTAGTGTTTAAGTTCAGATCCGGAGGGCACTTGGGAAATGAACTCCTAGTAATGCTCACTTCACTGTGCTTTGAGTCACACCAGAAAGCTATCTTGGCACACACAACCTGGTTTCTTTGCAAATTAAAATGAACTGGAAGATCATTACATGAACCACTAATAGGAACTCAGTTCTCAAGACTGATCTAGAAACAGACTGGAGTGAAATCCCCTGGAAGGTGTGTAGTATGGACAACGGATCCACAGCATCAGCAGTTTTGTTCTAGATACCCATTCTCATCATGTTGCACTATTTGGTAACACAATCATTTTCTAAATTGCTAGGTTACTGTCATTTGAAAAAGTTTTCACAGAAAAAGCACTAGATATATCTGGTAGCTGATGTACTTACCTACTCTTGTTTCTCCCTCCCATGAGCTTGAAGACAAACTATAGCTACAGAAGATATAGATAGAAGTCATCATGCTATCATCAAATAAATTAAAGGGAGAAGATCTGCTCAGTTACAGGATTTCAAAATATTTTCCCTTAAAGAATAATTAGAACATTAAAGAGAACATAATATGAAGGCTATTTCAAAACACCAAAGTTCATATAATTACTTCATCAGGCATGTTGTTTGAGCAAAGAACCAGTTCTTGTTTTGAGCAAAGCCTGTTCTTAATGATTTCCAAGAAGCTATACCATATTCTGTCTGAATCACAGGATGGTAATGATTATGAATAACCTGAAGTATTCAGTGGGTGTGTGGTTTGCCATCATGTATGAAGTGAGTGGCTAAGTCAGAAGCAGAACAGAGGAATTTTGACTACAGTGGGTCTTGACTGCCTTAACCATAAATGTTACTTTATAAAGCTGCTGGCTAATGACAAAATAAAAAAAACCCGAAACCTCATGCTTTAAAACCTTTACTCAAATTATTCAGCAATTAGCAGGGGAAAGCAGATCACATTCAGGTCCAAATGACTCTTTGCCCCATTAGTTTTCTTCCTATACCCTACAGAGTCATATGAGTATTTAGCAGGATTCACCTTCATCTCTGCCAGCACTACACCTTAATGAGCCAGATGGTTGCTCTGGCTCCAGTCTTGCAGTGTGTATTGCTTGACAGAGTTCCCTGCCTCCACAGCACAGGCAGTGTGGCACCGGGCGTGAAGCAAGGCAGGTGTAGGAGGAGAGTTACTCCATTCTCCCAAAGGGGAAAAGAATTATTTCTAGTAGGTTTTATCAAAGGACTCCTTCTCTAGAAAGTGCTTTGTAACCTGAACGAGCAGCTCCCTGTTCAAAGACACTGCTGTGTCACTATCAATTACCTGTGAAGGACCACCAGGATAAGCAAAAGCACTTGAGGTGTGAGATATGACATTATCTCATTACAATGAATTAATAAAACAATAACTTGAGCCAAGCAGGGTATTATATCAGTAATTGGCCTTGATACACTCTTTAATAGGAATGTGACAGTCCAGGTTACAGGCAGGCTTCAGAAAAGGGACTGCAGCATGATGAGAAATGTTGCCCCCAAATTAGTATCACATGTACAATGAGTTTTACATTCAAATATCTGGGCACAATTCCCTTACTACCCAGAAACCAGACTTGGCCCCATTAAATTCAAGAGGCAATTTGCCACAGAGTCTAAGACAAGGATTACAGAATAGCTGATTGCTTTCTCTCTCTTTACTTTGTTGTTTCTTTCAGTTTTCCTTCTTGCCCTGCAAAGAGCTTTGATTGACCTGCGGAAATACAAGTGGTTACCTTGGAAAGTATGTACATGGGGAAGGTTTTGTCCATGCAATGCTAAGTATTACTGCAGGAGCCAGTGCTGACACCGAGCTACTGCAACCTCTGAGCACTGGGCTTGAAAAACTCAACCTCACACTCCGATGGAGAGATAATTTGTGTCACTTAAACAACCTCATCTTTCACTGCTTCCACTGCAGGGACTGAGACAAGCGTTTCCATGGTGCAGAACAGCACTGCGCATGCCTTAGTGAAATCAGAAACAAACCCCTCTTCTCTCTATTGGGAAAGTCCCACTATGCAGCTGTAGCTGCCGATCCATTAGAATATTGTTTCAGATCTTCAGAAATTGCTTTTAACATGTATCTCTTTTTTTTCCCCTGCAGAACAGTTGGTAATATACATGGGTTTAATATGGAACTTAGTCTAAGTAATTATATTGTAATTAGTATAACTAATTATGCTGACGGAGAAAGCAACAGTGATGAGAAAAAATAAATGAGAAATGGTTATATCCATGGAAAACTTTCCTATTAGCAAATATGATAGGTTCCCAAAATTTGAAGGGAACCAAAGGAAAATATGAACTTCCTGGATGGTAGGAAAGAATCCACCATCACTTCTGTTTCCACAAGCTCTTAGCAACAGCTTCTACACTGTTTCTACAGGGACTAAACAGAAAAAGAAAACCAATGCAAAGGGCCACTGAATCAATGCAACCCATTCTGGACATTTCAGGAAAAGGAAATTAAAACCCAGAAAACAGTTTGATCAAGTGAGCAAAACCAAACATTTTTTCTTCACCATAGCAAATGAATCTTCAGAAATGAAAGCTTATCATATTTTCACTCTACTTCTCATAGAAGATGTAAAAAATTGTTGCTTTGAATACCTTTAAACATTATAAAGAGGATTTCTTTACTCTTATATCCTACCAAGATTATATGTTGTATTGAACAAAGGCTTTTTATCTCTTTCAAATGCTCTATGTATTAACATAACCTAATTTAGTATGTTCCATTATGCCCAATCAAGATTTTATTAGTTATAATTGATTTAAATGGGCAGATATTTTCCTTCCAGTTTGAGCCAAAATTAGCACACAACCAACTTAAATCAGCAGTTTCCCAAATTGTTACGGTATTCTGGACCAGCAACCCCAGAAAAAGTAGACCCTAAAGACTCAAATTTTACAAAATAACCTCAGTGTTGATAATGGATAAAGAGAAGTTTTGGAATCTTAGCAGCTAATGGGTGTTTGAAACCCCAGATTTGACCTTTGTAGTTTGACCCAATCTGCAATTTTAATATAAATGATGCAGGCCTATTTACTCACCATGCTCAACCCAGGGAACATAGCCTAGCCTTGAATTGTGAACACAGTAGAACTGTGAACACATGTAGATCTACCCATGCACCTGCCCAGATGCAACACTAGAGAAAGGGCTAGTGACAGTCATCTTTAATGACACACAAGCTGGGAAGAAAATCCTGGAATGACAGGAACTGAAACAAAAGGCACACAAAGTATAGCAGAAAGAGCAGCTAGAACCTTTGACGAAATTCAGTACTAATAATTTGCCCTCTGTCATTTCATTTTCTAAACATATCTTAGGAACTAAAAAATGTAAAAAAAAGGGAAAAGCAATAAGAAAGTATCTACAGATTTTGAGAGTCCTACCACCAAGGCTTGGCAACCTCTTTTCCAAAGGACCCTACACTGCTGTGACATACTCAGAAGTAACAGGACACACACTATGAAAGGACATTCCTGTAAGGTGCTTGTCTATTGTCTTAGTATGTATAATATGGCATATCCACATTGTAACATAAGATTTTCCCATAGTCTAATACCAACAGTGAATGTTTTCTGCTCAAACATACCTACAGTTGGAGAGAGTTCAGCCACACGTTTTGTGTTGCTCCTGCATGAGCTCCTCAAAAAGCCTAAAACAGGTTTGGAGGCACCTGCACAAGTCTATAATGACTGAGCACTGGCAGGATGATACTTCACAAAATCAACTAACATTTGATCATGGAAACACATCTGTTGCTTAGACTCTGCCAAAGACTATTTTGACAGCTCTATATAAAGGCTCAAGTATTCCAGAGCATGGCATTTCTGTAGGTTTATAGAGACAGACTGGAGATAAAAAGGAAATCCTTCAGCCAGAAACCTTAGAGGACAAGGTTGCTGTGCTCCTTAAGTATCAGTCTGTTTAAAAAACAGAACTCAAGAAACAGAATGGTGTGTTAGGTTGACTGTGCCTCAGAGAGCCAGCCTGTACATGGATGTGCTTTTTCTAAACCTGCTCTGTGTACTATTAGCTTACCAAGTGGTAAATTAGTCTTGCCTATGTAACACCCGTGCCATCATCACTGCTTGTGAATCTGCCCCTCTGGGAGCATTTTTTTTTTTAGAATTGCCAGCAAAGATGCAGCTTTAAGACATTCAAGTCCATCAGTGTGCAGGGGAGAAATCACTGGGCATGAGGAAATTTTACTGTGAATCATGCTTTTTGGGTGGGAGACTCAAGTAAAGATTAAATAAAGGTTTGAGGCATTTTCCCCCACAATATTGCACCTGGCAAATTTCCAGAGAGAAATAAACTGGGATGTAGGAGACAGACTGAAAGCTTCTCAAAGACAAAATGAAAAGCTACATTTGGGTCCATTTAAAAAAATTACACCATTTTAGAAGAAATGAAGAATATAAATCCAGTCAGAATGAAGTTAGGACCTTACTAAAAACTAAATTTCTCTTGTAATTTTTGTGGCTTTGTATTTCTATCACTATATTTCATCTACAGCATAAACATTGAAAATACAGCCTTTAATACCAGGCCTAAAAAAGACTTAAAGTTATTCCTTTTCTGAACAATGCTTTTCCAGCAGTGTAGATCTACAGTATTGGCAGACTTTAAACACTGTCCTTTAGACATACCGTTCCCCAGCGTGTTCTTTATTTCAGACAGACCAATACTTCAGCTGCCTCACAAAACCTCCTCATTTAGGATTTCTAGTTGAAAGATTTCCTTTTTTATGACAATGATGTCACAGATTAGTGAGGGTAGCTACTTCCTACCGACCCCTGTTATCCAAGATTGTGTTATATGTGGTTAGTTTCATTTTTCATTCTCTGCTTTCAAAATTAACTCAGCTGTGGATGAAGATATATATCCTATTAGTGCTATCCCTTTGGGGAATGCCTACAACAGCTGCAGCTGCCATTTCATTTTTCCTTAATACCCTTGTGTCCTAGAATACAAATAAAACAAATGTTGGAATCTTGTCCACTGCACACCCCACATCGTATTATTTTAAACATACTGTACAGCTACATAAAATGCCCCTGATAAGACATTGTTAGTCACTTGCAAAGAAGCCATTAGAATAACAGTTTGTGCCTCCATAATCCATCCCACAATAAAGAAACTCCACACTGAATACCAATAAATGAACCAAGATCTCATAAGCCTTCTTAACTCTGAACAGTGAAATATTAAAATACTGCAGAAACCATGACAGCTGACAGGTGGAGTCATTAGAAAAATGTATGCAAATCCAGCAGCAAATGACGCTGCATAAAGGGGTTTGCAGCTAATAACTTGTGCTGATGTGCAGTCCCATATTCTGAAAAGAAAACGTCTAACATTTATATTGATGACAAGTAAAACAGTAATATATTTAAATTCAGATATCTTTTGTCCTGCATTGAACTTAAAGTTGGGAGATAGACTTAAAAAACTAATAATAGAGATCTCAGATCTTGCTTATACTTACATTTTGACATGTCAGCTTATGTATTAAAATTCAGCTAAGGGTAAGAACCCAACATTATCATCAGCACTGAATTTCCATCTTGTAAGTAAAGATACTGTTACTGACTAAAACAAGACTGTGTCTTGTTCCTGTGCAGTCAAGTAGCAAAGAAAAAGAACTTCAGAGTCTTTGACTGATACTGTCTCATGCATTTGCTACTTCCATCCCCATTAGTGGTTGTGGTGGTGCATTTCTCTCCCTTTCCAGGCTGTTCTACACCCCGGGAGTTGCTGACTAGGCCTCAGTGCCTGGAGTAAGGAGTTAGGCAGTTGAGCACCCCTTGACCATACCAGTAACTCCTACTCGACTGAGGCAGAGTGGCACTGCCTGTGCTGGAACCCCCGTTGACTGGCCAAAGCAGGGAATGAGAACGGAGACAACCCTGGCACGCTCCTGCTCGGCTTGTAGCGCAAGGGGTAACCTGAGTGCAAGGAGACCACAGTTCTTGGAACTCTTGCCAAAATGCCCAACTCAGGTTGTAGCCAGGATGGGAATTTGCTGATGACTAAAGCCAGTCATCTCACAGCCTTATGAACAGTGGTCCTAAAGTGAGACCCTTTTGAGCTCTCCTGGCCTGCAGCGGGCTGCGACCAGCATCTCCCTCTCAGTGGGATGCCACTCAGAGCTTGCAAACCACCAAGTCTGTGGTACTAGAGGGGCTGTCGTGGAAAGTTGACGATGGGGCCTGGGTTGACACCCCTGTTCCTCAAGGCTCAACCCTTCACCTACTGAGGAATGCAAAAGGCATTGGACATGAGCATTTCACTGAACTCAAGGGGGGCTTATAACAGGTATACTTTATTATAATATGCATTGCAAGCTTGAAGCGTTAGGTTATTTTTGTGATTTTAAAAAAGTATTATTGATTTGCTTTGGTGCTAAAGTCCTATGGATAATCTTGAATTGTGCACAGATTCTCTCTCTCTCTCCCCTTCCTTCACATACAAACCGTTGTCCAAGTCTGAGACTAAGATTGGACCTAGCTGCACCTATATTCTATAAGGGTTTAGAAAGCAAGGGGGTCTATTCTGAACCTCATGAGTCAACGGCAGAATTCCCCTTACTCTTTATATTTCTGTAGATCTAAACTTTTGTCCAGGTCTGAGACTAGGAAAAGATCCAGATGCACCTAAACTCTGTGAGAATTTAGAAAGCAAGGTGGTCCACTCTAAACCTTGTGACTCGACATGACAATCTCCTTTACCCTCTTACACCTTTGATCTTTATAAGCTATATAAGCTATTTCCAACTCTATTTGACTCAATTTCAACTTGATTTATCTCTGTGCATTTACTCCATGCAATAAGTAATAGTTGAACCTTGACATCGAATCTTGTGCAGAGGCATTTCCACATATTCGTATTAAACCTATTTCACTCAAACTCTTTGGTGGTGATTCTTTAAGCAATCCAATCTAAACCACTCCTTTCATGACAGTGGAACAATATACCAAAAAAGGAGCTGATGATAAACACTACATTAGCAGGGAATGTAAAGGCCCGCTCAGTGAAGTAGTTTAGACACATGACTGCAGGAATGAAGTTCACGATGCTACATATCCTCTGCTGCAAATGGGGATACCGACTGGGACTAACAGCTGGGATTCACAACCAAACACTCTTGAAAAGAAAGGATAAGGAGGAAGAACAGCCAAGCCCAGCTAAAAGGACAGGTCTTGAACCATGACCTGCTGAAGGGTGCACAAAACCCATCATGTACACTACCAAGTGCCATCCAAGTACCAGCACTGTGGCAAGGGTTGCATTTCTATAGCGCCTTCAGCCCAGGTGCAATAAATGTTAATGAATTTATCTTTGTAATACTGAAGTACAGGAATGTTATCATCTTCAGACTACAAATAAGGACAACGTGACAAGGAAAAGTGCTGTTCTAAAGTGTGTCCTATAATGCACATATTTAGCCTCTGACAAAACCAGCAGTGAGGGGCAGTTGTGAGAATTCCCAGTTTCAAAGCTTTAGCAAATACACCATGACTATTCCAAAGCATAGCACAGTGGCTTAAAAAGAAAAGAGAAGCAGAGGTCTATTCTATTATCATCCTATTAAAAGTGAGTTGTACTCAGATTATATGGGATTTCAGGATCAAAGTAAAGATGATCCAGAAACCTAGCCACTTTTAATTGCTTTGAAAATGTATTTTTAATTATAGTACTCTTTCTGCAAGTATATCTGCATTTCCCTTGAACCTCATTTGAAAACCATACAAGAGAGTTTTAACAGACGAGGATTAGAAAGTCAGTATTTTTATTAATATAAAGTCCATTCAAAACTGCAAAGTAAGACCCTATTAACATTTCTTTCATCCATTCAGTAGCTTGTACCATGCAAACTGGCATCATCTGCAGCATCACTAACAATCTCAAACACGGGTACCTCCCCACACTAACCAAATCTGTACAAATTACCTAACAAGGAGAGTTCATTGTGAATTAAGATACTCAAATGCTAAAAAACCCCACATATCCAGGGACTGTTTCTCCCTAGGATTCCATTAATAGTCTTCTCAAAAAAAAAGAGAACATAATAAAGTAACTGTAATAATCACTTTTCTTTAGGGTTTTATGGCTTGGGAACTTCTACTAATAATCTCAAACTAATCGGCAAACGATACCAGAAGCAGTGCTGGTTTCTGCGAGGGCTACACATGCTCATCAGGTAATAAATGCTGTGTATTTCCATGGGTGACCGCCAGCCCTTGGCAATGGCATTCGCTTACAGCTGACCAGGGACCTGAAGCTGTAACCAAGGATGGGAAGGCTGGTGAGTGAGGGGAACTGGTACAGGGTGCTGTGCTCATGGCAGGGCACTACAGAATATGGGAGAAGAGCCAAACTGGATTATTTTTGTCAGTCTTGCCACTGTGCCTCTGCTATTCTTAAAGCATGAAGCAGCTAAGTAGTCTCATGATAACTGGCATCTCTAACTTCTTATTCATGTCCTTCTTCAGCCCTCTTCCTCCACTATATCTGTTAGCAATTATTCACAGAATCAAACAATCAACTCCTTCACAGTGAGAAACAAGAGAAAATACCACACAGAAAGTATGCAACCATATTAATGATAGTTTGGAGTCTTCTGGACACTTTAGTTTTATTAGTGTCTTTTAAAGTAGAAACTGTTCACTACAAAGATAAATGAATTACACTAGTTTAGTCATTCCCCAGACTATCTGTACATTCACAGTGCATTTGCTAGATTTGGCCAGATTTCCATGGCTAGACCCACAGCACTGCTGTCAGGGCAACACCAGTGATGATACAACATTTTCTGACCATGGAGCCAGACTGTGAGAATCACATTCTAGCCTGGAGAAAACACCTCAAATCCCAGTTCTGGAAACTCATTAATTAATTAATTAGATCATGAGGGGACCGGAGCATCTCCCTTGTGAGGAAAGGCTGAGAGAGATGGGCCTGTTTAGTCTAGAGAAGAGAAAATTGAGAGGAGATCTTATCAATGTCTACAAATATCTTAAAAGCAAGTGTCAAGAGGATGGGGCCAGGCTCTTTTGAGTGGTGCCCAGTGACAGGATAAGGGGCAACAGGCACAAACTGCAACACAAGAAGTTCCATCCAAATGTGAGGAAGAACTTCTTTATTCTGAGGGTGCCAGAGCACTGGAACAGGCTGCCCAGAGAGGCTGTGGAGCCTCCTTCTCTGGAGGCGTTCAAAACCCACCTGCATGCAACTCTGTGCAACCTGCTCTAGAAGAACCTGCTTTAGCAGGGGGCTGGACTAGATGATCTCCAGAGGTCCCTTCCAACCCCAGACATTCTGTGATTTATGCAAAATGAAACAGATCGGCCAGAAGTCTACCTGCACAGACAGGAGGAAAACCAGAAAACATGAGATTAATCCTGATGAGAAGGACAGAACTGAATCTGAGTTTCCTGTGTCCTGGGGGAAAATCATCATCACACAGTTACTGGCTTAAGGGCTTCTGCCTCCAAGACTGCAACTCTAACTCACCACCTTTTTAAGTCTCACATACCTGCAAAGTGTATTTTATTGCAGATCCAGTGGACCTCATGCAGAAATACAACTGTGATTTCAATGTGAAACAGTTTAACTTTAAAATGTCTTTGTCCTCATCACTATTCGGATAGTCCTATTCGGTCCATTTGAGAAGTAAATAAGAACTTGGTCGTTCATACTGTAATAAACCTACAACTAAACCAAAAAGGTTTCTTGAAGAGGAAGCCTGCAAGAGGAATAGACAGGCAGATAAAAGGAAACTGTGATCTCCTTATAACTTATGGAAGATACCAGACACCTGCAAGTAGACTCCAGAGAAAAATTTTACCTTTTTCAGTAACTGCTTTGAGCGTTACTCTTTTTAATCTGCTAATGAAGGATCTGTACTGTTCCTTAGTTTTGCAGAATTCCTCTGGGCATCATAATTACAGATCAATTTCACAAATACAACCTTCAATTTTACATGAAATGAGGATATGGCATCATTTCTGCTCTTGGCTGTGCTGATAATATCCATAATCAGCAAAGTGATTTCCAAAGAGAACAGAAGGCAGAGAGCTTGCAATGAAAAACATGCAGAATCCACAGATAAAAACAAGAAATGGATGGGCAATGTGTGTGGTAAAATATGCTTGGGTCTCAAGCAATGATGTATCATGTACTTGAGAAATGACATATGGCACTTGCCTACAACCCTGGCTGGCTAAACGCCCAGTGCAATGTGGATTATACGTAATTGTTTCACACCAGTGAAAAACCCCTTCTGCATATTATAAACATTCATATTGACTCCCTACTTGGGAGACAGAAGATAGTGACACAGAGAAAGTTATTTTAGAGAGGAGTACAGTGGGTTGCAGTACAATTGGTTCAACATATGACATTGTCTATCTACATAGCATATCTTGAGACACGCCCAAATATTGTTTCTAATTTCACGCTCTCTGTATAAATATGTATTACCAAATAAATAAAATTCCCACCTATAAATAGTGCAGGAGTAAGCAATTGTTAAAATATTTTCTTATTGGATACACGACCCCATAGCACCTGGGAAGGTGCACAGAGCATCCTTTCTCAAATTTTCTGTTGTGGGAAAAGAAAACAATAGCCTAGTATAGCTATCATTAATTTAAACTTGAGCTGCTGCAGCAAAACAGAAAAACCCTGTTACTCCCTACTTCTTACTGATTTTTATTTCCTTTTCAAAAGTAGTCTGTTCAGAACTACTTACATGTGATCCTGTGGGTCCTTTCCAGCTTGAGATATTCTATGATTCTATGGCCGCAGCCATCTGCCAGCCTTGACCTCAGATCAGAGGACTCTTCTCCATATCTCCTAAGCTAATTATGGCCCAGACACACTTGAACTCCATTTTATGCTACATGCTTTTGTTTAGGACATGCTCATTGTATGTTCTTATGTTTTGAAGATTTTCTTTGGTGACTTCTGGAGACACTATGGTGCTTCAGCAGTGGCAGGATACAAGTACCCAGCTCTGCTTGTTTGCTGAAAAACCTTTCCATCATCTCCTCCCAACCACCACTTCCTTACCTATAATTATGCTATTCAGTTCTTACTACCAAGTGCTAGAATTATAGAAACATCTTATTTGAAATGACTGCTTTCTTGCTTGCAAAACATTTGGCTCTGCCCTTGCAGGAATAAAGCTGTTTTATGCTATAAGTAAAGAGAAGGTTGCAATGCCACATGGCTGCTCATTATCGCTACATGAAACTAGCTATAAAAAAAATAAAAGCACATGCACCATAAGTTCACTTCTAAATGGACAGGGCTCAATTTCCCTTACTCTTCCATTTCCACAGCTCAACCTGTGTGATTGTGAGACACCCAGCAAGATAGCAGGAGGGATAGGGCAGATGTCTGCCACTTGTCGACAGGAACCAATAGCAGGAAGGTCACTGGATTTTCATCCAAATTTCTTCAACTGCTTTCATGAACCGTATCCTCTGCCTTTCATTATATATTCACTTGCAGCCTTTACTGCTTGTCTGCTGCTCCTGGTATACATCTGGGTGTTGTCAGGGTCCATATATCTGTCTGAGTACTGCCAACTGTTACCCATATGATTCCAAAACACGACATTAGATTTAGATGTATCAGAAGAAGAATCTGATCCTATTTCCAGAAAAGTCTACCTAATTTCTGTTGTGGATGTCAAAAGGAACTGATCGCCTGAAGAAGCCAATAACCTTTTTGTAACATGCACTTGAAGCCACCTCTTTTTTTTAAGGAAGTCTCAGTTATTTAGTTCTACCTTATTTTGACTTAAAAAAAAACGAACAAAGCAAAGATTAGCAATTTACGTCTTTGACTCACTGGGTAGCAATGACTGAATTGAGTTCTCACTGCTTTGTTGGGAAGCCATTAAGTTCCTTGATCCCATTCTGCTAACAGAGAAATGAGGCATGAAACTGGTCAACATTATCATGTTATTTAGTTTGTTAAATTTCTCAAGATTCGTTCATTCATTACACTCTTGAGAATTTAGTCCTGTGTTAAATCTCGCATTATTTTTCTTTCAACATCTTCAGAAATATTTTGAGGTTTTCTAATTAGTTCTTGAACTTAAATGATCTCACAAATACATCAGTGCATCTGCATCTGATGAATCCATTCCCAAAATGTCCATAAGCAGCAAGCACCGAACAAGAGATGATAAATAAAACTTTCCATTGATGGACCAAATTTAGTTGATGTCTTAAAACACTTTACAAATATGGACACGTGAAATGTTTCTCTTTTTAGAGATAGGGAAACAAAAGCACAAACTGATTAAAAAAATTAGACAAACAAGCAGCAAAGTGTGGAAGAAAGCCCACTTTTCTTGATTTTCATCCCATTAGTCATTCAATGCACTAAATCAGAACAGCCAGACTGAATTCTGATCTGGCTCTTAAATGCTTATGCATATGCAGAAGCATTTAAAATTTTCAGTCCTTTTTAATAAATTTGAATAAACAAGTAGCATATCAAAAGCCACCTTCTATACTGATAGAGCTAATACTGCTTTCTATTACAGATCACATTTGAGAATTTATGTCTGTATTATGCCAAATGAACAAAAAGTAAGAGGACCATTTTAAGCAGCGCACGCTCTGCCTCAAAGCTTTTAAACCATGCTTTACCTCATTTTTCTTCATGGTCCCAAATTAATAATCTTAGTATAGAGAAACATTGCTAAATGCTTAATCATCTGCATGTACAACACATTGCAGATTCAATGCATACACACGCGCGTGCACACACACACATGCAAAACTGAGAACCATGCCAGTTTCCAGATGAAAGACTATCAGTTCAAAGAAGACTCATGCCAGTACAAAATCTTCACGTGCCTTGGATGCTTCCAGATACCTGAGTTCAATAAATACGTTAACCAAGTCTTTTACAATGCCATTTTATTTTTCCTTTCCCACTGAATGGAGAACAGAACAGATGGTTCAGGCAAGTGACTGCTGCTGATTCTAGCTTTGCTTGTCATTGAAAGACCCAGCTATCTGGACTTCATGCAAGGACTGTGAGAAACGCGGATGGCTGCTTCCGTGCGTGATGGGCTTATTGGTCCCACTTTGTATCAGGCCAATGGATGTCTGCTGTTTGATTGCTTTCTTTTTATTAATTCTGTGAACCTCTGCCATTTTGAGAAACAGAACATGATATACAAGTCAGTATTGAGAGATTTTAATCACAGACACTATAAATGTCCATGTTTCATATGGATTGATGATAAACACAAAACCCACTTATGATATCTTGCACATAGGAACTACATATTCTTAAAATCTTGGCCAAATGTTAATAAATATAGGAAATCTAAGAAGTCCTTTTTCAAGCCTGCCAGTTGTTACAAGTGTATATAAAATTTTATTTCTTTATGGCCAATTAATTTTTATTATGACACGCTTAGGCATATAGTTTAGTTTTAGGTAGTCCAGTGAGGAGTAGGAGGATGGACTCAGTGAGGAGGATGGACAGGTTCCTTCCAACTTAAGATAATCTACAATTCTACAATTCTATGCAAACAGCAGCTGAATGTAGGTCCTATTCATCCTTTCTAACACAAGTTTTTTTATGTGTATGTATGAAAAGCATTTAACTGCTGTATTTTAAAAATTCTGTTAACATAACACATCTCTGGAACATTGTAACAAATTCTAGGAAAAAGAAAAATTGCAACTGATAATAATATGTGATAAAGTGTCACCAAAAAAAATGTCAAAAAAAAAAAATCTCAGTTTTGGGACAAGAGGTCTTCCAAAATAAAATAATGAAATCTGAAGCCATAACAGAAATAGCTGGAAATTAATGGCTTTCAGTCCAAAGATGCAAATTAGAAGCAAGTTTGTTTTTTTTTTTTAACTTGAATATTGCTGATCTCCTTTATACCCAATTACCATGACATAATAGTCATGCTTATTCAAGATGTGACAGGAAGACCCCGTGGAGGGAGATCCTGGGCCATTACACTTGTATCAACAAGGTTTAGTATGACTTGGGATAGAGCTGGGAGCAACACACACTGTGTAAAGCAAGGCAGTCATCTGGGGTACCAGCTTAGCTGCATGAACCATCCAGACCATCTTGGGAAGAGTGAAAGAACCTAGGAAATCCACACAAGTTTCATCTCCACCTCTGCCTTGATCAGAAATATGATGTACAACTTTAAGTGCATGTCAGTCAAATCCAGTCTTTTCTTCACTGTCCCTTATGAAAAAAAATACTTTCCTGCTAACTCCGAGTAACTCCTGTCATTGACAAAGCTCTTGGTTGAACCTATTGTTCCTTGCAGAAAGGCAGAAAGAAAAAAGGCTGTAGCTGGTCCACGAATAGCATCAGTGATATGACCCTGTGTTTAAGCTGTTTGCTCCTCATCTTACGTTTAGTACTATTTCTAGCTAGTTTTACACACACACACACACACACACACACACACACGCTACCTTAAGTATTTTACATAGGTGGTAGGATGTTAGATTACGTATGTATATATATAAAAATACCCACCATTGTTTCTGCATAAGCATCACTGAGAATTAGCAGAGAACATTCAGCCAAATCGGGTGACATTTTTTCCTCTGTGTCCTTGTGATTACAGGAATATGACTATTTGAGTAGGAGGTGTCTTCTGACTACTGATTTTTTTTACACTTAGAGATGAATACCATCAAAATACAGAATCCAAACTGATATATCACTGCTGTATTTCAGTCCACAAGACTTTGGGGTGTTCAAAACCAAGACTCAGATATCGGGAATTCACCTCTGCAAGAGGCTTAAATCTTCCTAGCAGGAGAGCAGCAATTACAGCTCCTAGCTTTCTGACTCCAGAGAAACAGAAAGATCTCATTAGAAATTTTCTATGCAGCAAAACCTGCTCTCTTCTGTCAACTTGGCAGCTATGTAGCAGGCATGGATAGCCTCCCAAATGACCAGCCAAAGATCAAGACAGAGATCAAGACAGTCAGTAACTCCAGCTATTCCCTTCCTGTCAGCAGCAGCCCACCCCTTGTGTCTCACTCCAGGATGCTTCTTGGGCATTATAAGCTCAAACTTTTGTGGATGGTATAAATTAAGGAAAAACTTAGCATAAATTAAAGAACACTGAAGTGAAAAGTATGTGGAGGAACCAGCAGGGCTGGGGTGTCAGCATGTGGATGAACTGAGAGTGAAGTTTGAAATGAGCCATTGATACGTCTCATGCAGATATGTTGATTTCAGACTGGGCCCAGCCCTGCAGGATGAATGAGTTTTCCACCTTACAGGGAGATCTCTCTGCATATAAGGCATGAAAGAGCATTCCCAAATGAGCTTTATGTTGACCATTCTGGTAAAAAGAAATACCAGGTTGCATTTCACATTTCATTAAGAAAACCCCATCTGGCATGAGCTGGAAACGGGACTGACAGGAGGCAGCAGGGTGCAGCCATGGCCAGCAGCTCCCTGTGGCCTGGGTGCCCCAGGGTAGCAGTGCAGGGCCTGGCAGCCCAGGCTGTCCCACCACCCCAGCCCAGAGCAGGACACCAGGCACCAGGGACAGCCCCAGTCCCGGGCACCAGGCACTGCCCTGGGGATGGGGACAGGCCAAGGCTGGCTGGGCTTGTGGGCAGGCCCAGCCTGGCGGGGCTCATGGCCCGGTAGGGCCGGGCTGTGGGGAGCTGGAGGCCAGCTCTGCTGCAGTGTCACTGGGGCAATGGGCTGACAGCTCTGGGAGTCTGACATGGGCTGTGGGTGGGATGGGGGAGACCCCAAATTGGGCAAGTTGGAGCCTGTAAGGCCTATCAGTGCCCCAACAACGAGCTCCTCGTCTGCGTCTGCTTGTAGCTGAACCCAGCTGGGAGCAGGAGACGCAAGGCCCTGCGTGTCTCATTGAGGGGTTCAGACGTCAGGACCCTGAATCTGGGTCATTCAGAGCTTCATCCAACCAGCTCCTGCATCAGGCAAACATGCAGTTCAAGTTCAAATCACGGCAATGATGAAAACAACTGAGTTGGGATGTCAAGAAGGCCACTGAAATATCCAAAACAAGATTTAAAGAGTGGACATTAAATATGTACTTATGATGTAATGTCTATCATATACATTGCTTTCTTCCTCACGGCAAAGTTTCCACCACACCATTACCCTTGTCCAAGGCCAGGACAAACCTATTGTGCTGTAGCTAGCAGACAGCTTCAAATTCTTTGACTTTAAAATTTAATGAACCACCTACTCTTTCACAACCATAATTGTTTTGCACATATTGCTTATCATAAAATATGTATCTAATCCTGACTCTTCACTTCCTATTTATGCCAGTAAATAGATCCCTGTTCTGCACAGGCAGCCCTGTCACCGTGCTTTAAGTCTGGGAGGACGTGCAGAAACCTTTGTACAATAATTGTGGAAAGTTAGTGGGGTAGAAGGAAACGTTATCAGCCATTATCTCCTGCTCCAGACGATGTTAGGAGAATATAAATAAATCCAGACACTGCAAATGCTAGGCCATTGCTGCAAGCTAAGCGATTAAAGTATTTCAGATTCCTACAAGTCTATTTAAAGCAACTTAAATCTTTTTGATAGCCAGTAGTTCACTACAGCCTAGCTGCTTGCACAGGCTAAGCTTCCCTAACATGCTGCACAAAGTCCCCAGGAAAATGACTTCAGCTCCTGACAAGTATTAATACAGAGACGTTAGGTTACAGATAGGCCTTCAGAAAGTGTTTTAGGCTACTTTCATTTACTTTAGAGATACACAAGCTCCCTTAGAAGGTTTAGTACTGTTTCCTAGGCTTATATACTCCAACCTTCATTCACATTGGTACGACTTCCTCATTCAGAGCAGTGGCAGATCAGAAGTTGAGTTTTGCAACACCTTGTAGAGCTGGAGAACAATTTAACTGTCTCTCAGTCAAGAAGTACTGCCCAGCATTTGTTGACAATATTGAGAATACCAACTCTACCACAGCTTGATTGGCCAGTATATGTGCAAGCTATTTGGAAAGCTATGCAGCGCTTTCACGGTCTGAATACCTGAAGGTGCTCATGGCCACTGAGAAGTGAACTCAGGTTACACACTGCTCAGGAAGAAGCCTAGTGTTAGTAAAGGAGGGGAGAGGAAAGGGGGTGGAAGTTGATGGATGGGAAGAATATGGTTTGTTTGCATCAGTTTAGACATATCTTAGAAACCAGCAGAGAAAAAATTAATAACTTGCATTTCACAGCATGTTTTTCTCCCCCCACCCCACCCCCGAGATACAGTACAGACTGTAATCAGCCTCAAGAAAAATGAGAAATACAAAAGTCATCCATCATTTGGATAAATCTAAGGAAAAAATTATCATCTTAAAAAATCAAAAAAACCCAGACACATCATTGCCTAAAGAAGTCTGGTCAATAATTGGAATCATGCAGGAGAACAGCTGCATACTGCTTTAGCAGAGGCTGGAGAAGTAGAGGAATTCAAGAGGAACAACAACAACGGTGTTAGAGAATGCAGCAGAGGAACAAACTGATGAGATATTACCCTGGGAAAACCCTAGAAAGTCTAGAAATTAAGTTTTGGGACAAAGTACTGCTTGAACTTGGAACTGAGAGCAAAGACTAATTCTGAGAAACACTGTTTTGTAGATATCTTTTGTAAATAAACATAACTGCATCAAAGATGTCAGACTCCAATAAGTTGCAAAAATATTGATAATGCTTGAGCGCTTTACACTCTCAAGTGACTCCAGTGCACTTTATAGATTCAGACGTAACTTCATCTAACCAGCACATTGCTCCCTCAGAGACGGAAGGCAACAGCCCACAGTGCCACTTCACAAGGCATTAAATGATAGGGAAAACAACACTGTGATCCATTGAAATAGCATTGGAAGTAGAGATAAGAAGGACAGTATTACACAAATTAGAAATGGTTAATCAGGCTAATGGCTCTGTTCTTAGGGAAGGAGAGGTAGAGTCTGACGCTCATCCGAAGCCTGCCCTTACTGACTTCACCTAGCTTCTATCAGTATTCTGGAAAATTGGTACTACGCTGATTAGAGTAAAAACTACAACTTAGTAAACTTTTAGAGTATCCTACATTTTCTTTAAGTACATCTTAATCAAATGCTAAATATACCTGGCCTTGTTTCCGTAGAGATACCCAACTAGAATCCAGACCCAGCATGCATACTTCAGTCCACTTAACACATTTTGAAAGAGGACAGGAAAAGCTGGGTAAACAGCAATTTTGATATGGATAGTGCAGGCTTTTTATACTGATTTCCAAAGAAAAAACAATTATTTGACTCCTTTTTAAAATATGTAAGTAAAGCATGAAAGATAGAGTACTGGGGAGTAATATCTTCTGACAACAAATAAAAATAAGGTATTAGATATTATTTACCACCTTGAATATATTGAGATGTCAGGCACTAATTGTCCCCACTGGAGGAGATTTTTCATCATTTCCTTCATGGGAGGAAGGAACGTTGGACCTTTAACAGGAAAAAAAAATTAGACCTTTTTCCCCCAACTACCTGTTTATGTGTTTGAGAGGATATGTTGCAACGACAGGCAACACAAAATGCCAAAGTGTTTTAAAACAGGACAAGCAAGTCCTCCCCTTTCAGTTGTTCAGCATTATTTCCTTGATATTTTTTATTAAAAAACAGGATAAGCATAGTAGAAAAAAATCCTGAATTTCTAACCTATAAACAAGTTTTCTTCCTCATTTTTGTGTCAAAAAGAATTTGAGGACAAAATATTTTCCACATTCCTATTTCATGTCTCTTTAAATGTTCTGTCAAAATTATTTCAGCTTGTGTTGCAAAGAAAATCTAACCAGCAGATTTTTATTCTTCACTCATAATTTTCTTTCCTTTCAACAGCAGTTCTTATCAACCTGTGTTATACATCAAAAAGAACCAAAAACTTGAAGATGTGCTCTGTGGTGAAAAATCTCACACTGCTTTCCAATGTAAGCAAGGCTAATCAGCTAGAAACAGCTACAAATTTTTTAAAAAAGAGCTCTCAAAGTTTGAAAGTGAGGGAAGAACAGCCAAGTCAGATAATCCTAAGAGGCTGGCTTTTTTTCAACTAACAAAGTCCATTTGAAGCTTCACACACACACACACCCCACCCCCCCCCACCCCCCCCCAGGAAATTTAGTAATAACTAAGGGGATACAGTGCATATATACAAATCAGGAAGGATGTTTTGGAGGTCAGTCACTATTTCTTGTTCCCTTCTCTTAGCACATGAGAGCAATGAATCTAGCAACTTGAGTGGCAGTAATGGCATCAGTTTTAAAACTCATTATATGCACCTTTTTAAGTGCAAGTAGACTTTGAAATTTGTAAGCAAGGATGTAGTACATTTCAGTCACAAAATCAAATATCTGTATGCTTATTTGAACTGTTATGGTTTCATTACATACCACTTGCACAGTCCGGGACACTTACTTTGAGGAGCTCTCTCCATGATGAACAGTATAGATCTGTGGAAAACTGGTAGGGTCCAGTTAGGAAGAGACAGAACACACACTGTTCATGTTTTCCGCAGCCCATTTTCAACAGTCACTGGAGACCCATACTCCCATGTTTTTATTAGAAATACTATTTCATGGCATATTCTGCTCATTGTATTTAACCCAACTGTGTCCAAAACCCTTGCCTTCATTTTGCAAACCTCCTGTCACAGGCCAAGGATATCAGAGTACCATCACAATTAGCTGAAAGTACCCAGCCATGGTAAAATGGAGAGTGTTTGGAGGCTGGGAAGCGCATTTCAGTGTCAGCACAAGGCAATTTTTGACAGAGGCACACAAATAACAGCATTTCGCTAAACAGTATTAGCAGCCATAGCTAAACTCTCCTAGAAAAGTAAGCATAATACAAGCAATGTCAACAATCTACAAAAGCAGAAATTTAACAAGAGCACTGAGACCTTATGTTACTTAAATCACTCAGCATTACTCACAGAACCAGATGACTCTGACCAGCTTCAGCATAAGTTCTAGATACTGAGCTAAAACAAAACTCAGCCACATGACTGTTTTCGTTAATGTACTGTTTTCAAGGTTCATGTAAACAACCTTTTCCTTTCCTTCAACACATTACTCTTTATGCCCACGCTTCTCTCATGTTAATCCTCAACTAAGCTTTGCTTCCACAATGCATAACCCTGGCAATCAGACACAATCTTTCAGCATGCAGCCTTGGTATTTGTCTTAAGCACTTACAGTGTAACAACTTTTATATCTTTTGCACTAGCTAAATAGTTTAACTTATAGTGGGGTTGGGATGCAGTGTAATAAAAAAAGGCCAAACAGTCTGAGGTAGCTCAGAAAAGCAAATACACTCCAGTCAGAGAAATGCAAAAGGCTTCAGATTTCTTCATGTATTTATTTTTTAATATGATCTTTCAAGCTTTTTCTGATTAGCTGCAAGAATTATTTCAACTGAGATGCCAGCTGTTCTAAGAAAGTCAGCTGAGTCCCATCTGGCCTAAACTATAAGGCAGCCTGATATTATCAGCTGCTTTAAGCAGTGAGCTAAGACACAGCTGGTTTGAAATTCAGAGCTAAGACACACCAGATCATAAGCTGTGTCAAATGTCAGTCTGCCCCAAGTTCGTTTGCAAAGCATAAGGCAAACCTGAGTGTCTAAATAAAAAACAAATGCACTCAGAAGTGACAATATCTCTCAAGAGTCCTGGAACATCATGTTATAATTGCAACTTACTATGTACTGATCACCACACTGGGCTGGCTGAGAACAACTCTTCTGTACTACTTCTGCATTTTCAGAGATACAAGCCACAATACATGAACTCATCTGAGAATTAGCAGAATTGGACATAATTAACACTTACTTCTTACATCTCATTCATACAAGTATTTTCAGTTGTTAAGAAATGTTCATTCTAACTAATGCTAAAAATATAATACATTCCTTGTGAGGTGCATTGTACCATTTGGAAGCATTTATTTTTTATCAAACAGATGGTTCTCCACAAAAAAAATATACTTTGATTTGTGTCAGTCATACAGTGTTCCCCTGACAGCGTGAACTATCTGTATAAACCAATATACTCAGTCTGGCTTTATCAACTCTGCATATGTCTATAACCTTACTCCAGTTTGTTATTCTGTACTTATGATTACATCAGAAGAGCTCAGCCTTCGACTCACAGACTATGTACAGCCTGTAAGGAGAACTAACCCAACCGAGCCTGCTCAGGGTAGTCTGCTCTCTGGTGTCATAGCTCTCCAGAGCACCCTGCCCTGGGCCCTTGGCACTATACTGTACTGGAAGCTGTACAGCACATGTACATGTATATATTTCATGTTTCTTCTGTCACCTTCAGGACTGAGATAACATCAACAGTGAGTCAGTGGCATTCACCTCTCCCCAGCCACCAGAATGAGCTATAGAGTCTGCTCTTTCAAGAAGACTGGATCCAGCCGGGTCACAGAATTCGTTTAGAAGAGCAGAATGCTTTGCCTCAGTGTCTGCTGGGAAATCTGGGAAAACTGGTGGGCTATTGACAGCAGCACAACTCTGCCCTAGCAGGAGAATGAAGACAGCCTGCCAAACACTACTGATTTGCTAATGATGCTTATCTGCTGTAACAATCACAGAGAATTGGAAGTGGCAGAGTGGAGAGAAAAAAACCTCAGGGAATTCAGTTTGAAACAAACTTCTGGATTTGGCCAAAGGAGTAGGAAGGCTCTAATTTGTGGAAGACTCTTATTATAATTAGAAGTTCTCTCTTAGAGGTGATTTTGCAGGTTTTGGCCATGTCTCGTGCACTATATCTAGCAGCAAAATGGTGTGAATTTAAAAGGGCTTTTACAAAGATGTGAAAAACTTAATTAAACTTTTCTAGTCTTTGAAGGATGCAATTATTAATCAGAGTCTCTATGCAGGTGGGGATGGAGGTGGTCTACAGGAGGATGCCCTTAACCAAGTTGAGGAGTCAGCACAGGTCTTGGGGCTGAGGACAGCTGGACCATGGGGCTCCACATACCCAGAGGAAAGCAAATGAGCAAACGCTGTGCCAATGCCCAATTAAGACACAGAGTTTTATGGGTCAGATCCTGTGACTGCTTCATCACTGTGGCTGAGTTCAGCAGCAGAGTATACTTCCAGAACAGGGATCTAACATGGATTACAAGTTATAGTTACAGTCTATTCAAGTTAAGAAATAAATAGCAGGACAGATTTCCAAAGTTAATTCATAGGTAAAAGTCAGACATACATCTATTTGGCCTAAGCTCTACTTTTTCCAACAAAGCATTTTCCACTATTTTGACAGTTCTCACTGACTGATTTGTTCTTAGTTGGGCTTTCTTCACCTAAGAAAATTCATCACTTAGAAACAGAAAACCTGAGTTGTCCAAGAAAAGGGTACACAGTTCAGCTATAATTGAGGCCTGGCAGACTAGCAGGGATAACTAGTGCATATAGAAAAAGTTTTCCAGTTCTGCCATCTGTTACCACAGTCCTAATGATCTGCATTCCCCATAGAAATGGCCTTAGGGCAACATGCTTGTTCCTTGATATGGATCTCCCACAACCACTTGTATCCTGCAGAAGGCACTAAGATCTTTCTTTGCCAGATTTCTATTGCCAGTAGGTCTTCAATAGCATTGCTGTAATGGAGCATTATCTGATGTTCTTGCCATGTTAGATATATTCAGACCATTTTTTATTTCCCCTTTCTTTTCTCCTGTTCCTGCAGATGTTGTCCATTTTTTAAAAACAATTATTAAAATAGCAGTTGGCTGCAAAAAGTTTAATGAAATCTTATTTTCATCGTATATGCAGTCTGTCAAAATCCACATTCTTCTGAAATGGGATTGATTTACTATGATTTCTATTTTACAGAACAAAACTGGAAAAAAGTTCAGCCAGTGTTGAAATATCCTTTTGACGTTTTTGGAATAGAATACAGCAGTGTTCTATATTGAAACAATAACAGAGAAGGAGAGATAAAAAATAATAGCTGCAGAGGAGAGATAAGAAGTATTGTAAATGCTCAATATTGAGAACATCAAAAGCTTGCTAATGACATAAAATCAGAAACTAATTGTTTAAAAATGGAAACACAGACACTCACTGAACATAACTTAAAATGATTTACTGATAACATCAGAAAATTTGAGGCATAAAATGAGCTGCAACCAGCAAAGGACATAAAAGGCAGTGAGAAAAGCTTTTATAAATACATTTAGGATAAAAGATGGAGAGCATTGCACTGGTCTTAAGCAGCAATAGTGGAAAATGTATGAAGGAATGTGAAAGGACAAAGTGTTCAGTGCCTGAGCTTTCATAAATAGAGTAGTTGTGACCAGATTCTTGAAACACGTCAGTGGTCTGGAACACCGGCTAGAATTAGAAGAGAACAGATAGCAAACATTTAGTTGAGACATGCATGATAATGGAGCTTGTTGAAATTCACCTTAGAAGATTAAAGAAATAATTGAAACCTGAAATACTTTGATGACACACAGAAGACTGATGAGAACAACTATAGTGTTCTTCTGCAGAAAGGGAAAAGGAGAAGCTGGAAAATTGTAAGTTAGTCAGCTTAAGTTTAATACCTGGAAAGATACCACAACAAAATGTGAAACAATCTGTGTGTAAGCATCTATAGACATAAATGTGATAAGAAGCAGCCAGCTTGTATTTATCAAAATAAAAGTGTTAAACCAAGCTAACTTCTTTCCACGTGAATAACCTGGCTTTTCAGAGTAAATTGCCTTTTTGAGTGGAAGAAGGTAGCAGAGGAAATGGATGTTCAATTTAGTGAAGGTACAGTCTCAGACAACCTCCACAAGAAAACTCAGGGAATGTGGCCTCTATTATATCACCATAAAATAAGCCTGTCAGCTGTGGAAAAGGTCTGTGCAAAGAACAACAGTCAATAGTATTGTCATTCCAGTTTAAAATTGCACCAGCTTCTGAAATACTGAAATCCTTCACAGCATGGAGCTTCTGTTCTCAGCACACCTGTAATGGGAAGGGGTGACTGCTAGCCAGCAGCGAGAGCAGCCCTATGCAGAGGAAGAGTGCCAGACCCTACCTGTGCTCATCATGGGACAAACTGATGGAGCTCAAGGTAGATGGTTAGTCTGGAAGCACTAAAACATCTCTGCAGGAGGGCCACTGCTAAGCCAGTTCTTTGCCTATGCAGGGTGACCGGCGCTGTCAGGGCAAAGGGAAGTAGCCATGAGTGAGTTCCAGTGACCCTAATTGTCAGCAACTGTCAACACAATTAGCAGTTTCACCTCCATCTATAAAACCAAAATATTCCTAGGAAACAGTGGTTAGTATTGTGCTACATCACTTGGCATCTACCTATGCTTGATTTTCTTTTCCCTGGTACCCTTTGGCCTGAAGATCCTATGACTTTGGCAGGTGACAGAAACACCTCTCTCAGAAGGCACCTCAAAAAGCACCTTGTTCAGCATGTCAATAGAAAGGAAGGAGACAAATACCTGTCTCATACCCTTGAGGTACAGCAAACAAATTCAATCTGGTTGTACCAGCCCCCTGATGAATGTCTGGTAACACAATCCCAGATGGGAAAGGCACATGCCCATATAAATTCATCCAGCTGGTCTTTACTATTTATAACTTGAAGCATCTACAACTATGTCAAAATAGTCACCGATCCACAGATTGCACAATTATATACTAATTCACAGTGACAGAACTGATACTCTCAGGTTATTAATGACAAGTCCCAAATTTTGATCTATGTGAAATTCCTGAAAAATAGATAAAATGGGAAGAATGAAGGTATTTATCGAATACACAACATGCATTATTTTGCATATGTAGGTTTGTTTGCAAAGAGATGTACCTCTTTTTTACAAGGAGTACTTATTATATCCCTAAGTTACTGATCTTCATCAGTTGAGAAACATGAACTGAGTAATTATCTGAGCAATTGAGGCATACATGTAGTGCCCTATAGTAACATTAGCTGACAGTCTGCCATAGTTAAATGGATTACATTGGAATGGATCACATGTGCCTAAGCCCTGTATCACATCAGGATGTAATTCACTATATTTTTATACAACTTTCCTGAACTTTTCTAGGCTTCTTTATTAAAATATAATAATAGTCCTTTACTAATAAAAGCAGTTCAGACTGTTAAAAATAGGAGATCAGGTAACAGGTTCTATTCTTACCATGAAGTAAAAATACATCTTTAATAATAAATATTCTGTGACTAAAATGCTTCTTTTTGTATCAGCTTTCCTATGGGTCATTTTCTTTCAATAATCAAGGTCAGGGACAGCTACTAGACCATGCAAGATTAATCTGTCTCTCAGGAGGGTTTTATGTCTGATTTAGGTTCAAGTAGAAACTGATCTATAGATTCTGCTTGTAGCCTGCTGTCACAGAAATGAGGTTATTAGCAAGAGTCACCTAAGGGCTTGTCTAAAGGGACACTCAAAAAAAGGGTAAGACTTCATCCAAAGGCAAACAGTACAAAGGCAGAACGCCTGTAATTAACAATGATTTAAGACAAAGGTGTAATGGCAGGTGACTGCCCTATGTCAAACAGCAAGTGTTATGACATCTTTGGCTTCTTAGATTCCTGTTCTCAGCTTGATAAGGGTGGAGGGCAGGGAAGGAAGGAATCTTCATTGTAAGTCCAAACGACAGCCCATATTCGTTATGTTTGATTCAACAGCAAGGTGTTTTACCAAATTTGCTTCTGCATCTCCCATCACAGTAGTACTACCTACATTAGCAAAACAACTTTACATAAAATATCATTTGTTCTGTGGGCTTTGGAGGGGAAGAAGAGTAATGACAGGAGTCTAAAATTGCCATGCCAAGTTATCATTCAGCCAAAGCCATACTTAGCTGGAAAGGAACTGCAGTAGAAGAGGCAGCAGCTCAGCAGAAAGATATTAGAAAGCAGTCAAGAGGTCAAGGGGAAAGGGAAAAAGAAGCCTCTGGTTTTGCTCACTTCCAGCATTCTGAAGAAATCGTCTTCAGTGTCTCCTCCCTCAATTATTGGTAGCAATGACATAAATGTTAATGTTAAAAGAGTTTGTGAGGGTTTGTACTACAGGTTATGTTGACCGGGTTGTACCACAGTTTGTACTAGAGGTTAATGGGATGAGTAGGGTTTTTTTCCACTGTGCTGTATACTGGCTGAATGTCAAGGCACTAGAGAGATGCAGCCCTTGAGGTGCTACAGAGTTCACTGTTGTTGATACCACTGCTGAGACCTCATTAGGGATGACCTGCAGCTCAGAAATTTGCTCGTGTGAATGTGCGCCTGATCTCTGGATTCAGCAGACTCATCTATCATTCCTCTGTAGCCCTTCTTTCTCTTTGTCCACCCAGACTCAGCTGCGCTTGTGACTGACTAAAATTTCAATGAATACTTTCATCCACTTTAGGACAAGAGGGCCTCAGGTCTACTCTTTACAATATTGCAAGGTCCTGGCATTTGCCAATTTGCATGAAGCAAGCTATACTAGAATTTAAGTTTGAAAAACAGGCTATATATATTAGAAATTTAATTATAATAATCACAAGGACAGTGTTTTGAATAGTTCTCATGAGATAATTAGTTGATTGGCTTTTTAAAGCTTAACTGTTAATAATGTTATTGTCACAGATAGTAATTTGGAATGCAGCTAACAATCAGTGTAATTATATCCTTCACTCATTTTTTAATAGGTAAGCATTATCAAGATAACAGGTCTGATCATCCTTTGCATTAGTTGGCATGTTGCATAGTTATTGTGCTTTGGAAGCCTCAGGAAAGAACAAAACCTATCATTGTCTGCAAGGTTTCCTTTCCCCTGTTTTCTCACCACCACTCTTTGCTATCACATAACTCTTCGGTGCTAACTCAAATATGTCAGAAACCCTCTCATGCTTCTTTCAGGACAATACCTACTAGCTAGCATTAGAAAACACAGTTTCACATTGTAGGATCAGAAATGGGGGGATGTTCTGATGGATTGGGGGGGGGGGGGAGGGGGACTGACACACCTGAAGATTAAAGAAAGTTGAGGCAATATTAAGTGAAACAGGAATGATTGTGCATGGGAAGGTAATGAATTAAGATTTATATAATAACCTCGATTCACCCACAAAACAACAGTTTAACTGATTAGTTGAGATCTTTAGGAGTCTGAACAATTTTAGAACTTGTCTGCAGCTTTAACAAAACCACATCTCAGAAATTCAAGGCATGTGATAACCAAAGATGAGCACTGTGTCTAGAATAGTACTTAGTAACTTTCCACTCTGATGTTCCAGGCTAAAAAGCAGTGCCTTTTACCTTACCTTTAAAAATCAAGCTTGTGCAGACTTACAGTGTAAATCATGCTCTTAGTCTTGCACTTCACTGACATTCAGTGTCAATAGTTCCTTCTATCCATACACTTTTTACATATGGACTGATGGACTTGTCAACACTGAGAGCCAAATGCTGAAGTCCTTACTTTGCATCTAGCCAGCGTTTTCTCAGGATAAAGTCAGTGGGAGTTTTGAGGTAGGTATGAGTAAAATGCTGGCTGAGGATGCTGCCACAGAGCACAAAGTATAAGTGAATTGACAACGGTTTCATTTGAATGAAATACACTGAGCCAATGAAGCACAGCTGAACGAAGTAGGTCTCAAATTCTAGTAACTCAGTCCCACTGGACTTCAATTTTACCTGTTCAGTTACATGACTTTAATTCAATTGCATTAGGTAACTGCTGATGTCCTTTTGACTTAAGGAAATATGGCATAAATTTTATGAGACAAAACAATATAGATCTCACTATAATTTTATTTTACGATTTTATTTCTAACTTAAACTCTGTAGGCCATGGTGGGCAGCTGTATTTAGAAGTTTGGGGACTGCTGATAGCAAGAGAATACAGTTGGTTCAGGAAGGTTTATTAAAAAGCAGCCTTGGTAAATCGTTTAGCAGAGCACTGAGGATTAAGCAAACTACTCAGCCTGAATCCACATCATTTGCAAATCTGATGTTTGTAGAGGTCTCTGTATTGCCCAGACCTTTAGTGAACTATTTTTAGTGGCTAATTGTCCAGCTGCATTACATCTTCACCTAGATTCTCTTTCTTAGCCAAAAGGAAATTGAACCCCTGAGGAAGCAGAAAAAACCAAGCTGAATATTCAATGACATTAGAAATGCTGGAATAGTAGGATATAAATGTCTTGCAAAAAAAAAGAAACTGAAAAATCATCACAGGAAAACCTATCTATTTTTAGGGGGGGCATTTTTTTAAAAGAAGATTGAACTTGTCTGTGGGAGTGTATTGAAAAAGCATATCTAAGGGCTTTTGGGATGGGATAAAGCAACAAAGAGATATAAATTAAAGACCAGCTTTTAAAAAGCAGATTAGAACAGTAAGAGATAAATGCAAATGAAGGGTCAAAGCAGCATGAAGCCAAGAGAGCAAGGATGTGTGGAAAGCCCACGGGAGGATGGAGGAATGGATAAAAGACATGCTGTATCAGAGGCTTGAGCTGTTACAGCAGCATCACGGAGGGCTGGATGAGATACGGGCTCCTGTCAGTGGTGGTTTAGGAGTATTAGGTTTGCCTGAACCAGGCTGACATTTCCTTAGATGTGTTTATCATCAACTCCGAGGCAGCTGGCCCCTGGCACTTTGCAGCTTTGAGGGGAGGAGCAAGAATTGATTCTTCCTGATTGATGTTGCTGTGCTTGATGCAGTCACTAATTCCTCTGCACAGCTGCACAGCAAGTTCCCTACATCCCTGAAGCACAGCTGGAACACAGCCTGTCTGCACTATATGGAGCAATATACTGTAAAAGCCCCAGCTCATAAGGGACACGTATAATACTTCAGCAGTCTTCTTTTTCATCAGCTGGCTGGAAGGGAATTGAGTAAACATGCTGTCATGCTAAACAAGCTATGCAGTGGGGCAGAGAGACAAAAATCACAGTGAAAACCAGGCATTGAAAATCCCTGATTCTGTCTAATATCAAGGGGTTATCGGCACAGTTTCTATCAGGTCCAGCTCCGTGTTGAGATTTCTTCTCTGCTGCTCAGAACTTGGAATGTGGGCTATTTGTGTTAGCACTTTAATTATAATAACCTCACAGGCAATGTTTTGAAAAGCTTCACTGAACTAATTGGCTGACTGACATTTTTAAGTTAAACAAGCAGCAGTGGTATTGCAGCATGTCACAGCTAGCTCACTGTCTCCCGTTACATTTCTGTTGCTGTGCTTGCTCAGGACTGAAGCTCTCTGTCAAACACTAACTCCTTTATCATCCACAGGGCCCACATTTTGGGTTTCTCCCTGGCTCAGATCTGGAACAGGTAAACCGCTTCACCAAGTGGGAAGCATGAGCCCAGAAGAACGAGCTCAGACTCACAGGTTGTGCATTGGACTCAGTGAGCTCAAGCTTCCAAAAACCAGCCAAAAGATACACTTGGAGCAAAGCATGAGAGGCTTAGTTTACACTGAAAAAGCCAGCCCATGGTGCTGGACACTGACTTGGATGTCAGGCTCCTGAAATCTAAATTGCTATATTTTCCCGGACATTGGTACATAACATGGACAAGTTACAGCTTGCTCAGGTATTTCACCACTTCTGAGAATCACATTGATGGCAAGACAAAAGTTGTCACACAGCCTTTGAAATATGGCTTGATTTTTGAAGAAAAGCAGACATGTTTCCCCTGTGAGTACACAGAGCAGGCAGCAAAGACACACTGCTCAGGCCAGCACCCAGCAGAAATGTTTTCAAGGGGCAACCAGGTGATGTTAGAATAGTCATGGCAGTGCTTCCCAATTTTCAAAGAATCATAGAATCATTTAGGTTGGAAAAGATGTTTAAGATCAAGTTCAACTGTTAGCCCAGGACTGCCAAGTCCATCACTAAACTGTGTCTCTAAGCACCACATTGATGTGTTTTTTAAATACCTCCAAGGATGGTGATTCTACCACCTCCCCGGGAAGCCTGTTCCAATGCTTCACCACCCTTCCAGTGAAGAATTTTTTCCTAATATCCAATCCAAACCTTCTCTCTTCTCAAGGCTAATCATCCTCAGTTCCCTCAGCTGATCCTTGTAAGAATTGTTCTTTAGACCCTTCACCAGCCTTGTTGCCCTTCTCTGGACACATTTCAGCATCTCTATGTCCCTCTTGAAGTGAGGGGCCCAAAATGAACACAGCAGTCAAGGTGAGGCCCAAGCAGTAATAAGTACAGTGGGGCAATCACTGCCCTAGTCCTGCTGTCCACACTGTTTCTGGTACAAGCCAGGATGCTCTTGGTCTTTGTGGCCACCTGGGCACACTGCTGGCTCATGTTCAGCCAGCCATCAACCAGCACCCCTAGGTCCTTTTCCACCAGGCAGATCTCCAGCCACTCTGCCCAAGCCTGTGGCATTGCGTGGGGTTGTTGTGACCTGGCACATAGCCTTGTTGAACCTCATACAATCAGTATCAGCCCATCAACCCACCTGTCCAGATCCCTCTCCAGAGCCTTCCTATCTTCAAGCAGATCAACACTCCCCACCAACCTGGTGTCACCTGCAAACTTAATGAGGGTGCACTCAATCTCCTTGTCCAGATCATCAATAAAGATATTAAACAGGACTGGCCCCAATACTGAGCCCTGGGGAGCACCACTTGTGACTGGCCATCAGCCAGATGTAACTCCATTTACTAGCACTTGCTGGGCTCGGCTGACCAGGCAGCTTTTAACCCCGCATAGAGCACACCTGCCCAAGCCGTGAGCAGCCAGTTTCTCCAGGGGAATGCTGTGGGAGATGGTGTCAAAGGCTTTACTAAGGTCCAGGTAGACAACGTCCACAGCCTTTCCCTCATCCACTAGGCACATCATCTTGTCATAGAAGGAGATCAGGTTAGTCAAGCAGGACCTGCCTTTCATAACCCCATGCTGGCTGGGCCTGAACCCCGATTGTCCTGCATGTGCCACGTGATGGCACTCGGGCTGATCTGCTCCATAACCTTCCCCGGCACCAAGGTCAGGCTGACAAGCCTGTAGTTCCCCAGATCCTCCTTTCTGCCCTTCTTGTTGATGAGCATCACTTTGACTAACCTCCAGTTTGCTGGGACTGTTGATGATGGAGAACAGCTTGGTGAGCTCCTCCACCAGCCCCCTCAGCACCCTTGGCTGGATCCCATCCAGCCCCACAGACTTGTGCACATCTAAGTGGAGCAGCAGGTCACTAACCATTTCCTCCTGGACTGTGGGGACTTCATTCTGCTCCTCCTCATCCACACCTTCCAGCTCAGGGGGCTGGGTACCCAGAGGGAAGTTGGTCTTGCTATTAAAGACTGAGGCAAAGGAGGCATTAATTACCTCAGCCTTTTCCTTATTCTTTGTGGCAACGTTTCCCGCTGCATCCAGTCATGGATGGGGGTTATCCGGGTTATCCTTGGCCCTCCTTTTGTTTCTATGTATTGGTAAAAATATCTTTTGTTATCTTTTATGGCAATGGCCAGCCTGAGTTCTAGCTGGGCTTTCACCTCTCTAATCTTTGCCCTGCACAACCTCACAGCATCCTTATAGTCCTTCAGAGTTTCCTTCCCCTTCTTCCAAAGGTGGTAAACTCTCCTTTTTGCCCTGAGTTCCAGCCAAAGCTGTCTGTTCAGCCAGGGTGGTCTTCTTCCCCACCGGCTTGTCTTTTGGCGTATGGGGACAGCCTGCTCCTGTGCCTTTAAGACTACCTTCCTGAAGAATGCCCAGCCTTCCTGGACCCCTTGGTCCTTCAGAACTATCTCACAAGGGACTCTGTCAACCACTGATGTCAGGACAGGAACCCTTTTGTTCCTGCTATTCTGCTGGTAAGGATCCTGCAGTTATGAAGCAGTTAATTATAACACCTGAACAAGCTTTTTTTGCCCAATAAATCCAGCCTCGCAAGTTAAAAAAATCTAGTAGACTCAAAAGGCCCTTCTTTGCAAGGTGAAGTGAACACACACATCTGATTGCCGTGGAGATCTGCTGCACATGCACTGTGATTTTAATTTTTAAAGTTTTAGACTGAGTAATGGCTGCTATTATTCATTGAAAGAGGACCCAAATATACCAGCATTTCCATCAGCCTCATGGGAGAATAGATCTGCAGAGCCCAGGAAACTCTTTAATATAAGGAAAAATATAAAAATCTTAGGAAGAAAACCCCCTTTTGTTCAAAACATGAAAGAAGCAGGGAGAGCTTTCTCATATACTGCTCCTTAGTAGCCTGCTGACGGGAAGGGTACATTACCAAACGCAGGGCTCTCTGCACCAGAAAGCAAAACTCTTTCTAATTCACAAAAAATATTTACCGTTTAACTGAGTAACGATCAAAAAGCAGTGAACAGTTTATAATACAGATAACAGCCAGAATGATAGCTGGATGCAAATAGTATTGCTTTCTTGCAAATCCAAGATTTAAAAAAAAAACTTACGTACTGAAGATCATCTGGTTTTACTCTTCCAACTATTAGTAGTCTCCATGGAAGCCCACTTCTGCAAGTAGAGTAGGTACTCTTTAATGTAGCCAGTTCCTGGGATTATTTTCACCTTGCTTCTACAACAAAACAAGTTACAAGTAGTAAAATAAACATGCACATCCCAAGTTCTTATACAGATAACTCTAAAACGATGAGCCCAATGTGATACACACATTACTCAATGCTTTAAAAGTTATAAATAGCTAAGGAATTTCTAATGACAAGGAAAGTCTCTCATGGATTACACTTCAGTGTCTTAAAGTTAAGCTTTCTCATGTTATTTACTTTGTTTTAAAAAACACTCAGTGCTTTCAGTGTAAATTAAGCATATAGACTCTACATCAGGGGTCCTCAAACTATGGCCCGCGGGCTGGATACGGCCCCCCAGGGTCCTCAATCCGGCCCCCGGTATTCACAGAAATGCCCTGCCCTGCCCCGCCCCCCCCCCCCCCTCCCCCCATGCCCGGGGTTGGAACCAAGCAGCCGCAGATGACTGCCTGCCGCTTCATCCGCGCGCTGGCCCGCTGGTTAAAAACTTTGAGGACCCCTGCTCTACATCACTGTCTTGAGGAAGCCTCTACAGAAGGATGTGGTCACGTTTAAATTATAGTATCTTTATTGCATAGTTCAACTGTATGGGTTTTCAGTGCTGTGTTTTACCAATCTAAAAAAATACTAGCATGTTGGTAGAGACTGCTGTCTCTATACAGCTGCTACATGCAGTGATAAATACTCATCCTTGTGGGTTTGTTTCTCATTAATTTCTATTACAAAAGGCTTTTGGTATGGATTAAAGTTCTTGCTGTGGTGATGTGATCAGCAGTACCAGTCCTCTGAAGGGAATGAGCAGACATTCATAGCCTCTTTTCAGGAGGGAACGTATCTTGATTTGAGACTGTTTACATGTACAGGCACCATGGTCATTAGCAAGTCTCACAGATGCAGCAGAGGGATTGCAAGCAACAGCATCCTTGTCCAAAAATAGTCTGTAACTTGGTGAGCAAAATGAACAGCTCCTCTGTTTATCTTCAGAAGGAATGAATGTGCTTTACTTGTGAGAAGCCTATGCACAGGGTCTGTGAGGTAACCAGATGTATGTGGATGGGCAGTCAGATACCTGCAGCATTAGTTAGTGTTCTGCCTGCACTGTTGTCAGCAGAGCAGTTTCTCTGCTTTGACTAGAGGTTGACCCAGTTGGTACCAACCTTATTTTACAGTAAAAGTTCTCCATTTACAGTCTACATATGAATTTATGTTCATGTTCATATGAAATTATGCAACTAGATACATTTAGAGAACCTGTCCTAGAGAAGTAGGCAGGAAAGCTGAACTTACTTTTAATTTTTCTTAATACTTCAGGGTCACATTTCTAAATTTGATTTAAGCTTCACCTTTTCCCTAAGACTAGTTCTACTTACAGACTAATTTTTGGTCACCTGAAAGCCAGAATAATCTGAAAAGTCCATCAAGTTTAGTGATGTCAGCAGGGCTTTTTTGCCTATACGTAAGATACATAGATTCTAAATTAACAGTGCTTCATCCTTTCTGAACTCAAGCTCTCTTGCTGTTTTTCATCCATTCTCAAATCATAATAAATTACACACACACACACAAGATTTTAAAAGGACCCTCCCTTTTACTGCTCTGTGCATTTCATTGTATTCAAACCTATTGTATTGTGCCTAGATTCTATACTGTCAGAACCTGGTCTTCCCGTCATTAGATTATAAACTGCATGGAAAAAAGGCCATTTTTTTATCATAGGCAACATCTCTCTACTGAAGTGCACATCAAAACCTATAGACAGATGTCGATATTAAAATATAAGCAAGATTAGTATCACTTATTGCATTGTTAGTTAAATATCTTGGGAAGCTGCAATGATAAATTTGTTTACTTTTCTTCTATTTTTCAAGTGTTAGGAAAGATTCCCTGAAAATATAGGAAACATTATTTTTCTTTAAAACCCAAGAGTCACTCTTGTGGTGAGCACTGAAGGATTTCATTCATCTGCACTTTCTCATTACCAAAGATGTCCCTGTTCTTTTTAAGCATCCTTATTCATATGCTAACATCACAGTAAACAACATCCAGACAAGAAGCCAAATGGGTTCATTAGTTGTCCCTCCGTCCATAGCTAACCAGCTCAGAAACACAGTCTTTTGCCAAGAATACCAGTAAGCACAGATTTATCTACTGTTACTCCCCTGTGAAGATTGCACTGCATCATCATTCAAAGTCCTAAAGCATTGAGTTCTCACTTTGTCTGGGAATGCATTTGGCCTGCGTCTGGTCTTGAACAGCTGTATTTAAATTATTTTCTTTTAAAAGGGAGAGATTTATTGATAGAGGATGAGGAAAAGTCACAAGGAGACAGCTTGGTTTGGAGGTCAGAATATACTAGACTGGATCAATATTATAGCTGGTGATTGTGGTGTTCAGAGTTCCTTCTACCCACCTTTAAAGGACTCTTTAATGGCACCCTATGAAAGAAACTCCACACAAAGTAACAGCACCATTAAACTTGTAAAAATAAGTGATCAGGCATCAAAGTGTGGAACATCCTGGAAAAGCCTGACTAGGAGCATAATAATAAGCTTGTCATGCACAAGTAATAAGTAATAAGTATAATATTTTTTTGTTTTTTTATTTATTTATTATTTAATTAATTATTAATTGTTATTTAATTTGTTGATATTAAATTATTAGTTTATTAATTAATAATAAAATAAGTAATAAACTTGTCATGCACAAGGAATTTTGTCTTGTTTTAGCAACCAGAAGAACATAAAGTAAAAGAGCAATGTCTGACTAAAAATAGTATCTTTAGAAGACAAACACATTTTTTGGTTTGGTGTTACTGTTAACACCTTAGCCTATTACAAGTAAACATTTTCACCCTTCATTGAAGACTGTCTTGATGGCTGTATTTGCATCAGGTGATGGGAAAAAAAAAAAGTCTCAGATTTCACTTTTTGGCTTTACCTCACTGGCACAAATACAAAATCATCAAACTTTAAGTACTTGCAGAAAGTCCAGAAACACAAGTCAGAATTTCTTCATTCTTTTCTGACTAAACAAACAGAAACATTCTTTATTAATCTTAGATTTTGAAAGTGCTTGGAGTTTGGTGGGAGAGAGGTTGGTTGGGGTTTTTAGAAATGTATAATGTTTTGGCAGCATCTGTACAATACTAAAGCATGTGGAATATTGAAAGGGTTTACGTTTCATTTTTTCTCTGCTGGCTAAACCAGTTTCACAGTCATTGACTTTCATTCCCTATTCCCGTTGTCAAAAATGATATCACACTGCAGTAACTTATGCTTAGATATGTCAATTTTTGTTACATATCTGGAAAGAAAAATAGTGGACTCGTGAAGATAACAGCCTCTTCTTGTGCAAGGCCTCCTGCTGTTGAACTGAGCGAGATGGATATAAATTTCCTGGAAAAAACATAATAAGGAGAAATATTTCTGAGATGAGCTCAGAATGCCTTGCAGGGATGGCAAGGTTTGTGTCTTTTCAGACGCTGGGGTAATTCTCAGGGGCTCTGCTAGCAGTCCAAAATGAAAACACAGTTAGTACCATCCAGGCCCCTCACCACTTTGGAGAAACAAACCGTAAAGGCATTTTCTAGTGATATCACCAATGACTGTACCACTGGACCTAATGAAGGTTAGCCCAGCCTTTTTGAGCAAAGCTTTGACATGTTTCTCACCTTCTGTAACTACAGCGACTAATGAAGCTTCCTTTATAGCAAGAAATGGAGTGCAGATGACATCGCATGTAGAGGATGGAAGAAATTTTGGGGTCACTCCTTGGCTGGGATCAGGCAATGGTGTATTGGTGTCCCACGGGGGATGGAGAAGGCAGGGGAAAAAGCGCTCAGGTGCGGCCTGGCCACACCTCCTGCGTTCCACTCAGGCATGTGTCTGCACGCCCCGGCGGCGGGGGAGCTGCTACCGGCTGCTCGGGCCGCACGGCAGCGCTAAGCCGGGTCCCACGGGCAGGCGCGGAGCGGCGCCGCCAGCCAACTAGCCCGAGCCCGGGGCCGTACGGCCGCGCTCGCCGAGGGGACCGCACACGGCGCTGCCCCCAACCCTGTCCCCTGCTGCGGCACCTGCTGGAGCCACCAGTCACCCCGGCCGCCAGGGACAGCAGGACAGCCGAACCAGTGTGTAAGACTCTTCTTACAATTCTGCTATTTTACAACAGGCCACATTTAACTGTAATGAATGTCTTTGGAAAATAAAAATTCAGTCACATCAGGAGAAAACTCGGCACTTCAGGCAGCACGCAGCAGCGCGCCCCGTCCTCCGCCCGCCCGGCATTGAGGCGGGCTGCACCCCGAGCCCCTCAGCGCACGTGCCGGCGAGGGCGTCGCAGATACAGGCCTCTGGGAAGCGAGGGCGCAGCGCGGCCCCTTGCCCCTTCGCTCGCCGCGGCTCCCCCTCCTTTCTGCTTGTTAGCACCGACGCCGCGCGCTCTGGGCGCAGTTTGCAGGTGCCCCGGCGGCCTCCGCAGCCCCCGAGCGCTGCTCCCGCGCGCGGGAAGCGCCGGGCGGGCGCGCGGCGGCGAGAGGCAGGCTCTCCCTCTGGAGGCCTGCGGCAGCATCGCCCGCGCTCCGCCGCTTACGCAACCGCCGCGCGCCGCGGGCGGGAAGGGCGCGCGCCGCGGGCGGGAAGGGCGCGCGCCGCGGGCGGGAAGGGCGCGCGCCGCGGGCGGGAAGGGCGCGCGCCGCGGGCGGGGTGCGGGGGTGGCGGCGCGGCAGGAAAGCTGAGGTGAGGCGGCGCGGGTCTCACGCGCGCTGCTACGCGGCGGTAACAGCACACGCAGCAGCCTGTCAGCTTTTGGAAAAGCCTCTGTGACAGCTCATATATATATATATGGCTGTGACAAAAGGGAATAGCTGAACCCTATTCCGGTGATATGTCGTGGATGTGGGGAACACAGCAGCCAAGCATTGCACGCTTGTGCTTCCCTTCAACGGCTGAAGCGCCGTAGCCCTGTCCTCTGACCGCAGATGTCAATGACGCTGGGCTGTGCCAGACCTAACTGCAGGGGCAGTTCCTGCAGGTTCGTTCTGGGTGATCCTGCAAGAGACTAAACAAACTACACAGCCCTTACAAGCAGAGGCCTGACTGATGGCTTCTCAAGACTGCCTGTAGCATTCTAGGGGGCTGATAATGCTCTGGTTGGCCATGGTGAAACCCAGCGCCCTGTCAACGGAGAAGCACTGTATCCAGCCTTCGTCCAGACCCCTCCTGAGAGAACAGATCCTCTCAAAGGATGGGTTTTATCACCACCTCCGTGAACCTGCTGCAAGGACACTGTGAGGACTGCTGAGCTGAGGAACTGGCTACAATGATAGTCAACTGGTAACTGAGATCAGGACCAAGCACTGTGTTCCCAGATGGGATGGGGAGGCAACGCTGCAAAGAAGGAGTCATTCCAAGCAAATTCCTATGTACAAGAACCCCAAAGCACAGCAAATTCAAATGTTTTTTGGATGTCGTGGTATAGCATGACATAAGGGGGAAACAGCCTGTCAGCCCCCTGCTCCTCTCACCATGGCAATGGCTGTACACCACCACAGCTTTGATCTACTCTCAACAGAACGGAGGCTGGTGAGAAGCTGTGATAGGAGCCAGGAGGGTGTAACAGGGGCTGCAGTACTATGCCACAGCCCACGCATCGTTCTGCAGCCTCCTGCATGCGGAGCAACAGCCCCTAGCACCGGCCTGTGTTCAACAGCTCTGCCATGGTTTGAGCACCTTGCAACATGTGTGCTGCAGATGTCCTTTCCCCTCACCAAAGCGTATGTATTAATTTCCCTGCTTGATGTTGGTAACGATTGCTGTGGTGTTTGTGGTGCTAGAACCTAAAAGCCTTGCTCATAACATTTCTGAAACAAAAAAAACCAAACCAAAACAAAAAAACAAAACACCCAAATGTGTATTTTTAAAGTGTGGTGCTCAATAGGACTTGTGTGGATGTTTCTAGCTCTTTCTACAACCTAAAAAAAAAAAAGGCAAAGAATTATTACACCTCCTCTGTCCAGCCTCCAGCACAGGAATAAAACCAACAGCTCCGGCTTGCCTGACAAGCTGTGAAGAGTCAGATAATCCTGTCCAGCTTATTCTCCACTCAGGGGCAATTTGTTCCTTTTAAACCCCTCAGCAGCCTTTTGCCAAAGCTCCCATCAGGAAGATTGTGCTGTGAGCTGTACAAATATTTACTCAACCATCCCCACGCTGCTTCCCAAAGAGCTTATTGCTGTCCCCCCCACTCCCCTGCCGGCACGAACCACAGCCATGAGTTAATCTGGTTAATGCTCAGATTTTACCGTGTTTGTTTCCGAAGTGGTCCCCCTACTACAAGGCGACGGAGCCCGCACGCGCGCTCTGGTCCGCCGCCACCACAACACCCCAAAACCAGGCTCGTGTATGCGGCGGGGGGCAGCGCGACGTGGGGAAAGAAAAAGAAAAAAGAAACAACAACAAAAAAATAAAGGGGAAAAAAAAAAAACCCCAAGGCCCCAGCGAGGATCGAACTCGCGACCCCTGGTTTACAAGACCAGTGCTCTAACCACTGAGCTATGGAGCCTCCGCTCAACATGCTTTACGTCTGCCCCTAACCCGCGGTCGCGCGCCTCCCCCTGCCGGGCGCCCCGCGCCCCCCCGCCGCCCCGCCCTTACCCCGCCCGCCCGCCGCCCGCCGCCGCTGCGCCGGCCCCGGCGGGAAGGGCCCGCCCTGCGGAGCGGCGCAGCGGCCGCCGCCGGGAGGAGCCCGCGGCCCGCCGGCAGCCGCTCCCGGCGCGGCGGGAGGCTGGCGGCTGCCCTGCAGCGGGCGGGCGCTCGCGGCGCTTCCAAGCCGCGGCTGCGTGGGGCGAGGCCGGCCCGCGCGGGGGGGGTCCCTGGGGCGTTTGCAAAACCAAGAAATAAAGCTGGTCGGAAATGCACACATCCAGCCAAGGCAAAAAAGACCACAAGAGGAGAAATCAGGAGCAGGTGAATGTTTGAAATGCAGTCTGATTCTTACAGGTTAGGTGAAAACTTGCCGTGACAAAGCTGTGTAAGCCGGTGCGGGGTGCTTTTCTCGGAAGAGGCTGGGTAGTCTTGGGAAGTTAGAGAAACGCTGCTGAAGGACAGAGGTGCTGCGCCCCGCGGGGCTCTCTAAGCACCACTTGCTGCGTGACTCCCCTGGGCAGCGCTAAACATTAGCCTTAGAGAAGATCTCTAACTTACTCTCTCACCGGGTACCTGCAGGCCATCATCGCAGGGGTTATGGAGTTCAGAGCCAGAAGGTGGAAGCTTCAGCTAATAGCTAAAAGGTGGATGGCAGCAGTGCTGTAGGACCCGTTTTAAGTGTACTGCATCCAGTGCTGGTGCTGGATATCATCACCCCTAGTGGCACACATTAAAGCAGATGCCTTAAGAAGAGCTTCAATTGCTTATGGCTGGCCTGAGGTTTTGTTTGCAGGTAAAATTATTTAAATTCCAGACGTATGCCTTTCAGAAAGCAGTATTCAGGGCCCTGTCTTGATTCTGTAGCAACACCTATTTCTATAGAATTCAGACTTGGATCAGTGGGTGGGAAACGGATGCAATGGGATAGCTCATAAACCTGCCTTGGCTTAGAGAAGTCTTATAAAGAATGTTATTCAATAGAAATAAATCCCAAAGTCCACAGCGGGATCAGGGTCTGCAATAGTCTGGGTGCTAGATGTATAAATATGTGATTTCTGCCCAAAGAGTTTTCCTATCAAAGGATTTTCTCACATTAACCCCCTGATAGTTTGTAATAAATGACAGCAGTAAAATTTGAAATTAAACTCTGAACAATTATTGCTGACTCTTGGAAAACAAAGCTCCATGGGGCAGCTAGATAGTAGATACTGAGCAACAGGGGGGAGGTCCATTTTCTTCACTGAATGATATTCATTACATGGGTATGAATTCAAATTATTGTGAAAATATTCAGTGAAGATAAGTTTAAATCCATTAAGAGTGTCCTCTTAATTCTGTATTAACTCTGGAAATAACAAGAAAGTCTAAGATGTATTTCTCGTCATCATGACAAAGACAGTCTTCTTAAAATTACAGGTACATCTATTAATTAGACATTATTCGCTGTGTTGTTTCTTGCTAAGGACATGTTTCCTTTGAGATACTATACTTGATAATAAGCAGGTTGCTTCAGTCTTCAAAGCTGTGATAACTGCCAGTGGCAGCTTTGATGCTTTTCTAGATGGCATTGAGGAATCACAGCAGAAAACTTTATAATAGATGTGTTTGTGCATGTGTGTGTCTACGTGCATGTGTCTAATGCAATGGAAGTTTAAGAAAGCAATGTTGCAGAAAACGAAAGGTGTGCATGTTATTCACTATCAAGATAATGTTGACATGATTAGTTGTTACACCTTGGGAAACAAAAAATCTTATTACCTTGTAAAAGACCTTGCAATTTTCTCATGCATGCCTCTTTTCACAGTCAGCCTGAGTTGCCACATGCCCATTTGAACTTGGGAAAGTCAGTGAAATCCCCACTGCAGACTGTCATGCAGGTTCATCAATGCACAAGCAGTCCAGAACATATTTAAGCATTACTTAAAAAACCCCAGAAAAACTCCCAAAAAGCCCAACAAAAAAAACCCCCAAATTTTATGAAAAGTTATTATTTGTTACCATACTGTTCTCTTAAAACTCTGTTGTGTTCTTCTGCTACTGCACATCACTGCTAAGGCAGAACAACCAGAAAATATTTCAGCAAGGTTTTTTAAGTCCTCAAGGGGATGGACCTGTCACTCCTAGGGCAAGAGCTGCCCCAGATTCCAGCTATAGGACAAAGGGACCCTCGTTGAACAAGAATAATTCTACTGGGATTAGTATTTAAAACCCTTACACCCTTAAGAAGTACAGTCCTCAAGAACTAATGGGCACTTCCACTGATTAAATTAACCTGGGAAAAGCAGACAATTGTCCACTGAAAGAAACATGATACAGAACACAGCTGATTCTTTAGGAGCTGAAACTCACAAAGACAGGATTGTACAAAACCTGTGTGAGGGCTGGCAGCACAGCTGTGGCAGTTGGCACTTACCTTCTCACTTCAACAGGGACTGACTGCTGGAGTGAAAGATATTTGCCTTCCCTCAAACACCAAAAGAAATAATCAGCTGTGATACATGAGGAGGACAAAACTGAAAGTGACAGCACTTATCAATGGGAGGAGTGAAGTATTTTCTGCATTCTTCAAAGGGAGCATTATCAAAAAACCCCACAATGATAATTAAAAATAAATTCTTACCTCTCTTATCATCATCTTAAATGACTGACTGTAAGGATTTGAAAGCTTGGCTTTTTCTCTCCTTTCTATCTCTTTATTCTAAGCTTATTTACAGCAATAAACCAACACTGACTAGTTTTCGTTTGGTCCTGGAAGACCTGCACAAAACCCTGATAGTAGGGATACTGAATCTTGATCGAGCAGTTGTTTAGTCTGAAAATGAATGGTAAGGTCAGAGGTGTCTGAATTCAAGATAAGAGAATGGACTCAGTTCTCAAAGCGCAGTTAATTGTGTTTTAAAGTTTTCATGTGCTGGCACTTTGTTGCTATGTTCACATCACTTCAGGGAATGTACAGATCACCTCTAAAAACCCCTCTGATTACTATGGAAATAAGAATCAACAAATAAACCAATAAATTATTTACATTCCTACCAGTACTCTTCTCTTTCTCTACACTGCTCTATTTTATCTCTCCCCCGCATCTTTCAAAGACATTTTCAGAGATGAACCAATATCTACTTGACAATATTCCTTTAAACACATATTCTTATTTCACCCCAATATTACTGAATATGTCATCTTTTTATAATAGAGGGCGATTCTTTGCATATGAAATCTAAAAATGCTTGTCTAACTTAAGCTACCAGAATCTATTATTGCAGTAATCACTTCCTCACTAAGTCTGTACATCAGTGCCTGAGCTGGGAAACCCTCCATTTCTTCAGTGCATTAGTATTGACAAAGCTAGTCCTTCAAATACATTTTTAATAACCTTTTTATATGGTGCAATATCACTGAAAGTTCACTGCATTTATTTTTGTCAGTTCAGAATGGTGGGATTTCATGTGAAAGGACTGAAAAGATTTTTCTGTTAGTGCTCTTCATTTTAAGGGCCCCAGAACATTAATGCTGTGAACATTAATATTCTGGCCTGATAAGTAATCTGGTTCTGCTCATATTGCAGTTGGGCTAATGGAAGAAACCAGAAAAGTAGCTTTGTGGATCAGGAACACTGCCAAATTGCAGGGATCTCCTCCATGGTTGATGATTTCTCTTTCTTTTTGGATTTTTTTAAATGTCATTATAGCAGAATGGTGCCATAGGCTGCCTTTCATGTTACCTGAGACATCAAAGGGAGGTACTGAGGACCTGCCTTTTCACCGTTTTTCACCTTTTTCAAGCACTGACATTCACAACTAATGAGTCCAACATACTGCAAAAAATAGCATCCCTGCCCATGAGTGGCATCCTAGCCTTTATTGTGTCAGAAGCTCCAGCTTACAGCTTTCAAGCTCTTAGAAGCTTTGAGCCTCAGTCTAGTCACATCTAGCCATGTGGTAGACATACCTGTCCGTGCCTTGGACCACGGACTGGTCCTGCTCCTGAGCTCACCGGGTCATGGCATGGGTTAGGACCCACAACACAAGGCTGTGAGTGGGTGCGGCAGTGCCTGACAGCATATTCCTCCATTACATTGCACCCAGCTGCCTCTATCCCACAGCAAAACCTCCTGCGCTGGGCAAGTGAGGTGCCAAAGCAGAAGGTTCCTGCTGGAGCCATGATGCAAATGTCTGACCAGCAAGTCTCCTGGCAACAAGAAGGAGACAAAGTCCAAAGGGATGAGTTTGCAGGGTCAGCATGTGAGGCTCCAAAGATCCGCTCCAGCCAGGTGCCTAAATTCCCACCAACATAAGGGAAGAACCAGCTCGTAAGAGATGAAGTTGCATGGTCATATCTCTGAAGCTGTGTGCACTTCAGGAGCCATCAGTGGGGCTGACACTGACTAGGAAACTTCCTGGAAATCTGAGGAGATAAGCCAAGGAATAAATTGATTTGCCCTACACATTTACAACATTGCTTACCGTTTTGGTCCCTTGGTCAGGGGTGAGGTCCTGGAAAGGGGACATGCCTCTTCTATGAATCAACAAAGGATTTTGACATCATCCAGTATCCTTCAAGAACATGAAATTAATTTTCCAGCTGTCACTCACAATCAATCTATTCATGCAGAGGGGTAATATTTTGTTCTCTCACGGTACACAGCTATGAAGATCACCTGTGTATTCACTGTGCCAGTCTGTTTCCTGAGCAAAGAAGGAATTTCCCAGGAGTGGACCAAGACTGCTTCCTGCAAAAGGACTGCCACAGTCTCTTTGTTTCCCATCTCAATAAAAAACACATCCTTTTATATTTCCCTTTCCTTGTTTCTTTCTATATTCACTTCCATTATTGGTTTATCTTTTCATTAGGAGGGTAGGCCAGGAAGAAGGCTCACTGGGCAGCTCCGTCGTGTGTATGAAATAATACTGTAGCAACGAAAACACCAAAGCAAGTGGTTTTTTTTAGTAGGCAAGCTGATAGGAAACGAGTTCCCTATAGGAAAGAGCTGGGGGGGAGTGGAGTTCATGAGATTTTCCACACCATTTCTTAGCTATCTGGTTAGGAACAGGCATCAAGCTACAGCAAGGGTCAACAGGTAATTTTTTCTGACACAGAGTGCATGCTGCTCATGCCATTAAACCACATCAAGGTAATGCAGTGAATGTTACACTGACTTGCCAAACTGCATTAACCGTAATGCTTTCTCTCCAAGACTTTAAGGTGATGCCTTTTGGAATAATAGCTGCATGAGGCTGCTGGGAAATCTGACCGAGTATTAGCATCTTTGCAAAGGCTGGAATCCTTCAGCCTTGAAGCAGGAAGAAAAATCTCCATGTGAACAAGGACCCTAATATTCATATAAAATACCATATTAGACATTCAAAAGGGACAAGAATCGGTTATTAAATGAAATACAGCACCTCATCAACAACAGAGCAGGACTGGTTTTCCCTAAAAAAGAAAGAAACAATCAAAACCTTTAATATGATTTCAGACAATCCTGACTGTAAAATCAATGTGGGGATCTGTCTCATCTATAACTTCTATTTTGCACAGTGCAATACTGTAAGGAGTAGAACCATCTCACTCTGCCATTCCTATGGAAACATTATTGGGCATTATTAGAAGACCAGAAAAGTACGACAGTCTCTTTGAGAGCCCTGAAAGCAAAGGCCCATATCAGTTTATATGGAATTTCAATGTAGCCAGTATATTTCATCGCAAGCCATATCATATCTCCAAATTCCTCAGTTATTTTCACTATTTAGGCATGGGCATTATCACATCTTCACTCCTGCTTTTGATTTCAGCTGAATATATCACTCTACCTACTTTTATATTGACACCCTCCTGTGAAAAATGACAGGTGTGATGAGCAGATTTTGCTTGCTTACGCAAGACTTCTTTTTATAGTGTAATAATTTTTTTTCTTGCTTCCTATCTACACTGTTCTTAGGTGGCTAGTTTAGAGACCTGGGGCTATTCTAGTTGAAACCTAGGAGCTCTAGCCCCAGTAACATGCTCTGTTTCAAGAGCATGTATCATGTATCTGCCTGCTAAAACATCTGAGTTTTGGTTGGGAAAAGAATTCAGGTGTTCACTTGGGCCTTTTGTTGAAATTTCAAGCAGTCTGCTGCTCCTGCTTGCTTACTGTCAATAGCAAAACCTGCTGTATATTAAGTCTCCGCCAACTCACTTCAAATGAGCTGTGGGAGTGATGCCTTCATCAGCACCAAGTCAAGCTGCATCTGAACCTCAACCTGATAGTCAATATTTCTGCACCCTGTGACCAGGAACCCCAGTCCTATGTACAAGAGCCATTGAGAGATTGGGAGGCCAGGGCTAAGCAGTATCATGACAGCCCAACCTCAGTGGTCTGAAGTTCATGGCAGTGTTTTTTCTCTCTGTTCTTAGAAATGAGACACATGGTCCCAGCACTTTCTGAAGTACAATGAAGCGTTTGTAAACATCAATATTTTGTCTAACAGAAATCACAGTTTCAGATACCTAGTTATGATAGTGAAAAATAAAGGCTTTAAACCAGAAATTAATTGATATGCAAAGATCTGGCTTTTTAATAAAAAAAAAAAAAAAAAAGGAATTTTCAAATAACTAGTCCAGCTCCTAAAGTACATAGATTCAATTTTCTAAACATAAGTGGAGAGATGCTTTTAGAATTGGCACCTGCACATGCCACTATCATTTTCTTACTGTTAACATACTTTTAAAAAACATGTTCTCATTATACCATTTGCCTAGTTTATATCACAGTGGTATTACTGAGCCTTGAAATGTTACTCTTTGGGGACACTTAGCAGCGATATGCTGGTGCTTTTAATATGTTATTATTATTAATTTACACAAATGAAAAAAAGAAGTCTGCATTAATATCAAGATGACTCCATTCTTCTGGAAAAAAAGAATACCTGACAAAAGTCATCATCATAGCTCCTGGCAGTATCTTCAGTGTGAGTTATTAAGGCCGATTCTGTAAAAAAGCCAAGTTTCTTATTTTGAAAAAAAGCTCAAAGAATTCATTTTAAATTACAGAATAAAGTGGCTTGGAGGAGCTATTAAGCATTGTACAGTAAATAAAATCAGTCTAGTTTTAGTATAGTAAATACTATTGGCTGAAAGTCATATTTTAAAATACATTTATTATAAGAAACTACTTAGATAATGAAAGTAAAGAAAATCTAATTTAATTTTCATCATTTGTGTAGTTTGTTTGCTTTTTCATTTAATTTTGCTTGGATAATGAAAACAGTCCACTTCTTTCTCTTGGCAATATCATTTTTTTGGTTGTCAGCCACTTGCCAAGGCTACAGTGATTTGGTTTCAGACACCTCAAGGGAAATGGTTAAATCTTGCTTTCAGTGAAGGAGTGAGCGGGGGAATTCTTGAAAACATGTGTATGTAATTTGGTGAATCAGATCCTGCCCATGACTGCATTGGTGACAGTCAGCCAAACAGCACATACCAGACCGTGCTGTGAAGGTTTGCGTCACACAATCTGACCCTCAAAATTCAGTGCAAGACCCACTAGAAGATGTACCCATAAGTCATTCCCTTCTGTCCTGGTTTGGCTCGGATAGTGTTAATTTTCTTCTCAATAGCTGGTACAGTGCTGTCTTGGATTTAGCAAGAGAATGATGTTGATAACACACTGATGTTTTAGTTGTTGCTAAGTAACGTTTATACTAAGTCAAGGACTTTCCAGCTTCTCAGGCCCTGCCAGCAAGAAGCCTGGTGGGACCTAAGGTAGGAGGGAGCAGAGCCAGGACAGCTGATCTGAACTAGCCAGAGGAGTAGTCTATGTGATAGAACATCATGCTCAGTATAGAAACTGAGGGGAGCTGGCTGAAGCCTGTCAGTCACTGCTTGGGGACTGGCTGGGCATCAGTCACCAGGTCATGAGCAGTTGTGTCATGCATCACTTGTTTGGAGGGGTTTTTTTTCCTTTTGGTTTTATTCCTTTTTACTTCTCTCTCCTTCTCATTACAATTGTTGTTATTATTATTATTTCTTTCAGTTGTTTAATTGTTCTTATCTCAGCCCTTGAGTTTTACCTTCTCCCAAGTTGTCCTCCCCGTCTCATTGGGGTGGGGGTGGGAATGAGCAAGCAGCTGTGTGGTACTTAGTTGCTGGCTGGGGTTAAACTATGACACCTTCCCATGTTCAAAGCCAGGAGCCAGCACTTTGGTTTGGTTCGGTTCCTGGGTTTTGCTCAGAGAGCTCAGAGCTGAACTGCCACTTTGGGTCCCAATAGGCTTAATTGATTCATCTCAGTGACTGGTTCTACCCCGTTTAACACAATGAGCAGAACTTGGCATAGAGGAAGTCACATCTGAAGAATGAGGATGTGATCCACAGCTGTAAGGAGAAGTTTTTCAGAGTTTCAAGACCTAACTTCAAATAGTGGAATGCAGGCCACTGTCAGAAGTCAGAAGTGTACTTATGTGTGACAATCTTGGTGATAGTTTTTGGAAGGCAGTTAAGCACGAGTCTCATTTTTACAGTTTTAGTTAACTGGAGTGAAGTCCAGATCCAAAGATCCCTGTCCTTCAGTGAAACACAGCTACAGACTTTATCTCATTAATGGGCTGAAGCTGGATCTGACATCCCTGACTTTCAGGAAAGTCTGGATTTGAATTGTCTGGTTTTGGTACAGTCTCTTTTTTTACTGTAACCCCTCATATCTTCCAGTGGGATAAAAATCCAACTCAGTAGAACCCATTTTCAGGTCAGTCCCAATATTGTTGGGTACAGGAACATGATGGATGATCTTCAAGTTGACAATCCTTTCTCTTGAAGTTGTTAAGATTGTGACAGGGAGATTTTATTATGGTTTAATGTTAAACATCCACATTCGTAAGGCTAAAGAACCGGGTTCCCTGCAAATTCTTACACACTAGGGGGTGCAAACATCCTTTTAATGAGTCCAGAAATCTATGGTCTTACCAGTACCAGCAAGGAAAGTACTAGGTCCTGTACTAAAGCTTGCATGGAAAATACCAAATTTCTTAAGTCACGTTTGGCTTATACAAATGAATAAATAAGAACACTGCTTTCAGTAACAGCTTTTTGATGTTTTCTGAGTTTGTATATGGAGCAGAGAAGATACTAACGTAGGAGTTACATAAGAGGTCAGACTGAGCCTACTTTTCATGCCATTGCCTGAAGCTTTCTCATGTCCTGTGGTGACTCAGACATTGCTGTAAGCTTTGCGAAGGGACAGTCTCAACTTTTTACCCCCACATTTTCATATCATTGTGTGACAAGCTAGTCTTCTGACTCAGGCATTGGCTGAAGTCCTTATTTCAAAGCACTTACTCTGCTGTTGTAACATTAAGACCTGGCTCTTGCAAGTCATGGTGTGAAGCGCAGTGGGCTAAGAAAGGCAATGTTGTTTCGCCTGCATGGGCTCCATCTGACAAAGTGTTGATTTTCTCAGCTTGTGCCAATACAGCATTTAAGCACTTACTTAACAGGGAATGGTGGTGGTTCTGCTGAATGTGACAGGACTGTTCACATGCATAAGCGTTAATCATATGTTTCCGCACCTGTAAAAGCAATGGAGCGGTGTTGGGTACAAGCACAGAATTCCAGCTCCAGCAGCAGTAAGCCTTCAGTCCCTCTGCTTATGCATCATTAGTTACTTATGCATCTTTATTTACAGATAACGAACAGAGCATCTAAAGAGATATCATCCTCTCATGACAATGCATTCTCCATTTAGGTCACAGAAATCATTCTGCAGCTACAAAGAAATGCTTATGAATGCAGGATCATCTTGTGCAACATTTCTTCCTTTGCATTTATTCATTTGCCCGTTCTATCTCTTGGTAAGGCATGATTGAAGCCAGAAAGTCCCTTCTCCTAAATCATGTACACAAATGAGCAAAATCTGAACTCATAAATTAAGGTTGGAAAAAATCCCATGGTTTAATGCACTTCGGCTTTTACATCTGGCTTGCCTAGATTTTGTTTTTCAAAATGTATAGGGGTTTTGCAGATGTCTTTGCATTTCAGACACAAATGCCATCTTGTGATTTATGGAACCCCACCTAAATACCTCAAACACTCTGCCTGCAACTTGATACCATTCATACCATCAGCTTTTATTACTATGGAGTGTTTCATATTACCTTCTTTTTCCTGTGTCACCTTCTATGCCACTTCATCACTAAATCAAAACAAAACAAGTGGATTAAAGCAGTTTAATGCATTATGGTTAAATATTTCTTTCTAAGGGAGAGCAGACCATTCAGAACACCATTAAGACAGAAACCCAACTGAATCTGGTGCAGCCATAAACCATCTTAAATGAATGTTAATAGAGAAGGACAATTATTGTTGACTTCAGAATGCAAACAAGAACTTCAGACACTGATTCCTATCAGCCCATTAGAGCTGGCTGAATTCTGTGCACTGTTTTAACAGTTGCTTAGCAATGGCAAATAAGCAGTTCTGTCTCTTATCACTAGAGGTATAGTTAGAACAATACCTATTATTGAACTGAATAGGTATGAAATTAGTTTATATTGTTCATCTTTTTGAGATGGCACTATGCAGCAAAGTGAGTTGTTTAGGCTGCAGACAGAAACAGTGTGGGTTTTTTTCCTGGAGCTATCTATGGAGATAAAATGAAAATGAGGCTTTGCTGTGGCTGTTTATCTGAAAGCATCACTAAAAAACTTTGCTTGTGTATGTTTGTGTGTGCAGGAAGAAGGAGGTTCTTCAAATGTCTTCTCTGAGGGAATTTCCAGGGATGTGGCAACACAAATGACCAGAGCCTATTCAAAAAGCAAGCATGGCAATACTGCACTGCAATGCCATCTCCTCCCTCCTTCCCACATGGGCACCTCTGATGAAGCACTTCAGCTCTGATCTGGGGAAACATACTGGGGATTAAGCCATCAAAGCCAAGGTCCAGAAGGATACTTAAGCACTTGTCATTTGCTGTTGAACCCCTATCTTTTAAGTGTGAACCTTCCAAAATGGAGTCCACACACCTGCAGAATTCAGTATCTGCAGCAACATTCGCACCTAGCATGCAGGGTGCACAGTTACCACAATAGGGAATACTTATCAGAGCAGTGTGGTTTAATGCCTGGCTCTGCAAGGTCTTAAATATTGTCTTTCTAGTTAGGATTTATACCCACAGCTCCTGCCTCCTGCAGGAATACCCCACTAACATGGCTGTAGGCTACTTTGAGGTACATGCTTTACAAGACAAACTGAGCTTAAATAAGGGCTGTACACCCAGGCAAAAATTTCAGATTTTAGGCCAGCTTGTCATCCTTGAAGTCTGGTGCAGTAAGTATGAATTACTTTAAGTACAGTTGAGTAATTTCAACAGAAAAATTGAAGAATGCTTCTACTTTGCAATAGACTAGTTTTGTAGCTGGTACTTGGGAGCAGTGAAAGGTTTGGGTTTAACTATCTCAGGCTGAGGAAATGATTTAACTTGCATCTTTGTGGATTCTCTAACAGAAAGAACCACTAAGCTACTGCAGAGATAACATGCCACTGCTTGCTCTTCCTCTACCTACATTTTATAGCAAACAGCAGCAGCTGCTGTTGGACCCACATAGCTGATCCCTATAGTTGGTCTTCAGGTCATTTACCAGGTTTAACCAGGACAGACTAACAAAGGAATCCCTGTTTCTGAAACCTGAGTGTAACGCCCTGTGTTCATGATCTTATGTACTGGCTTCTGAAGCTCCTCGGTACTGAAGCACTTCTGTGCCCACACAGAAGCAGAAATTAAGTGCCTTTGAAATGCTGTGCACAGGGTGGAGCAAGGTGCTTTGGGTTCCTAGCACTCCACTGGCAGCATTGCAACTAGACCAGGAAGCAAAGGGACTCTCAAGTTGTCAGGTGCAGACATACACAGGAAGACAGGGCATGTGCCAGCTAAATTTGAGCAGCAGCTGAATAAGGTTTTTGAATCATGGAATCACAGAATGGTTGAATTTTAAATGGACCTCTTTAGATTACCTAGTCAACCCCTTTTTCTCAAGCAGGGTCACCTGGAGCCAGTTTCCCAGGACTGTTTTTGATATCTCCATAAATGGAGACTCATAACCTCTCTGGGCAACCTGTGCCAGTGTTTGACCATCCTCACAGTGAAAAAAGTCTTCCCTGTTCAGTCTGAACTTCATGTAGTTTAACTTGTGCCCATTGTCTTTTGTCCTATCACTGGCCACTACTGAGAAGATTCTGGCTCCCTTGTTTTCATTCCTTCCCTTCAGGTATTTGTACACATTGGTAAGGTCCCCCATGCCCCAGCCTTCTCCAGGCTTAACAGTCTCAGCTGACTCAGCCTCTCCTCACAGGAAAAGCACTCTAATCTTTTAATCATCTTCATGGCCCTTGGCTGGACTCACTCTGGTAAGACCACACCTCTCTTGTACAAGGTAGTTCAGAACTGGACACAACTGTGTCAGAGAACTGAACCTATCATGCAGGCGACTCTTGTTCCTCTCTGGATCTGAGCCTTTGTCTTCAGACTCACTTACTTCTTCAGTCCTCAGTCCTTTGGTACAGGTTCTGAGAATGATTTAGTGATTCCTGTGATGCGAATCACTATCATATTCTGTGAAAGGAGCTTCGTTACCAACCTCACTGCCCTCCAGGTGTCAAATGCTCCCCGTTTCATTAATAATCTATGTAACTTTCCAGTGTACTTCATGGAAAAAAAACCCACCTCATTTTTTGCATGAACTACTGGGTTCTTATAATGCCTACAGTATTAATCAGTCATTTACATTGATTCAAATTAGCCCAGTTAAGATTTTTACTAATAATTTCATTGCAACAACCAGACACAGCAAGAGCAGTTTAACCTGAGCTTAAAGCTGGATTCACAGATGAAAGGTTTGATCACTCATTCTTACCTGAATTCCTGTCCTGCAGCTAAATAACTACTTTCAGATGAATGAAATGAAAGAATTAAATTCTCTAGGAGGAATATAAAATGCAGTGGAACCACAGAATTTCCCATTACAAGCGTAAAGGACTCCTCATGGGAGAACTACAGCCGGGAGAGATGGGCAGGCTGAAAAGTGACTGCCCAGTCACCAAGCAGTCAGGTACCAGAGGGAGCAGTCCAGGGGCCAGGCAACAACGGAGCCATCTCCCCACGTCTCTGGGTGTTGAGGGGGACCTGGAAGCAGGACTGCCTGTTAGGGGTATGTGGGGGGTCCCCAGGAACCTGGAACACCCGTGGGGTTGCCAGGGTGGTGTGAAAGCTGGGCTGGCCATAAATGAGCTATGGTCTTGGCAGAGGATGAGAAAGAACAGAGCACCTGCCAGTCAGACCTTCTTGAAACAAGAACATCATAAGCATTTCCACCCTAGCTTGATGCAGAAAACCTCAGCTGACCCATATGCAGTTTCAGTGGTATTATCATGCTTTGCAGACTTCCACAGTACAGGTTTGCACAACCTGCAATTGGAAAAATGATGAGAACTGAAATGATCAGAACAGTCAGTATTTAAAAAAAAAATGCCATAGCAAAGTAGATAAACAAGATTGTCCCGATCACATTTAAACCAATAATATTTTTTCCTTTTTTTTTTGTTTTTGTTTTAAAAGAATGCCGCTGTAGAAATCCATCATACCACAGAACTGTCGTGGTGCACTGCAGAAGTCAGGTGGGGCTAGCCCAGATTTGATGCTGGTTATAAATATAATTAGGAAAAAAAGCCAATGCCAGCAGTCTGATATTCATGAGAAACTCTATAAAAACAAATCTCTGGAACAAGACAAAAACACAGCAGAAGAATTTTTTTTTTCAGGTGTGCACAAGGGTATAAATTTTAGTTCACTGTATATTATGTATAGTAACACCATGACTGCAGCATAGAGAGGCACTTGGGTAGACAGAGTCCTTGCCAAGTAGTACTTACAGGTTACACTTCGAAAATACTGAAATGATTGAAATGATATGTGAATTCTATAGCAAACCCTTATTTGTAACTGCCTCAAAACAGCTCTCAGAAGGGCCAGGCAGAGTTGGCATGTCTGGCTGGTGTGAAAGGGCTGCAGAGAGATCCCAGTTTTCTCTCATGGCGAAGCCTGTGTGTGCTAGAAATTGAGATGTGAGCTTCCCAGTGGTGAAGAGTGATGGAGTAGATGGTATTTGTGATGGATTAACTAAAGAGACAGTATTTCAGGGTGTTTGAGCATGACTGTAAGTAAACATTGGGGTTTTGACCAATCACATAACCCTGCACCTTCAATAATGCCAGGGAAGTCACCTAAGGCTACAAATGAATCTGTCCCTAAATGCCAACAGATGCTCAAACTCCACCTCTTGCCTACTGTTATGAAAACTCTTCACCAAAACTGTAATCTCACTAATACTCACTTTTTAAGGCTTGCAAACTAGATTATGGCTTTAAAATACCAAGCTTCTAAAATCCTACACAATCTCTGTGTTGTCTCACATCCCTGAAGAGATTAGCAACATTTCCAAGGTTTCAAATATAGATATTTCTTTCCAGAGCTGTCTGCTTTGCCTAACATGAGCAATATTGTTTTCATTTAAATAGCTCTACCCACATCACTCTGTTTTTAAAGCTATGACAATTGTTTTCATACCACAACCGTCTAATGGTAGGATCTAGAGTGCTGGGCCTAATAGCTGTCATCTACTGCGACCTGACTGAAAATTTTAATGAGGTCCCCTCACTTACAGCAGTCAAGTCTCTGGCACAGAGAAACTGTGTGTCTCAAATCTAGTGTAGGATCCTATTTCTATTCATATGGAAGTAAATTAAATATAGGAAATAAAAAAAAAATCAAAACAAAACACTAGCATGGAATCCTGCCCACGCTGAAGTCAGTAACGATTTTGCACTGCATTTTCCTGGACTGGGGTTTCACACTGAGGATTTTTCTGCCTACTTTCATCTCTAAAACTGACTGCTAATGTTTCACATTTTATAATAGCTTTTTATTAATTTTGCAAATATTACCTTCTGTTTCATGAGCTCTTAAACAAAAATTTCTGAAGAAGGAGGAGGGTTTGCATCACTCACCAGTGCAGAGTGAATAGGAATCTCATGCAATTTCCAACAGAGAATCACCTCCAAGAGTCTGCAGTATTTTTGCCATGGAGTAGCTCTGGCCTGCAGTTTGGTCCTCTGGTTTCCGATCCCCTCTGTTATGTTACTGCTGGCTGCTGGAATTTGAGGTTAAAAAAAACCCCCACAGGAAAAAGCTGTCTGTATGCAAACTACTATCAGTTCCACAAAGCAATATTTTTCTCCTTTAATGTGTTATGTATAGTTCTCTCAGGTGTTAATTAAAACAGCAGCATGAGCTTCCAGTAAGTTTTGTGGGTATTTAAAAGTTTTTTTAAAAAAAGATGAGGATGTCTCTTTGAGTCAGTGCTGCTATTACAATGCATCGTTAACAGGAGGTTTTTTCCTTACCTCGTTATAAGAGAAATATTACACACGACATAGTTTGCAGTTTGAGTTCCTATCAGAAGGCAAAAATTAATGCTGAAATTTCCTAACAACTAAGCACTGCATATACCATGATTACAAGCTATTATTACTGTTTCCATACTCTGGTGTCGAAGCTTGGCCCTATCCAACTTCCCCATCAATCAGTGCACACTACTCTTCGGTATCATGTCATCATATTTCCACAATCATTAATCATGTTACCCAATAAATCCTTGAGCAATTATTTAAGCTGCTCTTTTAACAGCTGTCCACTTCTCATATTGCCACCTTGGCTGCTCATTTACCAGCATGCCTTTGATCTGAGAACTGTTCAATCAGATCAATAATGTGTAAGGAAAATGCAAATGGTTTGAAACAAGAGAAATTCTTTCATGTGGAATATTCATATTTGGAGCAAGCCTTTCAACTCCACAGCTGAAGCTTTTCTTTATAGTGATAAAGTTCTTTATAATGATTTAACAAATTACAGCTAGGTAACGGCAGTGTATTACATTTAGCAGTGGAGTAAGTGGTGGGTGTGGGGAGGAGCTGGGAGCTCCCAGTCACACACGTACTGGCAAGCCCCATCCTTCCCTGTGACCCAGGAGATGAGATGCCAGACTTTTCCCTGTGGGAGACAGATGTAGCGATAGACAAAGGCCATTTGCACATTCAGGTCTGTGGGAAACTGCCTCATTTATCCCTGTGCCTTCCCAGCAGTCTCAGACATGCCTTCCCCATCCCTTTGCAAGTCCTGGTCCACCCTGCAGACTCCTTCCCATCAAGCTGTCCCACTCCCTTTCCCACCCTTTCCTGCTCTCCTGTGCATTGCTATCATAGGACCACTCATTTCGGGGATAATTTTTGTTGGTCTGGTTTTAATGATAGGTTTTTCCATGTGTGAGAGGACCTCTTTGGCTTCAGGCAAATGTGCAGCTCCTGTCTGTCTGTCAAGAAGATGCATGAGGAATACGCAAGATTACTAAACAGAGTTTACTATAGTCAATGACTAAATGCCAAACACAGATATAAATTGTAGTGCACTTGGAAAGCTGATTAATTAAAAAATCCTAATGCCACAGACAAATGCTCAAGTTTCAAATTTTACTTTATCAACATCATCTTACTCTTCCTAGACTGAGGACAGATTATCCTCTAACAAAGCTTTCTCAAGCATTTCAGTATTTTGAAACAATACTTTTTGTGCAACCCTGTTTTCTAGTGATACCAACTCCTTTAGTCACAATTTACCATGGTGTTGTATAAATTTCACCCCTAAAGAAGACAAAAAGGGGAGAAGAATAAGTAATATACATCTTTATAAATTATTATATTCCATGCTTTGTTTGTTGAAGTGAAGGCTGTGTGATAAATGATGCTGCATGACTGTGCAGTTTATCATTTTACCACAAACTTGCACTGCTAACATTTGTACTGCAATACCACCCCCAGGCCTCCAGTGGGGCAACCCCCTGTGCTAAATGCCATACACGTATTATGAGTGACAGGCCATTTCTCAAAGACCTTACAAGCTAGAGACAAAAGATTCCTACTAATCAAAGACAACGGATGAACAGCACATTTAGTTTCCATGACAGTTGTAGACACAGATAGGCTTGGGGGGGTGGGAGGAGGACATGTTTTCTGATGCTGTAGGTGGAGGCTGAAGAAAGAGGTCTGCCTTCACAAAAGATGGGAAGGATGTAGTGGAGAGCCTGGAAGAATCTGGAAATGTCCAAAAGCAATCTTCCTGTGGTGCATGCAGAGTACAAACCTCTGTGGTTCAGTGGTATGGTTTTGATTTAAGAATTATTTACTTTTAAAAAGAAAAATAGAAGGCCAAGTAAATATAGTGAAAAACAAGAAAGAATTTGAAAAACAGAGGATGTTAGTTAAATACTTACAAACAGTTAACAAAACATGGCCTTGGGAGAAGGAACAGACACCATAAATATGTCAAGCTGGGGGACAAGATAAACCCAAGTAGAACCAAATGGTTAAAGACTAAACAGAAAATGACTGGAGCTGTGTGTGAACTATCCTAAATTAGCATACTAAGAGATCCACCCTCGAGCAAAAAGCCCCTGCTAACAAAGCCCTCTCCCCACAGAACATGCACGGTGAAAAAAAAGATCCTGTACCTTTAAATGCAGACGAGGCTTGTAAGAACTAGTGAGAATTAGGTGTGGCTGAATGTAATTGTAAACAATTGTTCAAACTGTGTAAAAAGTTTTGCTATGTGTTAAAAGGGCTCCTAGCTTTGTGGATTTACCACCTAGCACCCACCTCTGTGCAGACATGCAATAAACAAATATATCTGCTCCTGTGTGGATCAGCTCTTGCATACTGGTTGAAGAACCCAGATTTGGGATAACAGTTTTACTTGCCTTCATTCAGGATAACTTATTTGCCTCTTGCCTTTCTTTAAAACTTATCAACAATTTAGTCCCCAAACTCCTGCTGGTAAATACATGACATGTAGAGAGGTACAGGACTGAATAGACAATGTACGAACAGCTGTTTGAGTACGACTCATTCTTTTAATATAAATTCTTACTAGGATATGATAATTTATGCAAGAGTTATGAAAAAACCTATCTGCATAACATCTGCATTGACTAGTTAAAGTAAGGATATAATACTTTATCTCAACTTTAACATTTTATTTTAAAAGATTGGCCAAATCTGATGCAATTTGATACTTTCCTCTTGCCAAGGTACATCATATCCCTCTCTGGAAAAAATAGAAGAATTTGGAAGACCCTCAAAAGGTTCTTGTTCTGTGTAATTTACATATCCACTTGAAATCCAGGCCACCTTCCATTCAAGGCAATGTGAACACTATCGAGTTCAAAATGGGTAATATAACCTCCAGACAGAATATTACAGACCGGTTAAGCAAGTGACAAGAGACAAACAGGTGATCTGAAAATTGACTACTATATATGGAGAGTTCTTTGGAGGACATACTTCAGATTTTCTGTTACTCATACCTTGAAGTACAGCTTTGTGCTGAGAAAACCATCCTTATTCCAAGGATTTTGGTCTTAAGACATGCACAAGAAATCTGTAGGCATAAGAAGATGTACACATTACAACAGCAGGTCATATAATGAGCTGGCATAATAAATGACACGGTACCTTTGACTTTGGTAGCTTCCATGAGGCTTTCATGACTTCATGCGAGCAATGAGCACTTCTGCCACACAGATACTGTCCATTGCATGTTTGTGAACAGTACTGGGTACAGCCAAGTTATGAGATCTGATAACAAATGTTAATGAAATTTTGGAAATAGAAGCTGGCTGACTACAGCTGGGGAGCCATTTAGGTGTTTAAACATGTCTAGTACCACTTTAAAATCTTTTAGGATTTCACAAGGTGATGGCCAATATGGCTCAGGTGATCTATATCCTTTTAGAAAGGATGAAAAGGAGGAGCAGGTGATATCTCTTAGCTCATTTGACTACAATAGCGCTCAATAGCTGCTACCAAGAACCCAAAAGCTGCTGCTGACCTCTCATGCAGAAGAAAGAAAAATGTTTCTGCGTGCTAAGAAGCAGCAGCTCAGCAAAAGCATGCAAATGTGAGTGGTGGAAATTTTATGTAGGAGGAGTATTTAAATTGCAAGGGAAAAAGATTGGGAACAGGAGGAAGTAAGAGAGGTGGCTTGGATGAGGAAGGAATAGCATGGAACAGATGTTCCTTTTGTGGTATGTATAATACTACCGCTACAAAATTTGCTTCACAAAGGGACGTGGCCTGGCAAGGACAGGGATCTGCTGCTGTTGGTAGCAGGGGCTAAGCGTGGCAAGAGGGCATAGTAATGAGTACAGCCAGTACTCAACAGCCTTGCCTGATGGACACTAGCCCATGCTCATGAGGAAAAAACCAGCCTGACATTCTGCCTGTGTTTATTCCTATGATTTGTAATCACTTGCAGCCATTCTCTTCATTACTTTCCAGGTATGTGACAGCAAAATGCAGGTGGCTGACACTCTTCTAAATAGTTTTTAAACTGAGATCTCTCACTTTAATTTTGTTGGTTTTAAGGACTGGGATTTACATATTGATTTAGGCAGAGATGCTCCAATGCTATGCTAAGGACTTTAGTGATTTGTACAAATGACTTACAGACTCACTAAGAAGGAAGGCAACCCAATGTGCTAATAACAGCAAGTATCAAGTGCTATAGAGCATTACCTGAGACTTGTGCCTTAATTCCAACTGTATCATCACTAAGCTTTTTAAAGACTACTGCAGTATCCAAGTGCCATTAAAATCTTTTGACTCTGTTTTGCTTAAAAATAGTCAGTCCTTTGTACTACTGTGACAACTGCCTATGAACTAGAAAATTGTATGTCAGTTTAGCACAGGGTGATCAGATACAATAATTAACAATTTTACCAGAGTATGTCAGAGACTAAGAAATGAGAGTTAGATCCTGGGCATAGTGAAACCAATGTTCTCGGGGACTTAAGGGGTCAGCTCTTCACTCTCTAAGGTATCATCTGTAATGGTCTCTTGGCAAAAAAGTATTTGTTTATATGAATAGTTGCTATAAGAGTATGTCAAGAGTAAATGTTCCAAAGAACATGCACAGTTGTTCTGCAACAAAAACCCTATTATAATGTCCCATTTTCTCTTAAACAACTGTAAAATATTTTACCCCCTTTCTGGTTTTTGTTTGTTTGTTTTGCAAATCATTCGGTTTCCAAAAATTATTTGAAACCAATCCCAGGACTTCAACAATGTACAGACATTTAGTTGCTGTGACTGGATCTTATTTAACCTGGTGAGAAGCTTTCAGAAAGCTGCTCCCTACCAGTGATCCCAGCAGTATTGGGCATCACTGTTGATACTCTGAAGTCTGGGATGACATAGGTATAGGCTAGTGTTCATGCTGCTGACTCAGATTTTCCCCAATGGCTTATCCTCTTATGTTCTTTTGAGGTGTAGCTCACCCAGATGCTGACTTTCCACTTGTGTTTCACCGTTGCTACTAATGAAAATGAGTTTATTTCTTAAAAGGTGGCTTACACTGTGGGATGTTACTGTCTTTTCTTCTCGCATTGCTGGTTCTAAGCAATAAACAAAGGCTGCCACCCAAAACCAGAGTAAAAGTCATGGGGAAGTGAAAGGGTACGGCTATGAGAAACTAGCCAGAATCAATCCTTCTGGAAACATCCTAATAACAGTAATTCCCCACTCACAGACATAGTTCATCCCATCAGGAAAAAAACATAAAGTGGGCAGCAAAGCTCTCATGGCTCAAATGGAAGCAGACAGATGGGGCTGCAGTGTAAACACAGACAAACTGACAAGACATAAAACTGCTTTAGAAATAACTTCCAGCAGCAAAAGTCTGCCAGCAGGGAAAGGTCATTTGTAAGGTTTGTTTAGAATAAGGCAAGACTAAATACTGTGTGCAGTCCCCTGGCTTTCTGAGACAGAAGAGGTTTTCTGCAGGCCACCAATGCCTCCTTCAGGAAACATGTGCAGGGTATTTCAGAAGTCCTGTCTGAACACATGCAGTGAAGGATCTAGAAAGCAATACAATAACGTATTGAGTCAAAGGCGGGTCATAACACATAAGTTTAATCGTCTCCCTCAGCGATGATATACATAAGTAAGTAAATAAAGGGGATCTTGGAGAGATCACACATGCTGAGAACTGCAAAAGCAAACTGGCTTCTTTAGGTTATTTCTACCAAGTAAGTGGATGGGGCTCTGCCTCTATGGTTTTGCTTTATATTCTGCTACCAATTCTTATGGAATTAGAAATCCTCTTCTTCAACAGCCATCTCCTTTGGAAAAGTTTCCCTTCTTCTCCACTGCAGATTCTGTATGCCCAGGGACAAAACCTTCCCACATTAACCTGCTGTGTCGGAGTACTCGTTGGAAAAAGATGATCTTGAGTGCCTGAACACAAATGTTTACCAAGCTTTAACTTCACACCAGTAACCCTGGGAAGCTGTGTCTCTCACTCAAGTTGGCAGAAGAAAGCTTTTGTGGCCACTCTGTGGCTATGGTTCTGTATTTCTGTGAATAATACACACTCTGCTACAGATCTCTACCTCCGCGAGATGCCAGCTCTCACAAGTATGGACTATTTGGAGGAGCTGCCTGTGCATCAGGGCCCCCCTTGTGCAGCACAGCAGGGCAGGGAGGGCACATGAGTGCTTTGGCACATAGAGGAGTTAAATTTCAGGGACAAAGCTGACAAATCGGTTTTGATACAGTAGCTACTACCTTACACTCACACCTCGTGCCATCCTTTTTGTTGCAAATGTACTTAAATCACAGATGAAGGGGGATGTCTATCTGCTGGGTGCCAACACTCAAATAACACTCAGGGCAATCTGTGCTGTGTAGTGTAAATAGCAGTGGCCTTAATTTTTTAATTGCTCATCTGTAGTCTCCAGTACACAAGATATGTAATGTGGATCATTATTTTTCCTACTCGGTGCTCAGCAAATTTTGGCTCATTTTCATTCCTGGAGATCTCTAGTGTGCATCTTGTATGTTTAAAGTAAATACACCATCCATAATTGGATCCTAACCAGAAAACACAAAACAATCCTATTTTTCATTGATAGTCAAGATTTATTTGTAATATGAGTAGAAGGTTCTTCTGTCTGCTTTAGCCAATAATTAATAGAAGGCATAGGACTATTCAGGGTGTCATTCTTCAGACTCCATTTTCTGTGTGAATTGTAGACATATTATAAATATGTAACAAACCTTACCGAGAAAAAGAACTTTAATTTACATGGTATCCCAACTGGTGAAGCTACACATAAGCCAAGCCAAAAAAATGTTTGGAAAAAATAGCTATTCAATTATTTCCCATTTATCATTTGCTTAATCACATTAAAAAAATTGAAATCTGCAATATCTTTTCCTTAAGTTGAAATGCTGAATGAAAAAAAACAATTACCCAGGCTGAGACATAGAAGGTTTGCGACCCATTCTCACTGACTATTTCTACTTCTCTCATTGACTGATGAAAACGGACCAACCAACTTCAAGGTCTCCTTATGTGCACCAATGCAAAGCTAAACATGTTGGATTCATAAAATTTCTGAGCACTCTTGTGAGTGGTAAAATATCCTTTAAGCTGTTTTTTGCCCTTCTCTTTTACAGCCAGCTTCCTGCATTGATTTAAAAAACAAAACAAAACAGGAATTATGTTTCTGGTCATTATCATGACATTTCATGAAATTATTATCTATTATACAAGAACAAGAAGATGACGTTGCCTACTGTGCTATTTAATTAGCCACCTAATAGCTTTACTGACCTGCTGCATTTCTTCTTCCCAGTCTGTTTTTTATGTTTTGCACTAGCATGAATTTTTCTTTATTTTTCCTTTCTATTTCATTACACAGAAGCCTGCCGACTTTCTCTTGGGACGGTACCATCCCATCTTTGTGCAGTTCTACAGGAAAAGAGATGGAGCTGGGTTGCATCAGGAATTACTTTGTGCTCAGGTATCCCCTCATAACTCAGACTGTTCTGCTTACTAGACACTCTCTTCTATGGAATAAAAGTCTTTTAATTTCCCTGCCTGGACATGGACTTTGGTTAATCCTTCCTATATGCATATTAACTCAGTTGAGAGAAGAAGGTGTAGGGAGACTGGGGAATTCAAAACTTGAAAAATAGTCTGAGGAAAGCATCTGAACTGGAGCAGTGCAGAGAGGTGGTGGTTGGCACAGGGACAGTTAGGACATGTTCCATAGAGGATACCCATCTTCAGCCAGAATCCGGTACACAGTCTTCCCATGGAGCACTCAGTGCTGGAGAAAGGCTGAGGCTCCCTTTTCCACGTGTGGTCACTGCAGAGTACCAAACTAACAATTTTGTGCTATGTGGCAATTTCTCCTTTTGCTCTTCAGATCTTCACTCTTGGTGTTCTTCCTACAGAAATCCACTCTGCACCAGGTGAAAAGGGACCTATTTTTGTGCTGCCTGCTGGCTGTGCAGTGTGGTGTAAGGGAGGAATCCTTTTTCTCCTATTCATGTCTTAGACCCCTGTGAGGACCATGTTCCAGCGTGGAGGCCAGCAGAAAAATCAGACATATCTCATGACAGAAACAGAGGAAAGACTTTCCCAACACGTGGGCCAGTCTTGCCATCACCAAACAAATACAGATGTGTGGCACAGGGGAGAACATGTTACATTTTCTGTTTGAGTTGGAGACTTGCCAGCGTAACTATTTGATTCTGTCTCCCAATGCTTTTATTCCTCCCTTTTAAGTAAGTTTCGTTAGAAGACAGACTAATTTCAAGTGACCTTTCCTGTTGTTTTCTTTTCTTGTTTTTAAGTGTTAGAACTTTTGGATGAAGGCAGATAGCCAAAGGGCAAAAAAGCAACAGATTAGCATGCTCCAAACAACTTAAAAAAAAAAAAATCCCTTGTGCAAAGTTAAGAAGAACAGGGAAACCAGACAAGTAGAAAGACTTCAGGATTTTTCTTTCTCTTTTCCCACTGCATAGTCAGAGGAATAAAGGAGGATATTTCTGAAAAGCCACCATGGGCTGAACTTGCAGTCTGATAAACAACAATAACCTTTTTCTTGACACTAATTCCTTTATTATATTTTTAGAAGGATTTAAAAGCCACTTATTTTTGAAAACTATGATTTCAGGAAAAAGTATAATTTTCACATTTCCTCTGATGTGTAGTATGCCCTGCTGTGTTATGACATTTCAAGTTTCATCAAGTCACATTAATTTACATTCTCACATGTTTTCTCAGTGGAACCTGCTCTTTGGGTCAATTTTCATTCATTGCTTGATCACTTTAATGTATTTGTATTACTGAATACTTGGGCCATATTAACTGATCTTTCCATACCCCATGCTTGCAATTCATTAGCAATCATTTTTCTTCTCTGCACGAAGAAAGGAAAAAAGAAATGAGAGGGAAAATGAAAGAAAGACAAAGACTTGGAAAGAAAGTGAACAGCAATTTAGTACACAGCCTGGGATGCCGCCTGCTCTGTTGCTTGAGATTTGGTTACATTAGGAAATTTTCTGTGGTGTGATCAACATAGATTGGTGATCCAGCAGAAACCTGTGTAATAAATGCAGTTAACTGGTTGAAAGCCACCCTTTATTTCAGCTTTCTCAACCTTAGTAAGCGCGTTCAAAGCAGTGGAAGTAAGTCTGTGTAGGACATTTGTTTTGGTGTAAGGTAAAGCAGTCTGTTGGTTCCCATCAGTGCAGAAAGCCATTGTATTTTCCAGGCTTGTGCAATGCTGAGGTGAGGGAGACCTGGGCACCAAATCCCAGTTGTGGGCTTGCCCCTCACAGCACTGTTTCAGTTCCCCATGCTTCAGCTTGAGCTTGAGAAGAGAACCAGTTTCCCAAATTTGAGCCCCCTAAATTCAGTTTGTGCCCTCACATCACTGTTTCAGTTCCCCATGCTTCAGCTTGAGCTTGAGAAGAGAACCAGTTTCCCAAATTTGAGCCCCCTAAATTCAGTTTGTTCAGAGCAGCCAGCACAGCTGATGTATGGTATTGCCATTCTTCATCTCCTGACATAGATAAAGGTCAAATGATAAAACATTAAGCAAAGGAAACAGCCAATTTTGTCTACTCTTTCCCTATATTTAGTAAATTAATGACTGAATGAACCATGATGTTTCCCCCGCCTCCTGCCACCCTCTGCTTGAAAGTGGTGCATGAATACAAAATGAGCGATCAGGTACTCAGAAAGCTTTGCAACCTCTCAGTAAACTCCTATTTCCTCCTCAATATAAGAGTACTTGATCTTCTCTGGTACTGCTCTCAAGCCCTTACTGTCTGACATGATGAAAATCAGGTAAAATGGGCTCTGATGCACTGTGTAGGCAGCTGCTCATCACCCAGTACAGAAACCTGCAGCAAGGGTTTTGATGACCGTGCAAGATGTGAGTCTTTTTCATCCATGGTACAGCCAAACATGGTGAGGGTTGTAAGCCTCAGGCTTTGGGTGGGAGCAACCTGCAGTTAAAAAAACATGTTGCCTGCAGCTCTCCATCAATGAGGAGTCACATGCATTTCTGATATGGTCATGCATGCTAATCAGTCCTCTCTGCTATTAACACACTCCCTTGACTTACTCCATATTGAGATCTTGCCTGTAACCCCATCTTTCTGAGTTTGCAGTCAAACCATGTTATCTACAGGGAAGTGGAGCTGCAGCAACATAGCAAGTTGCAGGTTGTATTCCCCCACCTATATCCATGTGGACACACATCTACCACACCTACCCCCAGCAGTGAAGACATCAAATAGAGTCCAGCTGTTGACTAATCTCAAGCTATATAATTCTGTCTCCTACCCTAAAAACAGCTCCATCAGTTGAAGGAGACAAGGCAGGGGTGAGGAATTGTTAAAGACAAACATTTCTGGCATTGTGATTGCATTGTCATTAAGCTGTTTGGAGCAATCAGGCCACACGGTACTTTAGTGACAGCTGGATTTCAATTCATACCTCTTCTCCCACATCTGTCAACTCTCGTGGAGCTGCTATGAAGGTCAAACACTGGAGAACTCTAAGGGCAGACTTGAGACTCCCAAATGTGACCACAGCCACAGAGAGCCCAGCCGGCCCATTGCAATGCCCTCCTATCCCTGAATGAGTAGGATGATTCTAAAGCTTCCTGTAGAGGGTTGAATGGAGCAGCCTGATGTATCAAAGCCTTGGAAGAACAGGGCAAGGAAGGCCTAGCCAGTCCTGTATGTCACTGATGGCAAGACTGATGGCAAGTGATCTGGTGCCACGTGCTCAGTAGGAGAATGATCTGCACAGCCTGGAGAAAGCAGCACAGATATGACAGCACGTCTGTTATCCACTGAACACTGGTGACAGAATGGAATGTAATCTGTGTGTTTATGTTCAGAGATTAAAGACAACAACTGGCTCCTACAGGACATGCTGTCCTGTGATGGAGAACAGAAAGGGATGCTTACGTAAAATGGCCTGGCAGCAGTGCATGGGAGGTACAAGTGGACTCATTTTCTTCTGCAGGCAGCACAGAAAGGGATTACTACTGGGGGAGGAGGGAGGCAGGAACAGGGAGAGAGCAATTAGGAGCCCAGATGTCTACGCTCAATATACAATTTCCAAGGGCTTTGGAAATGAAATAGGAAAAAAACATACTGTGCCACAAAGTCAGACATATATGCAAGGAGTCCACATTTATTCAGGACTGAGGTTGTGTTATGTCACCTTAAGCAAAACTATAATCAGGTGGATTGAGTGTCCTCAGTCTTCTGCAGCAGCTGTGAACTTGAGAGGCAGATTTTGCAGAGCTAAAACTCAGTCCCTCCCTTCCACTGGCATGCAGCTGTCTAAATGTCTTGGTCTCTCTTAAGAGATCTCAGAGTATGGGATGGGAGAACTATAAGGGGAGTGGGGGCTGGTGTGATCCCCTCATTCACGGCTTTGGCAACTACAGGCCATATAAACCTGCTGCAGAAGTCAGTGGCTGTGGAATAATTCAACCCATTCTGGAACCTAAGTGCAAAAAGGGACAAGCTTAGATTGGCCACACTATCGTCAGTCAGAATTTAAATAGTATTTTAAACAGTATTTAAGCTTAATTAGAGCTGAAAGAAGGAATGCCAAAATGCCAGAAGCTGCCTTACCTTATCCCTTGGAGGAATACAATTCCTGACACTAGCAGACTAGAAAAAAGAAATAGTTTAGAAGCCCTGATGCCTTCCAAACACCAGATGCAGTACTATCAATATCTTACCTAGACCACGATTGACTTTTAGCTCCTTTTTGTGTCTTTTAGCATGGGAGGTAACAGTCATCTCTGCTATGATGAAAAAAGAAAAGTGCTATCTGTGGGTGCCCAGAGGTTTATGAATTAAGAGTGTAAGAAACAAAACCAAGTGGCACTCTTCTTGCTGTGACTTCCCTTGTACCTTCTTGAAGCCACTTTCTGTATCTTTAAAGATGCTGGCCTACTGGTGGTAAGAAGTGAGGTGGGAGCCTGTCACAGGAAAATGTGTTAACGTTTCCTATTTTATTCACTGCCAGCTGACAGCAGGACAGAAAATCATCCCCAGCCAGTCAGCATAGGAAAGTTACTTTTTAAATGGTGTGCACTGCACAGTATATGGAGACTGAGATCAATGGAGGACAATAGAAATCTAAATTGACAGTACACTAATAATTGTTGGCATTAACTAATCAGATGGGACTTTAAAGTTCATACTGTGAACATTGATACTTTCTGTGTGATGGGAAGACAGTTTGAACTGATATTTTTTTTATTAATAAGTGTTTGAAAGGCTGTTAGAAGAAATTACTACTGTAGTAATCAGAACTCTCTGTGTGAAATCGCTTCATAGGCTTTGAATTTCATAAAGCAGGATATAGTCTGTATTGAAAATAGTATGAGCCTTTACCTGGCTATCTAATAACAACTTGAAAGTTATCTTTGCTTTAAATCATCCTTTAATTCATTCACCTATATGCTGTTTCCATGATAATCTTGGGAAGACAGGCAGAGCCACTGAAGAAATTGTGGGAGTTATCTGCAGAGGGATTTCTGCCATCCTTCACTGATGGACAATAACTCTGCCATACTGCCTAGTCTCTCCACAGATTTTACCAGGCAGTGATGGACTTCTCTGCCAGGATAGAGCCACCCATACAGACTATCCTGGGTCTCTGCTGAGGGGAACAGGAACAAAGGACGCCAGCCCGGTGTGTTTCTGATAAAACTGCTAGATGCCACGGGCTTATATCCTTGCAGCCCTGAGGGACCCTGCGTCAACACTGCAGTGGGTGCAGTTATATTTGTTTAAGCAAATGTTGTCATGTTCCTCTTCTCACTAACAAAAGTGAAACCATATCAGATTTAATGGCATCTTTAGACTACAGTGCACATTGGGTGAGACATTTCCCTGTGTTTGCACAGGTGTTCAATGCATCAACTAGGTTGTATGGAAAAGCCCTGCTGGTTCTTACAAATACAAACATGTTGTTTCATAAAGATGAGAATGTTCTTAGAATCACAGAATCATTTATGTTGGTAAAGACCCTTAAGATCATCAAGTCCAGCCATTAACCTAACAGTATCATGTCTGTTTTTTGAGCATATGTTGGTTGTGTGATTAGTGCACGTAATTTAGCATCAGGTGGCTATACACAAAGGTTTCTAGCTCTTGCTTGGACTGGGGAAAAATGTTATTTGCATTTCCCAGAGTGGAACTGAGACTAATACTATAGCTTGTACTGATGTTCAACAATGCTGTGTTAGCTACTGCATGTGAAATCCAAGCCAACCTTCTTTTTGCCAAAGAATTGTATTTATGACATAATGCAACTACAATACTATGCAGGAAGGAGTCTGGAAATGAGCGTTTGACACTCAGTCCATATCAGAATAGATCTTCAGCCAAAAACACCCCAGCTGTTAACACTTTCTGACACTCCTTCCCAGCAACCTGCTACAGGGGTGAACAGATTCACCCTCACTTCAAATCAAATCCTTCTGTTTTCTTCTTGTGTTCCACACTTTCCTTTCTGCTTTTACCTTATGATCAATACAGTCTAAGCTTAGGGAGTATTATCAGAGCCATGATTGCAACCCCCAACATTATAATCCATAGGGTTTCTGGGAGCATTAGAACATCCAGGATAAATTAATTCAGTGTAAGTAAAAGCTTTGAAGCTAGGAGCATCACCAGGCTTTTGAAGCTTAAGCCCTGTTTAGATTACTTGATTAAAGTAGGTCCAAAGCTTCACCAATCAATATATTTTGCTTAGGAGCAATGTTGATACAGAGGCATATTTAATTGGATCTGTAGTACCCCACCCAGAAGATGGTCCTTTAGAGTAAGACTAGATAACGTGCATGGCAGGGAGACAGGCAAAATCATTGCCATGTTTTTGTGTGTGCCTGTGGAGACTGCTTGCAGCAGTTGTACAGAATAGCCTATATAAAGGAAAAGGGAGCAAAGGGAGCAGGGGAATGACCAGAAAAGTTTAGGTTTGGAAAAGAAGTAACTGAATCGTCTATTAGTTTAAAATTGTAAAAAATGACCAAGTATAAATAGATGTACCTACAGATGTGCATTACTGAAGGGACAGTCCTGCTCTTCAGCCAATTTAAGTTTTGCCACCAGCTTTAGTGGAACCAGGACTGATGGTCTGGTTACCTGGATGGCACCACCTCTGACAAGATTACCAACATCGTACCGATGGGCCAATGTTGACAAAAAGACAATTACTTGTACTAAAATTAAGAAAACTTTAGCCTAACCATTAGATCATAGTTAAGAAATGCCAAAAATGCAATCAACTCATTTTTTTTCTCACCTGAAAATATGAATATGCAACAGGTACAACAGTTAATGAGGGAGAGCACAGGTTTAGTTTTGCTCCCCTTGTTTTCTGGCTTTACCTCCAGAGTTAGTTATACCTGTTTGGTTATTCACATATAAAATTTCCTTCAAGTGAGGGGCAGGGCAGGGCAAAGCCGAATCAAAGAACATCCACAAAAGTGCTTTGCTTTCTTCAGCAAAGGGAATAATTGTTTTATGTCAGTAGAGTACAGACAAAGTTAGTTGCACTGTTGGCAGAATTGTAGGCAGCCCTCTGGTTAGGGGCAGCTGAAACCTTGGTTACACAGGGGACAGTATGGGATCTTGCCCGCTCTCAGCTGCACAGCAGTTCTGCACCATGCAGACAGGAGGTGACCTCCAGCAGTGAGCTGTCCTGGTAAAAAAGAAGCTGTGAATGCATGAGGTACACCTTCAGGGCTGTGGGAAATGCAAAACCATGGCTTCGATACCAGCAGTGGTGATTAGAAACGATGCGGTTGTTTGTAGCCTAATGGAAAACATAATCCATTTAGACTTCTGATTGGACTTGATTAGACATTTTAGACAACTCTTTTGCAGTCCCAATTTAAATGAATTAGTTATATTTTCTAGCCTTTTGAACAGATTAGATGAACAAATTGTGTGCTAGCTTCATGGTCTGATAAGACTGGTAAACAGATGAAAGCAGTTTGATAAGACTCACTGGTAAGGAGGTGCAAACAAAACACCCTGGCCCAGATGAAAAAGTTGTCAGGGCAGGACCGTCCCAGCTGATTATCCCTCCCCTTGGCAGCCCCTTTGCCTCCCCACTTGCACAACAGCTCCAGGCTCTGTCCAGCTCTCCACTTAGGCATGGGCTGAGCCTTCACCCCAGAATCCCAGCCCTGGCTCCCATAAAAATTTTCTGTCTTGGCAACACACCACTCGCCTTTGGCAACCCCTTTGCAGCCTGAGTTGTACCAGGGCTCTAGGCTTTTCCCCCCTCCTAACCATAAACTTAACTTTTTAGGAGTGGACTAAGGCTCCTCTGACAAACTCTGGCCATGCTCCAGTGAAAAAACTTCTGAAGGGCTAATCCTTCTGGCAACCCACTCCCTCCTTTGCAAGCCACTTTCTAACTGCTCATTTTGTCTCAAAATCTGTATTTTACATTAACATGTCTTCTTTCTAAAATGAATATGTTTGTCTTTATTTTTATTTGCATCAGACAGTTGTCATCATAGCGAGCTCTCATGCATTTTAGTGGCATTTACAGTCTGCATGAATAAACAACTGGAGGCACTTGAAAGGATACAATCTTTGCCTGCCTTTGAGCAAATGATCTTTTCTTCCGCCCTTGAACACTGATACAGAAATTATTATAATTCTACCTTGCAAACACAGCCACGTACAAGTTTTTTGCTTGGCTGTTTCAAGACAAATTGCTAAAAAAATAAAAAAAAAAGATTCTCTCAACTCTTGGAAGTAATTAATCCATTATTTTGGCCCCTGTTACTTAAGCCTAAAACAGGCCACCCAATGTGGCTTTGAAGCCCAGCTACTCACTTGGCCGTGTCTAGTCCTTACTTCTTCAGCAGTGACTTGTCCTACAGACCAGGGTCTCTATCTGATCCCTCCAGTTGCTGTAATCACCAGTGTTGATGGAGCTGATATTACCAGTTTGATGGAGGTGGCTGATTTGCTTCCTGTTAGATACATTGTCATAAGCTATTAATTTTACTGCAGTCTCATTTGAAGGGAGTGGTAAAGCAGCAGGGCAAGCAAACACCTACTGTCTGCACTAAATGCCCAAGCAATTAGGCTTCTTGTTCACGGAATTTAAGAAGTGCCTTTTTTTTGACATTTGTTTACGCTCCAGCTTACTAAAGCAAATACAGTGCAGGTGTAAGGTAAGACCTGTGTAAGAGCTCAGACTCTGGGTTAAGTCAGAGAGCTGTCTTTGCAATTAGCTGTAAAAACAGAGGTAAGAAGAAATGGCGAAAGGTACTCAGTACCCGGATTTTGTGTTTGAGGCAGCCAGCTTGCCACCATCTAGGATATGGTTCAGTTGCCTGAAACGAAACAAAACAGGTCAGTGAGGAAGCAGAAAGGAGGATGGAGACGTGACTTCTCAGCAGAGAGATGTATCCTGATGAGGTACTGGGGAATCAGTTGATGATTCTCTTCCAAGTCATTCAACAAGTGAAATAATTTTAAGGTTCTCACTCACGTCAGCATTCAGCAGCCTCCACCCAGCCCACTGGAGGTAACAGTGTTCACCTAACTGAGGTTCAGGAAAGCCCTCCAGGCATTTTTTAATTATCATGTAACTTTGGTACCTGGGTGAGGAAGTCACACAGGGCAGCTGGGCCCCAGATAGCCAGGAGCAGCCACAGTGCTGGGGCAGTGACAGTGGCGGCTCAGAACAGGCAGCCACAATGCTTTGGAGCAGGCAAAATGCTTTAAAAAGTTGTGAGGATGATGTCCCTTTGAAACACAAGGGCTAGGAGAGACAGAGCCACATCGACTTCCTACGTCAGATGCTTAGCACTTGCTTCTGACAGGGCTTCTCTTGGATGCCTCAGGCAGCACCAGGATCCTCCCATGCTATCACCTTCTCCACCTTGGCAGCCAGTGGGACCTTCCCCTTCCCCCCTACCTTGCTTGCAAAGCTCAGCAGTTCAAAATGGCTGACAATGCTGTTTGCAGCCCTTTAGACACTATTCCCCAAATCCATTTTTCCTTTGCATGGTGGATCACCAGCTAGATCCTGCTGCAGGCACAGCTCCTCCCCACGGCTGTGCCAGGAGGAGAGCAGGCAGTGCCCACCAGGAACAGGAGTCAGGTCTTTCCTGGTGGATGATCTGCTTCTCACAATACTGTCACAGGCAAAGCTAGTTGCATTTGATTACACCCCAGGTAGCGTGGCTTCTGTAACTGAGATGGTGAATGAACTAGGTTGGAATAAGCAAGTGTATTAATTAGTATGCTGGTAGCAGAATAAAGCTATTTTTAAATCACTGAGCAGCACTACTCTTCACTATGATTGCAGAGATTATGTAAGATGATGATTAAAATCAGGTCCCTGCATCACAGACCAACCCGTGTTTTAGGGATGCAAAAACAAAGCTGCAAAGGAATGACCCTGTATTATTTTAAAGGCTGTTTGCCTGTCCTAATTAAGGGCAAAGCAGCCATGTCATCAACCTCTTTGTTGTCATTCTAACTCATCCCACTTTTTCTACTGTATTTTCCAATAAGCCATTTGTTTTTTAAGACTGGGTGTGTACATATGGAAATGTCGGCTCAGGAGGAATCTGCTGCGTCATCCCACAATGTGCAGCTGAGTTACAGAGTGTCCCTAACGAACAGCTTCTGACGCCAAAGGTGCATCTAGCAAGTGTTTCCTCCCTGTTTGTTGACGTACTAACATTCATTTTAAAAAGCAGGAGAAGAAAAATGTCGGGGCTATCTTTGTATTTTGTGTATTGCCTAATTGAAAACAGGTGAGGAGAAGTTGTGTCTCAGCAGCAGGAGGATACTGTATTTCAGGACTGAGCTACCAAAAAGGGCGCTGCTGTTTTCAATGACAGTTATTTGGGAAAAGCCTTTAGAAATTGACTGTCATTAAAGAGCTGGAGAGCACATCACTTATGATGATAAGCAGAGATTTTAAAATTTTGTGTTTACAGTCTCCTGCACTGTGATGCTCAGATTGCTATACGTACACAGTCATTATTTGATTTCTTACACCACGGTGAATAGCAGCACTGCTGATCAAATATAAAGTGGCAACCAATCCTAACACAAATAGAAATATAAACAAAACCTGCAGATTTATAGGCAATCAAAATTATGTCACGCAGTGTAAGATTAAAAGCAGGGGGTGTGTTTGTTATTAATTCTGACAGATGTTTGCTGCAGAGTGTTTTTCACAGAGTTTCTCACCATTGTTAGTCATCTGTATTTTACAATGAAGTTTAAAAACTCTTTAATTATCTTATTTACATTGAATGTGCCCAGTCAAAGCATCACACTGTGTTAAAGCTGAAGATTTATTCTTTTATAATATCTCTTCAAGAAGGAGACATCACAGAAACCATTGTTATTTCATTTCCTGGCATAATACAGGATCTGGAGTACATAGAACAAAGCCTTTTGTTGTTATTTACATTATCTTCTTTCTTTCTAGACAACTTCACGAGACAGCATGCACACAAGTGGAAGGGTCAGATGCAGCCGCTTTACAGGTGAGCCTGCAGTGACAGATGTTGCTGGGTAAAGAAAGGGATTTATTGTGGAGGCCTCACAGACTTGGGCGGTTTGTGCGTATCCATTTTGTGCAAGGTGCTCGTTAGGTGCCTGCCCCTGCAAGCAGGCTGGGTGAGCCCAGGCACCCATTTTCCCTTGAGGGCCAGACCAGGCAAGGTCTGTCTTGCTCACTTGTTTGGGTCCTGGAAGCGTGGCCCCTCCGGCCACACAGCGGCTGAGCCTCTGCAAGGAGACGCATGGCTGCCCGGCAGTCTCAGTGGGAAGCTCCCTGCCTGCACTGCCTGGGCTCTTTGGACTTTGGTAGCCAAAACTTGGAATGTAAAACCACATAGTCCTATACACGCCCCGTGTTACATGCTTACCCAACCATACACACAACCACTACATCTATTTCTACAGGGTGAGGAGGGGCAGGAGCCCTACTACCATGCTTTACCTGGGGACTAAGGGCAGGCTGCTGCTGTTCCCTGGCCCTGTGTGGCCCCGAAGGGCTCCATCCCGATGGAAGCCATGGCACCTGCCCCCGGTGTGCAGACCCTGAGCGGGCTGAACACCACTGCCACCGTGGCTGAGGCGCTGAGGGACTGGGGCTGCGGGGGGCAGGAGGGGCCAGGCTTTGGCATGGGGGCAGCTGTGCCATCTGTGTGGGAGCTGGCTAGGAGCCACCCTGAGCCGGTCACTGCTGGTTCCAGCCAACTGAGAGCTGAGGTCACCAACAGGGAAGAACCTGCTGGGTGCCACCACTGCAGGCAGGCAGAGGAACAGGGCGCACTCCTCTTCAGGTAAAGCTAATCAAGGAGCCAGCAAATGGAGGTAGGCTGGAGAGCCACTTGAGGTCAAAAGGGGTCTGCGCAGCCCTGAGGGACTACTGTAGCCCATGGGCCACCCACGCCAGGGCAGGAATGCCCTGAACCGACTGCAGCCTGTAGGCAACGCATGCTGGAGCAGGGACACCCCTGAGGAAAGAGCAGGAGAAGAACCAAGTATGCCCAAGGTGGCAGGACAACCAGCAAAAGCCAGAGCAGCAGGAAGAGCCGGTACATAAATCACTTCAACAGCTCTCTCACTTCAACAGCTCTTGCTGCCCGATGGCTTGCCAGAGGCTTTTTGACAAAGTGAGTATAACCCATGGTGGAAATAAGGCCAGTGAGGCTGCAGAGGAGGTAGGACAGGTGTTTATGTAAGTGGCTGATGGTGTCCTTTCTAAATATCCACACGAGCCACCAGAAGTCTTTCTAATGGGCAATGAAGTAAAACTTGCAACTTGAGACCATTTTGCCCATAACAGGAAAACTGCAAGGCTGCACAGAAAGCCTGTGGCACAACTGGAATTCACCATCTCTCAAACAGCATGGCTCATCTAAATGGTTTAAGGCCGTCATGTAATGCCCTATGCTGAAACAAGCCCAAGATCAGTGTCTTGGCAAGATTGCTGGCTTGCATATAAAGGCTAAAACATTTTCTGCAGAGGCGGTGGGTCTCCCTGGTCCTCTACACATCGCTACAGATCCATCCGCAGTCTGTGCTGTGTGATACTTGCTTAACCTGCAGCTGATGGGAGGGGGGATCCATTAGAGGAAGACGGTCCGGAGCACAGTTAAGTGTTTTTTCCTTCTCACCGGTGTCCTCTCCTTGGCCAAGTTTTTTTTCTGTCTCCTCTTTGTTCCCTTGCAGCGGCAGCCCTCGCTGAGGATAGGTTACAGGCTGAAACTTTTCCAAGCGACACATTGAAGCATTAATTGCCTGGTGAGATGTTGGGGCTGGGCATTTTTATGCTCTTTTGTGTGTATCTTGGACATTTGTTTCTTCTGCTCCCCGCCCCCCAGGACCTGTTTACATCCATCTTGCCCCTCAGATGCCTTCTGCAGTAGTCTCCAATACCAACCACTCAGGATGGCGTCAAAACAAGTGAGGGGGACACTTACAGCTCCAGGTCAGCTGGAGTTCCAGCTTCAGGAGCCACATTCTCATTACACAGCCAAGAAACTGTTCTCCCCTGCTTCAGCAGCATCTCAGACCAGCTGTGGGAAAGATTTTAGTTTGACAGAAGAACAGGGGGACTTTTTTTTCTTAATTCTTTTAAAAGTTTAACACAGGCCTGTTCATAGAACACTTTTAAACCACAGTGTTTGGGAAATGATTTTATGTACAAGATTTTACTATTTGGTTTAATTTTGATTGGAGAAAGCTGAAAGGCAACTACAATTTTTTTATACAATCTATTATTCACCCTCTGAAGAGATGAGTTTTGCACTGTTTTCTTCAACTCTAGACTTGGGTTGGACTGCTGCATTTACACAGAGAGGCACCAAACAGGCTGCCTTTAGCACCAGTGAACAAAGAGTATTACTGATTCCTGCAACAGCTGAAGATTGACCAGGGGAGGCTCTAAGTATCTGAAGAGCAGGACACCTTCTAGGTGGTTACAGATTGAGTCAGTCGAGGCAACTAGCTTTGAAGCTCAGCTCTACAGGATTTCCTCCTGCAAAACAGTCCCTTCATGCTGCCAGGCAAAGGAGTAATGTGGCTAAAGAATCAGAGTCCTGGTGCTGCAGAAACCAGACTAAAGCCTGGGGAGGGTTGATGTAAAGATTAGGAAGCAGTTTTTCAGGATGTTATATATATATATATTGTTAGACATGTCTTATTACTGAATCGTTCCTGATTGTTGCCAATTTTTAACAAAAGATGCAATTCCCAGTGAAATCACTGTTTCCAGACTGCAAAACAGAAGAGAAAGGAAGATTGGGCCCTACCTTAACACCAGTTTAGTATGCCTAGCTATTTGCACATGACAGCAAATTAACATGAGCTAGTATCTACTGCAGTGAAGATACAGGTAACATCCCACAGGGGCTAGAACTATTTAATAAAGAAGGAATTAATTTGTAAAAAAAAAGAAAAATCATTGTTCCTCCTTAACATCTGGGCGTATTTTGAAGCCAATATTCACACAACTACAATAGTTCAATTGATGCAACTCAGTAATTTTTATTGCAACTGGAAGACAATACATCACAGAAACTTTATGGTAGGTTTTGGGAAGGTGTTATTTACAATAATAATTGATGAAATAGTTTGTCTTTGGCAATATGATTACACATCAAGAAAATGTAAAATGCAAGTATGCCTCTAAATCAACATTTTCATATTTCCTAAAGATCAGCTGATTGCACTTGCCTTCGGACTGCTCATTTAGGTAAACACAAATACAACTTAACATCACTGTTCATTCCTCATCACAGTTCTTATTTTAATATTGATGAAATTGGCAGTTTCAGACGCCAAGTACAGGAAAAAAATTGGCTTATCACTGTACTAAATTAACTTATTGGCCAGTTAAGGTCCTGTGACCCTTAAGCATCGATACTAAATCTCTTGGTCTTTTGATTGCTTTATCACTTTTTTTCTGTAAAACAAAATATTTCAGAAATTACAGATCAGAGTATAAAAAAAATGTACAAGTCCATAATGCTTTTCATACACACAGAAATCATTCCCCCCAACATTTTACATCAATGGCAGTTTTAAGTAGTGAGTGTGAATGATGCAGGCATGGAACTGGTTATCAAATACAGGTATGACTTTCAATTATTGTCCCACACACATACTCAGGAAATGTACAATGCTCTAGTAACTTAAAAATGTACTCAAGTTCAATGTCATCTGAATGAGAAAACAAGAGTCTTGGGATTTCAGGCCAGAGTAAACAAATGAAAAAGATTCCCATTTCTAGACTATCAGCCATCCCAGAATCCAGCACATAATTTCAGCATCCAGTAAAATCCCTCCTAGCACTGAGGGCCAACACAACTTGCCATTTATCCCTTAGACCCTCAGATGATGAGTTCCTGTAACTGCTGGCCTGATCCAAAGCCCAGGGAAATCCCCTGAAAGAAAAGAAGTGAAACAAAACCCTCTTCCACTGACTGTGAAAGGATGTTATATCAGGTTGATTTCCCCCTCTTTGCAAAAGGAAATGTGATACAGTAGAAAAACCACTATATAGCTTCAGATAAATATACCTTGTTTCAACGCTAAAACAAAACAAAACCCAAACTCCCCAAACCAGGAAAGGCTACTTATTAGAACAACTCAAAAGTGACCTTTAAATCATTTCTGGTTTTAAATGTACACCTGCAAAATACAGCACCATAGACACATTAGGTTGAGACTTTTTTTTTTGGTCAGTGAAGCTAGTACTTGTTTGCTGAACTGTGGAAGAATTCTAAGTTCATGTACTTGATCAAAGATAAAGCAACCCAGCTGACAAGTCTCTGCTTAATTCAAGAATAACCAGTACTAAAAATAAAAATGCAAAAATAAGAACCCCTAATAAACCACCATCAATTAATACTTTCTAAATAAAAGGGGATTAACAGATGAATTCACAAATGTATGCAGATTTATACAGAACACTGAATGTTGTGTGTAAATCCTTCTAAACTCCAGCTCAAAACAGAAACACACAAAATGTATAGTTTGACTTACACATCCCATTTCAAAGGAGAAGAGACATCATTACAACTTGGTAACTGTGCTAATTGCAATATAAACCAAACAGAAATTCAAAGTTTGGCTGATAACTAAGAAGAGGGTTACCACTTAGGTTATATAGCAAAGTGTTGATGTATATTACATAGAGTAGTATAAATAATAAAAAAGTATTATTTAAATTAGATCACAGTGCTGCATTATGTGCATAACAGTGTTTGATATATTACTGGAGGGCTGTGAAGAACACTACTAAAACTTAACTGGTCAGACGGTCAACACTGATATTCTGTTACAATCAGGAGAATGTATGGTTCAAATGCTCTTTTGGTGGCAAAGTCAAGAAAACATTTCAAAATATTTCCCATAAAATATGCCAATGAGTTATTCAGGCAGTAGTGACATACCTGAAGGAGCTGGGCTTGCATTCTCCACCAGTGAAGTAAACTGCATTGCATCTGAAATTGGAAATGTATTCTCTCGATAGTTTTATTCTGATCCTGGAGCACGGTAATGTTTTCAAAAATGCCTAGGGCCAGATTCAAGGAAAAATGGTAATAGTGAAATAGTAAAGATTTCCATGAGCACTTGGGTGTCTGTAGCTCCACTGACTGCAAAGGAGATCAGACACCTTCAGATTCTAGAAAACCTCAGATTGTGCCTAGCTACATCTTTAGATGATTTTGGAGCCAAAATCTCAGTGAAAATCAATCACAGCTACCGAGAAACTGGGACAAAGCGTTGTTTTGGTGATTTTATCCCTGGTGCCATTTGGCGTACAATTAGGATTTTGTTCTCTGCTAAAGCAGTGAAGAATGCAGCCCCCAGCATTTCTCTGTAACTTTTCCAAAGGCAGACAGTAATTCAGCTGAACGCTGGGAGCCTATGAGCCTCCTTTGAGATTCCCTTCTCCCCTCTAAGAGAGGACCAGAATATGGACCTCGAGTGCCAGAGAGAAAAGAACACAGTCACAGGACAGCTCCCTAGTCCTCCACAGCACCCCTCCTCACTCCCACATCAGGCTCTTCAGCTGTGAAACCCTGTGAGCTTGGTAGAACTACTGCTGGTTTTGCCAGGAGAAGATCAGAATCAGACTGCTTTCGGAAACAGTTATGGAGTGATACTTTAAAGCTGTTCAAGACCTGTGTTTGAATTTTTAAATGCAGGCCTAATCTGCCTCAAAATGCAGCAGGACATCCAATTGCTCGCAGAATGCAAGCACAACCATCGGATTTCACCTCCCTGCAGATGCTGGTGAAATCTGCTTGTGGCATTAGTTAGAGCCTGCATGAGCTTCCCACTGCAAAAGGCATATTCCAAAGGAACCCAACATGAAGTCCAGCAACCCTCACAACTTACGCCTATATGAAACTCACCACTGCATGCTTGCTGACCTACAGGGATTCCCCTAGCCGCCACCAGTCTTGGAGAAACACTAATTTGGCAATACTGATAGAGTGAGGAAAGTGGAAAGTCAGAGATTTGACAACTTCTCACCCCAAAATGGCTTAGTAAGGAGAGCGAACAAGCAAAACCAAACTACCTCATGTCTGGCAAGTGAGAAAGCTTGTAATACAGTGCAATTACCACTCCATTTTGACATCACTCAGTCAAAGTAGAGACATCTGGATTGGAAAGCTGACATATTTTTTGGAAAACAGATCGGTCTGAATTCTTATTAAAAAAGACAACTTCTCATACAGAGTAGAACCAGTTCTGATAAAGCTGCCATTGTCAGCCAGGCACAAAAATGGCTTAAAAGGTGACTCCTAAATATTTTATACAAATCCAAATCATGTACTTCTCATCAATAGTCAGAGCAAGGGTCGATAAGGACAAGTTGTTTTTAAACTCCACAATCTGTTGATGGCATTAGCCTTCAGCCAAACTACTAGTTCCTGAATGTAACTTTGTGAACTCCCACTCAATAATACCACCTCAGCAGATCAGACTAGGAGCAACAAATTTTATATAAAAATAGATGCTTGCCAACATTTTAGGTTTACCAGCAAGTATATAAAGGAGTTGTTGAAGTCTTAGATTATATATGTATCTCTATATATCTGTGTGCATGTGTAAAAAGATAACCTGTCTAATTAGATATTTATGCAAAATGACTGTTTTCTAAGGTGAGTAATACTACTGGTAATTACATATTTAGCCACCAAGAGTCCACATTAATGAATGGTACTTGTTGAACAGATACCGATCTCATTTGCACTGACGCACTACAACCAGTGAAGCTGCTCTGGAATCAGCATTGCAATATGTGGACAGAACCTGGCCACCAGTACAACACTGCATCGCTTTCTCTGAAGGACAGAGTTGGCTGAGCCACACTTTCAGTGTATTTTCTGCCACTCATTTGATTTTCCACGTTGCCTTTTGATAAATATTAAACCGCTCCCGAGCTGGTACAACTACTCATTAATGAGCAAAGCTGTGGCATTTTGTAGCATTTTGTATTTCAAATTATGCTCCTCAAAGTCCAGAAAAAGATGAAAGGACCAAGTTTGCTTGTGAAGGGGTTGTGTGGTTCACTGTCTGTGGACTCTGGCTGTAGGGAGCGTGGACCTGGGAAGAAGCCAATTATCACAGTCCAGTGACACAAGGGAAAAGTATGGCTCATTCATCTCTGTGCTACCTGGCCAAGGGACTGGTCCTTCCTGTTTTCCCCATCTTTATCTTAAGGGCTACAGGAAGCCCACAGAAGTTAGTATCTATGTACTCCCAACTTAACTAATCTTGGGAAACAACCCTGCAGGCCCTCAGCAAAGCGAGGGGAGCACAGGGCTGTGCCTTGCTCTCTCCTTCCTTATCTGCATAGCTGGCAGTTGTGCTGGGCTCCAGCAGCTGTCAGGCAGCTCCTGGATCCCAGGACATGCTGGGTGAGATAGGAGGAGAGGCACCATTTTCCTGCGCTGCCTCTAGTGTGGCCCTGGTCTTCACATGACAAAAAGCTTGTGGAGCACAGGAACCAGGTCCAGACCAGCCCGCTCTTCAGTCCTTCCACTTCCTAACCAAACACTCACCAGGGGCATCTCCAAATGCGATTTTTAGTTCACTGAGCGGAAAGTAAAACCCTTCTCTAACTCACTCTTCATAAACTAGATCCGTCTTGGTGAAACTGCTGCCTGTAACAGTTGTAAATATGAAACTGTATTATTTTTAGAAACAGACCATTTTGTTCTGTTCAGTGGTTGGTTCCTGGGATTTTCTTCTTGTCTCTAGTACATTCTAAGTGTAGAATTTTTTATGCCAAATTCATGAATCCAAGTGAGAGAGACTGTCTTCATTTACTTCACAGCTTCCCTCTGCTGTAGGGATCTCCAATATAATAGTTGTCATTACCAGGAGAGTAGCACTATACCGGAATCACACTCTCTGTAACACTGGTTTTTCTCTGTATACCTCAGTAAGGCTCTTTACTAACTTAATTTTCTCATGGCAAATTAGCAAAGCTATTTTCTTGTCTACTTATTCCTGAATGAAATCAGAGAGTTTTCCTTAATTAACCTCCCATTATTCTCTTGATTCTGTCATACACACTCACTACTAAATTTGCCCTCAGATTATTGCGTCATGTTACACATGTACAGACGAAGAAAGGACACACTTTTACTTTTTTTTTTTTTTAACAGAAGTAGGGAGAGGGGGGCTGAATGTGCAGACAAGGCAGTATAATTCAACCATCCAAGCCCTACCAGAGCATGAAGATTTTATTTTTTAATATTGCAGAGTAAGTTCCCCAACAGTCAGTGTTTGTCCCTGAAGAAGGTTAAACCTTAAACACCTGCTTCAAAAAAACCCCAACAACAACAGAAAAAAGAATCAAAACAAAAACAAAACAAAAAAAATAAAACCCAAAAAAACAAACTCTAAGCCTAAGGGCTTAAAAATTAGAGGCATAGCCTTTTTCTCTATTTTCTATATTTATATGAAAATAATTCATGCTTCATGCTAAATACATTATTTACCTTACAAGAACTTTGTCATCTTTGAATAAAAAAAATTGTTTGCTTTTTGTATCCCCCCCCCCGCCCCTCCCAAAAGGAATCCATGCAATGTGGATCAAATTTCTTCTGCTGGCTACACTGGTTGAATCTGGAAATCTGTTGTCATTTTTGCACAGACGAATCCTGACTGACAGTAACTGCACACTCATTTCTGAGGGCAGTGTAGGAGCTCATTTGTTGAACTTCCGAATTTTACTGTTCACCAATATGCTTTCCTTTTATTTTTCAATACAGAGTACTACTAATGGCAGGTTTTGTAGCTTTGTTTCCCCATTTAGATCAAGGATTTGATCCACAGAAAAAGATTCTGATGTATTTCCTTCCTTAATATCTACTGTAATTTCTTAGACTTGATTGCTTTTCACTCAGGCAGTTTAGAAGACATAGCTTGTTTTTCCCTATTACTATTATTTTTTGCACGCAGTGCCAATCTTCAGGCTTATGGCTTTTTGAACATTCTTTTAATTTACTATAGAAGACAGAATTCAACGATTTACGATGTTACTAACAGTGACACCCCCGCCACCACCACATTTCTTCACATAATTTCACTGAAACCCATTGCATACATAGTTCAAATTTCCCCAAACTTAGTTACCAGTCTTCACATTTTGAGCCACATATAGTACGTGAAGCACTAAAAGTGCATTATGGTTTGCGCAGTTGCCACCAGTGGCTGTCCAAAGACTTCTATGGCACAACATATCGAAGTGCCACTAGATGGTTCTTGGTTTGGTGTTGAGAAGTGCGTGCCTCCTCTTTCCCCCAAATCTCTTTATTCACATTCACTTCTAACCCAACCATAAGGCCATTAAAAATTCTTAAGGGCCAGGCCTGAATGATTACTAAATTATGCACAGCTCTTCTAGTATAAGAGGGATTTCCAAGTGCCCAATTTTACTCCCATCACATTAATGTTGATGTCACTGCATATTCAACCATGCATTTTTGACAAGCCGGAGAAAGCAATGGCGATTTTGGCTTTTATTTTTGTTAACTTTTTGTCTTCAGGTATTGAAAAGCTTTTGTAAATTAGCTGAGTGTCAGTATGAGTTCTATGGCTTCAATCTCCTTTAAAAATAAAAATCTTAAGGGTCCAAAAAAAAAAAAAAAAAAAAGAAAAAAGAAAAACAAACAAACCAAAAACAAATAGAAAGAAAAACAAAAAAGGAAAAAAATTGCTGATATTGCCACAAATCATTAGAATTCACCTGACGTGCTGAAACAAAACTTTGTAAGTTCAAACAAATCATTGATTTGTTCTAATTTTTTGTGGTTTCCTTTTGCTCTTTCTGCCCCTTTGCCGTCCGATTGGTGATGTTGTTCAAACAGGATCGAATTCCTGCTAAATGCAGAAGTGATCCTGCTGCTTCTTTCATCTCCTCATCGTCACTCTCAGGGGGCTTTTCTGTACGTCTCTTTTTAAGAGGCAGTGTGTCACTTGGTACTTTTTTCGCCTTCATTAAATGTTGCCTTTTCTTGTGCTGGGATGCATACCCACTGTCAGCTAAAGAATCCTTGGTCTCCTTTCGATTTTGCTTTTTGTCCTCCTCTTCTGTTTCACTATGGCTCTCGTGGCTCTGGAAGCTAACTTCACTTCCTTCACTGCTGTCTTGGCTACCTTTAGTTGCAAATTCATACTGGTCATCAGCAGAGGAAGAGGAAACGGAGTCACTAGCAGGTGATGTGCTCCTGTGGTTGGAAGATTTGGCACTGCTGTAGTTGTGATCCTCCTTTGGGTCACCACTAACAACTGGAGAGCCACAGGACTGTTCACTTTCTGTCCGCATCCGGCAGTTTGTTATTCCATTCCTGTAAAAACAAATCGAAGCAGTCTTAGAAGCCACAGAGATGTGATCCTGCTTCAGCGCGAAAGATGATAAAACCAACTGACAGATAATCTAAAATCATGACTATCAAAGTAATGTCCATGCAAGCTGATTTCAAAGCCCGACTCAAATTGCTTGTGGATTGGACTCTACACATGAAACAAGCCAAAAGACACATTAACAGCACAAGAGGCAGGAGCAAGTAGGGGATGGTTACAAATAAATCATGTCTGAACAGTCCTGATTTGCATTTCAACTAATAGTTTACACTTGAAAAAAAAACAAACCCAAAACCAAACCACATTATTTTACCTACTGGATATTAAATAAACTCTGATGAGTTGCATAAATATCCTCTTTCCTTTTCCACATAAAACGACCAAAAACATGGGGAAGAGACACTAGCTTTCTGGAATACTACTTTGCCTCTTCTGAAAGACTCTTTTCCAGCTCTAGCAGTCCAAGGGCAGGAGGAGATGCCTCACCTGGAAGTAGCACAGCTTCCATTTAGGACTCTTGACAACAGAAGGAGCAGCCAAATATAAAACCTAGGTCCAGTCACATTTCTGATTGTGATCAGTTTATGACTAATCCTAAGAGCTATACAATCTTAAGCCACTAGCTGCCAACAAAACGTGTTTAAAAACGTGTTTAAAAACAAATAGTAGAAAAAAAATAATCTGTTTTTGTGCTAGAATTAATTTTTCCCTTTGGTTTTATGGCACTTGGTGCTGTGGAAACTACTGCAGCACAATATATTTAAAAACTAACAGTGCCCCTTTCTGCATTGAGAAGTGTTAGAGCATTGCCACTGACGTACAATACAGAATACAATGCCTGCAAGAAGAGGGGACTGAGCCTGTGCAGTGCCTAACTCCCGCTAAAAAAGAGAGGAGGATGATCATCCAGTAAAGGTATCATCACTGCCACACACCACTTCACCAGCCTCGAACCCCTCTATCAGTTAAAAGACCCAAACAACAAACAAGCAAGACTGTTTAAACTATCACATGACAAAATGCTGTAAAATCTACTCTTGCCGTCTTCATGCTATCACTAGAGTGTTTTTGCACACTCAGGGCAGTGCTGGATTAAAACCTCTTCTTAAATGCACACACTGAACATAGATATTTCTTAAGAGGAATGGCACAGTGGCAAGTCCACAGTATTACTGCTCTTCTACTTAAAAAATGAGAAAGTGCTTTAGGTTTTAGGGCATGGACCTCACATCTGGCATCTTTATAGAATAAACAGCTGAATATTATCCATTTCTGAAAAGTAAGGCTGAAAGGTGGAAAAAATAAAGGTGGTACATTAATTCCACAGTTCTTATTCATCTAAACGTTCTTGTCTGTAGAGCCTGCTGAAATAAGAAACAGGCTTTTGTGAACCAGGGACAGGGCAATGCTAAAAGGTAGCAAATTCACCAGTCATTCCAAATGTTCTTATTTACAGTATTTTCAAAAAATATATATATAATAAAAGGCCAGTTATTAGCAAAGAAAGCCTCTTGCCAACCTCTTTTGCTCAACAAAATTATTTTCCCCTAGATTTTTGAGTAGCTTTATGATCCATAAATTATATACAGAACCCAGAAGGAATACACAAAGCTTCTTCAATTATTAATAACTAAATGCAATGTCATTCATGATTGTGCAGCAAGCCAGCTGCATTTACTCTGTGATGGTTTACCACTGCAGGGGTTGTCATTATAGGATGCTAAATGCTTAAAAGAAGAAATCATCCATACTAAACTAGTTGTAAGGTGAATTTATAACCAACTCCTTAAGATCAGTCATTACAAGGAAGCATGTAATGCATTTTAAGTGACAGATTCTTCATTTTTAGGGTAAATTTACATTTAAAGATGTTAAAAATTATCATAAATTAGCATAAAATTAAAGTTACTTGATTTTACTGTGCAGCTAATAGTCAAAGCAATGTGGCTCAATAAAAATCACATGCTACTAATTTTCCATTAAAAATAGCAATAAGTTGTTGCTCCAAGGAAACAAATACAGGACAGAATAGGTGAGAACTCAAATGGAATTCCTGCTGACTAGGTTATTGGTGAACAAGGCTTCTAACAGATGGGATTTAAATCAAGATGCCCATTCTCATATGATTGGATCTACTCCTATTAGTTTGTACTGAGAGACTATCCGTAACAGGAAAGCTACAGTTCCACGGAGAAGAGCAACCATGTGTCAAAAAGACATCCCTGATCTGCCCTGCTCTTGAGTGTTTAGTGTTTGCTTTTACATAAAGGGGCTACAATTTGGATTCAAAAGCTCTGCCTGTGGGACTTACTCCAGATCCCAATCCTTTCAAAGCAGCATAAAAATAGAACAGGCCTGGGGATTACAGACACAATGTCCCATGGGAAGGTGTACTACTATGGGGTTAGCATCCCACAGGGAGTGACTGCAAAACAAAACTGAAGTCCACAGAAAAGTGCAAAAAAGAAATCACTTTAAAAAAATGGGAGGAAAGGGAATACCAAAACACTTCAGAAGAAAGGCATCTATGGTGGAACTGGTCAGGAAATGGATAGCATTTGCATCTCAGAAAAATCTTTGGTTTTCACTTACATTTTGAAAGATTTCCAACCAGTTCTGCTTGGGGAAATAAAGAAGGAAGAGAAAGAAGGTCAAGGAGAGAATTAGCAAAGGACATTTGCAGAAATGAAAAAGTTATACAAGCAGAGTGTTTAGGATATTCACAAAGTCAAATACCCTGAAAGTAAATTAATCTGGTATGTACCTTGATATGCAACAGCTCAAACATAAGATATGAAGAATTACTTATAATTGATATTAGTAGATTTTTAAGAATGGAATAAACAAATACCTAAACCATTCACGTTCCACACGCACTTCCGAGGCATTTTAAAGCTTTATATTGCTCTTATACAGTCACTCACTAAGAAACGAATCTGTGATCTACTTAGTTCACTCTAGATCATCAGCAGACCGAACTCCCCTGGGTTTCAGGGGACAGGTTTTGGCCAGCTGAAATCTATTTTTGCCTGTAGGTCTGGTTGTAACTCTAACTTTGTTACTGAAACAATAATAGATTTTTAAAACAAGCACTTGCTCTGATGTCTGGATTATTTTTAAATTACAGAGGGGAAGAAAAGCTATTTAAGAATTCTGTGCTTGCTATAACAATGAGCGGAAATTAACTTCAAGTAATACCTTATTTTTTCATTCAGAGCTTTATTTCAATATTTTCACATTTTAAAGCAGTGGTTTGCCCTTTCAGGTTAAGTCCATGGGACAGTCTCTAGACCTTTTCATCCTACTGACATGGACGATTTTATTTGCTTGAGGTATCTTAACCAGAGTTATACAGATAAAAGTACCACACAGAGATTCTTGTTAAAACATTTCAGCTGTAGCACCATGACACAACAACCCTCAAGTACTGCAGAGGTTAAGTCTGGACTTTTGAAAGCCCAACTCCATTCCCACTGTTAATGGATAGAGGTCTGCTACTCATGTTGTTAGGAGCCAGATAGGACTCACAGCAGCTGGATCTCAAATCAGTAAGGAAATGATGTCCTTTGCACAGTGTTAGCTCCTCTGCCTTTCACAGGGATCTTCCTCAGGATGAGAAAAAGTAAGTCTCAGTCATTTTACTAAAGGCAGAGATGATCTTCCTTAAATTTCTCTACTAGCTTTAAAAGAAGATAGTTAATCACATTTTGTTTGCAAAATGGCAAAAAGTTTTGCTGAAAAATACTTACTGTATTCTACACCAGACATGAATATATTCCTTTGATTAACAAAGCAAACCTATATGGAATTTAAATATCACCTTAATCTATCTCTGATCCTTCTGGATGACAGCTATTGTATACTCATACGTGACAGTTTTGGTATGTAATTGGAAACAGCCAGTTAAAAGATAGAAAGCAAGCAGTACAGGTAAGCTCGGTTTGTGGATTTTGACAGGTTCCAGGTTTGCTAAAAAAAAAAAACCAAACAAAAAACCAAAACCAAAACCAAAAAACCCCCCCACACTTTTTTACTATACAGGTAACATAATTTCAAAGGGAAATCCAGGACAGTCAGAACTTTTAGCTACAGGTAGTTGAACTGTTACTTAAAACCACTACATACCAGCAGACAGGAGGATGAGCAAGCAAATGAAAAGTGGTGCTCACTTGCTGTATGATGAGATTTTATCAGGGGTTATTGAGTTAAAAGGCAACAACAAGTTGGTCACACTATTGACAGAAGCTCTTACAAAGGTACTTCACAGCAGTAATTGTATGCAAAGGACCACAGTAAATGGGAGCCACAGACTGCCAGCAGAAAGAGCACTCTGTCAGTATCAACAGCAGGTCTGAAGTTAAGACAAACGCAGCCCTCTGCATTTTGCAAAAAACAATAATCAAGTCAGCCAGTATTTCTGTCCTTTAGTTACTAAAGGATTCCTTCAGCTCCCAAGGATAACTCATCCTGCCTGTTACAGGTGGGAAGGGGAATGCAATGCACAAAGGTGACTTGGGGGTTGTTAAGCTGATCATGCCAGTAATAAGCAAGAACGTTAAGAATATACAGTAAAGAATTTATAAAAGGAAAAACTATCAGTTCCTTTACCTAAGCAAAAATAATCATTCATAGATAACAATTTTACTTATGCTTTGGCATCTGTGCTTCACATGTTACTTATGTTTGGTTTATTTAATCACTGCTTGAATAGCTGCTTCAAGGGAGGTGAAAGTAAGCAAAAATAAAGCCAGCATAAGAAATAGCCACCACAATGAAATCTAGGCCTGAGAAATAATTTAGTAATTGCCCTATAAATTTATAGTGAAAATACTTATAAATAACAATCTTCCATCTTTAAATAAAGTTAGGCACAAAACTCATTCTTGTCACACCCCAAAGATCAGGAGCTGCACAAGGAACTGTAGCATTAATAGCAGAAAAGATATTTTAAAATTGGCTCATGATGAAGTAGGTGAGGTTTGTTAGTGTTGCTTTTTTGTTTTTTAAATGGTTTAATTTTTTTCCCCAAAAGAAAGAAGAGCAGTAGCTCTGCCAGTGCAGATGCACTTGCTTTCCCTAGGAAGAGGGAACATTTTTGCCTTGGAAACTTGAATGGAAATTTTTTTTACTTAGGAAATTCCTTGTGTTTGCAATTTACACATAACTGTGAAATTCCTTGAGAAGCTACAAATGTTTGCTGAGAAAGAAGAATTGGAAAAAAAACCCAGAGGGAAAAAAACAGAGTAATTTCCCATTAGTTTTTATTTTTAACCTGCAATAATTTAAAAACCCAACGTATTTCTAATAAACACTACCAAAAGTAATTTAACCTATTACCTAGGCATAAGTGGCATATAAAAAAGTTCTGCCAAAGTTTTCAATTAGCCTGAAACAATAGCTTGGATTAATCCTGGGGAAGTGTGAGCTAAAAAAGGCAGTTAAGCAATGAAGTCTGTGCTATCCTCCATCCTGACATTTCTGACGCATTGACAGGGAATGGCAAATCCAGCCAAAAAGCCTCTTTCCTGGGACTGGCTCCGTTTAGCTCTTCCCAAATCCTAAAGGTTTTACTCACTCCTTAAGGTTTCCCACCAAGGTGGCTGTGAACTCTCCTTCCCTCTTTTTCACCTTCATTTCATGTGCATTTGCTGGCTAGCATTATGGGATGGGCTTTTCATTTGGCCTTCCCATCAGAACAGACTACTGAACAGGCCATTAATCCCCGCTGGCCAGGACTAACAGCACCTTAAACTGGTCAAAAAAATAGGGAGGCATGGGCTGCACCGTACAAAACGCACTGAACACCAGAGCCTGGTAACCCCGGGATTCACTGGGAGCCCATCCAAACGCTGCTCAGCGGCCACTGTAGTGGTGAATATCTGAGGCAGAGGAAAATAAAAAAGGCCTTAATACATAAAAATTACCACAGGTATTTTGTAAAACATCTTTTGCAGAATAACCTGGACCAAATTACAAGGCCTATGTCACAGAGCTGGTGAGATTGTCTGTGCACTGAAATTCAGTCAGCCTCACCTCAGTGGATCTGCCTGTATCAGGCAGACAAGCCTTGGGCTCAGCAGGTCCGCTGCAGCGCGTGGTTCCTGGACATAGACAGAAACCACTCATACGCTATGGATAACAAGAAAATCACAGGCACCATGGAGGAGGTTGCCTACTAAATGTTCTGAAAGCATAGTTACAACAGCTCTAATATTATATCAGCTTCCAAGTCTGTGCTCTTCCAAAGGGTTGCTGTAACTACTAACAACTTACTCATGTGGAAGGTGATTATATACAGTAGAGCTTCTTGCACCTTGCCAAGATGCACATTCGCAGATGCACTGGCCGCTTTGATAAAGACTATGCCTACTAAAGTGGACACAGAAATCCTCCTAAGTAAACATTTAGAAGGTATTTTCCAATGAATGTACAAACAAGAGCTCACCTTCAAAGCACAACCAACTCCTTGCTGCATGCAAGGTACCACTGGCTTTGCTTGCTTTCATTTAATGCCTTTGTAAGTCAGTATTTTCTCTTCTACATATCCAGACTATCATGGCATTTGCTTTTGGATTCTCTCAGGGAACTGTATGGGGATATGGTCTGCCAAAAATATGTATGATGGATCTCATGTTAGAGACATGCTACACGCTGTGCAGCTTTGAAGCATTATTTTCCCCTGCTGTTTTCGGGTGGGTCTTAAGACTTGTCAGCCACAACATGGAAAATATGGATGGTAAACAAGCTAAAAGTGGTGTGAATAAAGTAAATAAAAAGCTACTGTCAAAACACATCCAATTATGCTCTGCTGTGGAGATTTAACACCAGAGGTTGACTTTCAAAGTAAAAATAGTGTGGGATGCCTTTTCCATTTGTAGATTAGTTTGAAATGAAAGGCCTATTTGTGCAATTTAAGCCAAATGCACTACAATACAATGATGTTCTCCTCAATTGCTATCCTTTATTCATGGAAAGTGGTGGATTCATCATGTTTGTTAAATACTTTTCAATAGGGTTTTTTAATTCAAACTACTTAATTCAATTGTACTTTATTTTACATATAAATAATATATGTAATTATGTAAGAACAGCAACACATTGATACCTTGTGCAGGAACAAAATACACTAATACATTCAGTCACACTGTTGAAGTATAGTACAGTAAACTTTCCAGCTGATGGGAGCTAACGCATCAGAAATCACAGATTTCAGCACCTTTGTCCAGTGCTATGGTTTTGGCCTCCTTTCTGAATAACAGATTAATTGAAACACTCCACCTAATTACAAGTGCAAATTTAACCCAAGATCAAACTTTTTGTTACTCTGTTTTGACACTAATGGCAGTCCACACAACAGGACTGCAAGTTATCCCCAAGCAGTCTGTGGGACCACAAAACCAGACTATTAATATACTGAGGATATAAACTTGAAATGAAATCCAAGAGCTTAGACAGCAAGGAAGCACCAACAGAAGACCAGCACCTTACAGAAGAACCTGTAACTCCTACATGTGGTAACTAAAGAAAACCCGTTAAGAAACGTTATTTATTATGCAAGGATCCACTACCAAGAAAATACTAGAAGTCAGTCCCCTACATGAATGATGAAACCCACCGTTTTTTGGTGGTTTTAGGCCTTTCTTTTAGAGCACCAAAGGAACTCTTCTCAAGAAAATACACATTTGAGTAAACACTTGTTGGAAAGCTGTCTGGCTTCTCAATATATAGGCAGAGGCACATAATTTCTGCATGTAACTGTACCACCTCCTGGGGCTGCCCAGCAGACCTCCCTACTGGTAAAAACTGCTAGGGGAACTCAACCTCCCTACACCTGAACAGGCCTAAAAACACCACCTGCCACCCTGACCGGAGCATCTCCCTCTATGCAGGAATGACAGCTCCCTGTGAGCAGTACTCCTACTCTTAACTGCAAAAGGTGGCGGCTGCATGGACGCTGTGGTAAATTCCCCCTACTACACATGGTAAGCAGAAGTTACTCTGATGAGATGCCATGAAAGGTCCACACCACAGGTCCTGTTTAGCCTTGTATATCTGAGTAGAGGGGTAAGAACTGAGAATCAAGAGCAGAATCTTTGACAGCCTTGAGAGGACCAGATGATGTTCTAAGAGGCATTGTGCACCCAGACCGACCTTCCTGAAGAAATTCTGAATCTTATTATCCCTGAAAGAAACAAGACAAAACTGCCTGCTGAACTTGCTGTTGCAGAGGCCCCTACCTTCCCAAAAGCTTTCAAAGCCCCTTCTCCGCCTCCTCCCCCTTTTCAAAAATTAGAAGAGGGGATATTACAGAAGCCCTTAAATATAAGCAGACATCATGCAGCCCAGGAATGTATTCATAGCAAGCTATTTCTAATACTGCCTAAGGCTGGAAAAGAGAACAAAAAGAATTAGAAATGTCTGCATTAACTAATTATAAATGCTTTTCTTTCAGACAGAGCAAAAAAGAACATAAGCAAGGGAGGTGTAAAATCCCCTAATTTCCCAAATCTACATTAGCAGGATGCTAGTAAAGATCCTGTTCTACCTGCTGGGAAAAAACATGAGAAGTAGTCCTCCAAAAACGCATAAAATTTAACTATATACAGCCTTACAGCACAGCAATTTGAGGATGCCTACACAGAAGGAAGTTTTCAAGTGGCCTGGAAGGAAAAACAGTTCTATCTCCTCCTTGAGATTATGAAACAGGGTCTAAGCCAGGAGATGCAGATAAACTCAAGAGAGAATATTCAGTCATCCATATAGCTTGGATACCTCATAAAAATTATATATAATTAATGAACCAGTAGTCCCACAGCTCTGCAATCCCCACTGGAGCAGAATACAAGTCATGGCTAAAGCCAGCGGCAAAGCTACTGAGGATGGCTGACCTCCACTGCTAGCAAGGCCAGGCTGTGGCAAAGTAAGATGGAGAGGAACTCTGCAGACTTCTGGAGGATGACCCTCAGGGTTTCATCCCTTCAGCAGAGCAAATGTGAAAAACAGCTGAAACAGCTGCCCATCAAAAAAACTACTAATTTTATTCCAATTAGTGTCTTTCCCCCTATGCATTTTAAGCATCAAGAGTATATGAAATGTCATAGGTTCTCTATTGGATGGAAATACTGTATCCGAAGGGCTAGGCACTGATTTTGAAAAGGGATAAAAAATCAAAAAGCAAATGGGAAAAAAATAACCAAGTAAATAGTAACAGAATAAGTAGCTATAAAGAGACTTTATTTCACTGCCTTACAGCCCAGAGGGTGTGATTAGAACAGCCCAGCAAAGCTCGGTCAGCACTAATTACTACACCCCACCCAGAATGCCCAACTGCCTGAGCTGAAGCTTTTGCAGATACTGAGAGTTCTGAAAGAGAAGGGCACTGACAGCACATTCGACCAAATTAATCTCTGTTGCGACTGACTGGAAAGAGCTACAGCTAAGGCAAACTATTCTTCCGCCAAAAAACCATCACTGCCTTAAACAGAGCAAACCATTGAACCACAGTTCTTACTGCCATCACTAGATGTCTCTTACTGCCCTGCCTTCTGAAAAAGTTGAGTATCTTCAAATAACATTTTACCCTTGAATGTTTTGGTTGAACCTTGAAATAGAAACTGTAGTGAAAGAAACTGCCTCACAAAGACCCAGGTTAATAACAAAATGACAACTATATTTTTAGCTATCTTTTAGAATTTGCTTTAATCTTATTGACAATCTTCTCACTAGTATTTTATCCAGGAAAAGGTCTTTATGAAGAGGGAGGGAGAGAAAAAAGCACTTGCACTTAGAAAAACAGGTCCCTGTAGGAGGTTCTCACGATACAGTGTCTCCAGTTTGCTAGTGAAAATAAAACCCCTGCTTTTTACAAACCAGTGTGCAACAGACAGCTATACCATGACTATCTTGCAATGAATGATAACCCAAGAATTTTAGGTAGCAGTTTTATTTCAGAATACTTCAGAAGTATAAGCAAGCAGCAAAGTATCTGTTGAGTCGAGCTTCCATACACTTTTACATTCTCTGCAAAACACTGATCTATTTCATAAAAGATCCCGCAATGAGCCACTCTTACCTTACTGCAACAGCCATGCTTCCTATAGGGCTGATTGGCAATGGCCTGGCTCCAGGAAATATCCCTCTACTCAGAACTCGAGCTCCATTTTGTATCACTCCCGGAGGAACTAAAAAAAACCAAACCCAAAACCAGAACATTTTTGGCTTTGAAAGGATAAGTTAGAAAAATGTAGGAGCAAAATGTGGAACATAAGCTTTTCAATTAATTGAGAAAATATTAGAGAAGCTTGTGTAGTACACTGCTTACCTTTAACATCTCAGCCTCAACCCTTGTGAATGCCATGCTATTTCCAATGCTATTTTCATGACAAAAAATTTCAGAGCAACCAACGACAACATGGCCTGTAGAAGCCACTGCCTGACCCAGTTACTGCAGATCATTCCTTGAACAACCACATGGCTTTTGTTTTGTCATTGATGTTCTGCTAGGAATGCATGTGCTTATTAGAGTTAAAACCAGCTATAAGCATAGATGTAAGTTTCATCTACAGTAAGAAAAAATGACCCTTTACAGATAAACAGAATATAAGCACTTCACTGGAAGAACACAGGTCATAGCTTCTTATCATCCCAGCTTACTTTCTGAGCAACAATCTCTTGGCCTCTGTCTCCTGCAAAATAAAATATTAACTACAAATGTGGGTTTACCAGGACGGGAAAGAGGCGAGGCTAAAAAGGCATTAGCTCCATACCACTAATTAGCCCCTCTCTCTTGCCATCAATGGCCTCTGTCACCCAGCCTGACAACAGTCACGTGCTCAAGCACACAGCTGGGTCATGGCCAAGCCCCCCCCCCCCCCCCCCCAACCAACACGCGGCGCATGGATGCCACTGACACCGAACTGCGTCAGCACCAGCCACTGCAGATGGGAGATTTCACTGGGGCCTTTTAAATTGGCTATGCATCAAGAACTACAGCTCTGGCCAACAAGATTTCAACCTACAACCAAGTACTTCTTTTTTCTCTAGGCATGTTTCTGTGCACTGCTCAGCCTATGGCAGCCACCCCCCAGCTGAAGGAATAGCAGAAGCAGCACTTCCAAGGCGCCACCAAAGGAAGTGTCTGTCCTTAGCAGATCCTCGGCATTTTCCTCCTCCACTGTGGGATGCAGGACTGCTGACCACAGCTCTTATCCTAGGCACTTACCAGTGACTTCTGTGTAATGCCATTTGTTTGCACAGGTTTTATGTCCCTTCAGGTTGGAACAGTTACCTCCAACAGCCTCAAGTGGACCTTGCTGCTTTAATGTCCACAGCTAGCCAGTTCGTTCGCTTTTTCTTGATTTTAAGTCATCATTCATACCATAACTTCCCCTGATGGGGAATGTCCACAAGGAGAATGATGATCATTACTCTGGATGTATTATTCTTAAACATACAGATGTTATGTAAATACGTATAAGATAAATGTAAACCATATCACCTTATGAACACCTACAGACTTTCATTTTTTAAACAAATTATGGGGAGCCTAGAAAAAACATTCAGCCTAAGAATCAACACATACACTTCACATGCCCAACTTCAAATGCTCACACCTAAAAATACTAGTGTATTCTGAGGCAGAGAAATATAGGCTCCAAAGTACATTATTACTAAGATGCTGAGGTACATTTCAACTTCCTGTCAAAACCAAGCCAGATCCACACCTCCCTCCCTGTTATCCTGATACTCACCTTGCTTCACTCCGGACCACGCAGATTAGTTCTGGGGAAATAATCTTCTTTCTCCTGCCAGTGAGAGCACATCCCCCCTGAATCAAATCCTGCCACTGCTTTATACCCACCCTTGCTTTTGAGCCCCTCTGAAGAATAGGTCATTTATATTTAGGTGCTTAAGTACAGCCTCAAATGGCTAAAATTACAGAACCTACTCTATAACAACTAGGGTCAGCTTTCAATGACCAAAATAATTTAAAAATTGCGTATTGCTATTTATACTTCCCTACTTTGTGCACTTTTTCCTCTAGTGCCAGCTTATGAGAAATCAATCAAATCTGCTTCACTCAGGGGACATTATCAGGCTTTCAATGCTCCAATGTTTGGGTTTGTAGATACTGCAGAGGAATGTTATCTTGCTATAAACTCCAAGATCTGAACTTCTTACTGTATTTGTCTCAAGAGCATGACCTTAAGATGGCCAAAATATCAGTGTCTTGAAAAGAAAAGCAGTCTGCTCAAGGATATTGTTAATCTAAAATGCACAGAACACAGGAAAATTTGAAGCAACAGCTAAGCCTGCTAAATAACAAAATATTGATAAAAATCCTTGATTTCCAATAGACGTGTTTTTTCCAACAGGCTTACAAGAGGGACAGATTTTGTACTGCACTGCACAGTACAGTACCTTTACATTTACAAAGTCCTGTTAAACGAAATGAACGAGTTTTGACCAAGGAAAATCCAGGAATTTTCACTTTAGTCTGATACAAACCCTAGCATTTTATATGGAAATATTTATGCATACACACAGAGCCACATGTCAGTTAGCTACGGATGTTGCCTAAATATATGCATATAAAACTTCAAAGCAAACACAATGAAAGTTCTACTGCAAAAAGAGAGCAACAGGCTCCCTGACATCCAAACTCTTCTTTCCATGGTTACCTAATTATCCTGGTCTGTTGGCAGAGTTAGCTGATGCTCATCTTACCCTTTCTCCTCTCCTCTCTTTCTGCCTTATTGACAACTCCCATTGCTGCTTTGAAAAATCCTGTTCGCTTCCCTGTAACTCTTCTAAAAATACTGTCTCACGTCTTTCCTCCTTTACCTTCTCCAAGCTTCCTTTTATCCTGCACTCCTGTATATAAAATACACTGCCAAGTCTCATAGCTTAGACTTTTTATACATTGACATTCCCACTTGAACCCACCCTTCATCTTCCTTGACTCTGCAGGTTCATAAGTCATGGTGTGCTACTCAGGGAACACTGTCTTCAAAAGCTTCACATTCCACCCCTCTCTCCCTGCCCCTGCTCTTCCCTTCAGGAATTAGTAACTGTTTAGAAAACAAAAACAACAGAAAAAGTGGAAGTTTGCTGCCTTCTGAAAATACCCTCTAAGAGAGAACTTGGTACCCACTCCTGCCTATGAAATTCGCTTCCATTATGTTTGGTCTGTTCAGCATGCCACCAGTCATTTCAAGGCTTCAATAGGAATATTCGTGCCAGAAGCTGCCTTAACTATGATTCTTGTGATTCTTACTTTTCTCTGAAGTTCATCACAACTCTGTATATTGAAATCACCACCCAGAATTCAATAACTATTCCAGCTTGCAACAGCACTGTTATTGCTGCTGATCTTTATTTTTGTTTCCCCAAACTCTCTGAATTATGATGCAGCATTACCGTGGCATCTCTAGTTAAGTTATGCAGACAGAAACCCAGAAAGGTTGTATTCAAGAGATCAACTGAAGGAGGACACTAGATGATTCTTTCCTTTCAGTGAACATCTGGAACCACAATGAAACACCCCCTGCCCCCCAACTTGCTGGTAAATTAGCTTCTGTAGCATTCTAAACCTAAAATAAAAAGCAGGATCAAATTAATTATTCAATGGTAGAAGGTATTAATTTCTAGTTATTCACTTAACTAGTGTGCCACTGTAAGACCGACCTCTATTGCTCATGCATCTCCAGAGCATTTAAAGCATCAATACCCATCCTTTCCAAAATGACAGTAATTGTTTTTAAAAAAATAATAATCTATGTATATAAACTGCTAACACATTGTCCCTGGTACCCCAGACACTTTCCCTGCCCTTCTGCAGGCTGTATGAAGATGGCTATTTATTATCCAAGGTATTACTTGCACATGTTGGTATTTTTGAAGGGTTGTGAATTATTTACCGGAAAATACGTGGTGCTTTTATTCCACAGATACTTTTATGCCTTACAAGCTTTAATTATGTTTCAAAACCATACTTTGAGGTGAGGTATTTATATTTTAGATTGAAGATTCAAGGTGTGGAGGTAAGATAATTTACTATAAGCCATATCATCGATCAGTGCCAGTCTCGACTAACACCTTACAGTCCAGACTCCTCTTTTGTAATACTTCTTTAACCAATGGTAGAGGCAGGTCACATGGTTCCCAATTCCTAGGCAGAAGTGTGAAATGTAATTTACACCTTTCCTGTGCAAGTGCCAAGCGATGTTTATGTCTGAGAGACTCTGCTCAAGAAAACAATGCAAAAAGATCTGTGCATCTCTTTGATACAGGTCTCCTCTTCCACAAAATGTTCCTAGTGAAACACAAAGAGTCTGAAACAACAAAAATCATCATTCACCTTTCAGCTTTCATCGCTGCATTCTGCTTGCGGGAAGCTTAAACCTAGGCAATAGTTCTACCAGAGTACAGTTAAACAGCGGACAGAGAATCTGCTCCTAATTTGCTGCAGGAACAAGCAAATGATTTTTGCCTGTTATGCTGCTCTGGTAGAATACCACAACCTGAGTAGGATCTGCTGGCATGTCAAGTCTTCACCAGCTAGCTGTGGAGAGAAGTGATGCATCCAATATAAAATATCAAAACTGCACCTCTCAAATTCTCCAAGGGGGAAAATAACCTGTCTCTTGTAGCCACTTTCACATTACAGTTTAACAGACAATGAAGTGAATGCCATGTAGAACATACCATAATCTGAATCCATCAAAACACTACATTCAGATAGTCTTAAAAAGATCCAGCAGAAGTCCTCGAAAATCCAGTTCTTTTGTAGCCCATACTCAGCCTCTGGAGGTGGAAAATTAAGTCGAAGGCTACATGATCACTCCACTGCCAGTGCACAGCTGTTTTAATTCAGAGCATTGTCTTGTGTGCACATCAGCCGAGTAGAATATCCCAAACTATGGACTTCATTCATCACTTCACTCGACAGATTGCATCCAGAATCTCTCACTTGCAAGTGTGTGTGCATGTGAAGCAAACCTCCCGCATCCAGCTGAGCTAACAACCTCTTCCCAAGACTTTCACAACAATTAAACCCATATTAGACTGGGTCCTTCCCTAAGGATTTGCCTAACACACAGTTTGGCAAAGCTGACATGGAAAAGGAGGAAATACTTAATGGGTAGTCAGACACACTGACACCCCAACAGTTCACTAAACAAGGAAACCAACTTCGTGGTTTAATGTTGGCATATAGAAGTTAAATGGAATTATCAGTGCTGAGAGTAATTTGTTGTAAGTCGAGGAAATTAAAAAGAAAGGGGTAACAAACATACATGTTCTTTATGTCATCTGGGAAACAAGCATATGCTTCATTAAGCTGTCTAGCTCAAGGTCCCCAATATTTAGACTAGTACAGAAGACTGAATAGTATTTATTCAAAATGAACTTTGAAAAAATTACAGTATGAAGGTATCCTGTAGGGACAGACTGGTTCTCTGCCTCTTGCATCTTTATGTGGCACATGCATTTATCCCAGGGTTCTCTTCCTCGACCTGTCCCTTGTAGCACAGAAGAAATCAATATAGACAAGAGGTACTGAATTTCTGCTAATATCTATCAGATTCAGCTTTTTTCTGCCAATCCCTCTTCCAGGATGGTGTTTAGCAGAACACTTCATCTCAGGCCACAAGAACTGAAAACAGGAAAATAATGTATAATTGATGGGACATCAGAAGTTGCCAAAAGCAAATGTTATCTGCCAAATCTGTAACTTTATTCACTCCAGCTCTCTTATCCCAGGCATAAATTTGATGCCATCTGCCTAACTTCTTCTGTTTTATTGCTCAAGGACAATTTTAGAGCTTTTAAGTTCCATAGTCTGTAGTGCTAGGAAACTGCAAATCAAAGCTGCATCCAACAAGCTGTTGACTCCTAACAAAAATCTGAGGTGGAGGGAGAGAACTATATCCTGATAATCCTATCGCACTCACACCTTGTCTAAGGACTTTTAATAAAAATAATTCAATCTTCCGAGATATTTTTTGTCGAAATAGGAAAACACAGCTAGAAATTCTTCATTTTGGTGATGCTGGAACTGCCCAACAGCAAACTAAGCCATGCTGCTAAATCAAAATACAAAACATTTTACTGTCAATGATTATAATTTTCTGATATAAAAAGTTAGGCTGGAGCTGTCTAATAAGTTACAGTAACTTGTCCACAAGAACATTACAGTTTTAAAGTTTCAACTACAATAAAAACATCCCAAGAAAACAGCATGTTCTATTTGATCCTATTTGGAGAATTTTTGTCTGTTATTAAGGCAATGTTATACAAATCTTTTGTCTTGATTCTGTAAATATCTTCCATGTGGAATGGAATCCACTTGCATTAGCTTAAAAAGAAAACTTGATCGGGCTACAATTTTAGAAGTATAGAGGTACAGTATTAGTAAGTCTCTTTAGGGAATTTACCTCTCCCACCAAATTTAAAATACATGTATCTATTCTGAGTTTTATATGCTTTGAGACAAAGTTTAATAAAATTTCCAAACCAGAGAGACACTGATGGCACCCTTGGAAAGCCTGCTTTTTAAGAAGCACCCAGCAAACCTCCATGCTCATATCTTCACAAACATCTTTATCACAGCGCTTCTGTCTCCTGCAAAGACCCACCCACAAAACCAGTGTTTCCAAGTCTCCTGAAGGCCACCACTTTCCATCTAACCCGGGTGAGTAGTGGTGAGCAGTACTGAAAACAGAAGATAGATGTTCAGAGCTGAGAGGATTCTCGGTTTCCTGGTTTCTACCCAAACCCCTTCTGCAAGCACTATTTATAGCTGTTTGCAGTATTATGCTTCAGCTTGAGCAATGTTCTTACATTTATCTGTGTGCAATTCCCATACTATATAGCAACGGGCAAAGGACTACTCATGAATTGGCAGCTATGTCCAATATCACTGAGTGAAGAGCTTCTTGAGTTAGATCAAGATTTCCAGTGTAATCTCTCTGACCACAGCACTGTTTCCCTGGCAGTAACAGCAACGCACTACGCACACTCGCTTCTTACTGGCCTTCCTGAAGAGCAAATGGTTCCGAGTTGGGAATGACCTCTCCAGTTAAGACGGTATTGCTACTGAAAATGCTTACAGCGACTTGAATGTCAGGAAGTCCAAAGACACTGCAAACCCACCAAAACCAACCTCCATTTTATTCACAGCAAAACACAATGGTTTGGCAAGGCTAAATGGCATGCCCAGGACACTGGAGTGACAGCTAGTAACAATTACTTTCAAGATATTGGAAAGAACTGAAGTACTGAAAATCTTAATGATTGTATGAAACTAACCCATGGGCTTCACTGAGATAATAGGAATGACTTGTAAATGGAGCTTTACCATTTGTTCACCGTCTCCTTTTCCTTTGTCCTCTCTGTGAATTAAGATTCCCATCAGGGAAAACAGGCCCAGAAATTTGATGCAACTTGCCCAAGATGGCCCAGCAAGTACCCTTTGAACCCTGCAGGTCAAAATACAGTTTTCAAGTAATGTATTTTGGAATTAATATTCATGTACTGGCTACTAATAAAATCCAAAGTATTTGTAACTTGTGATAGCTGCTACTGAAGAAAGCAGGGGTTTCAGTTGCTGTTTCTTTTTAAACATAATCAAATCATACAAAAATTGATGAAATACAAGGACTTTCATAAACTGAAGCAAATAAAGTATTGGAACTATATTCCTACACGCCCTTTCTTGGCATATCACAGTATCTTTCATGCTTTATTATTGGTGCCAGGTAGACTGTATGTTTCAGTAGTCTCACACCAAGCTGGCTACTTTGAAATTCTGCCTTTAGTTACAATCTAGAAATATCTGGTCTGTGAAAATACTACAAAGTGTTAATATTTTAGAAATTGATTTTGTATGTCAAAATCGCAACTATAATTGCATTATTTCCAACCTTTAGTGACACTGCGAGCAATCAATTTTGTATGCTTATGAAGTAAAAACCCCACAAACACAAAATAAACCTAATAACAGAGGTTTACTCTTTTTTTTTTTTTTTTTTTGTGTGTCATGAAAACTAAATCATGGTGTGATTAGGGTAAATAGTAAGCAATGTTTCTGCCAGCTCAGACACCATTTTAAGATTTCACATAAAAGCAAAAGCTGATTTTAGAATTCACGTGTGGTTGTTAGCAGTGTTTCACTCGTGTATGGAATTTTAAAGGGTCATTTAAAACCGTAAAGCTAATTAATTAATCTGTTACAAAGGAGGAATAGCTTACTCTGGATTTTTCTAACACCACTGAGATGGGATTCCTTTCTGAAAGACTATATTGAAAGAATAAATTTTAAGATGACTTTGAATGATGGCTGTATTTTAAAGATGCTTTTAGCACCCACATTGCCTAAACAAGCATGGATTTTTATCTTGCTCGAAAGGTAGCTTTTATTCCAAGACGATGCCTTCAAAGTCAAAAGCCAACACATGTAACCGTCCACACAAACATGAATCCAGACCGTCATATGAATCTACTTTGTAGGTACCCATGTTTCACAATGATGGTTAAATGTTTGTAGGACAGGCAAAGGCCTTAATGGACCGGGGTTTTAAACTTTCTGATTTGTCAAGTTGTTATACCGTGAAATGACACCTGGGTTCTGCCTCCATCGGACCATCTTTGTTGTGGAAGTAACTGGCACATTGGGAGTCAGACTCTCAGACCAAAAGGATGTTTTCACCCTTTAACACGCATTAACACCTGTGGCCAAACTGTATACTATGTCCCTCCCTCTTCAAATCTTGTCTTCAAAAGATGAGGAATTTTGCAGTCCTGATAGCTTGAGCACATGTATGACATCACAGTCTGATATGACAAACAGAACTCTAAATCTTCAAGGGGTCAAACAGTACCAGCATGCTCGCCGCCCTGATCATTCGCAGTCCACGACAGTCACTGACTGCCACAAACACAGAGAACAAACTGTAAGATTCTAGATGATGCTCAGCATTGCAATGAGATTTTTGCAGCCCAATTGCCTTTTATTTGAGAACTAATTTAAAATGTGAATTTTCATGCAAGTGTTTCTTAATGTGCAGCAGTAATTAATTTGCTCTAAGTTGTCTAAGACGTTGTTAATGCAGTATGTAAGTGAGACCCAACTGCAATTAAGAGGACAGGCTGATTTACTTCCTCAGGTATCCATTTACACACACACAAAAACATTTCTCCTTTGTAATTTAGAGGACCTCTGAAGTTACAATAAAAACTTCTGCCCTTTCCTCCTGGCACCAGCCAATTCTACCCAATGTTTGGAAGGATTCATGAACTTCTGAGCAGACCCTGCATTTCAGTTTAAAGGCACACTGGAAAGCCTCGTTACTTACAGACATCAAGGAGGGAGCCATGTGAGCGAGGAGCCATCTTTCTGCTTTCATCTCCTTCTCACTTATGACCTCCTGATGCAACAGCCCATTGGGAAAGTGACATGAGGGCAGAGATATGCCAAACACATAGAAAGCTAGAATTTTCTTCCTCAGAGCGACCTCTACAAACTAATACAGCTATGATCTCTATGAAATGATAGCGCCCAACTCCACTTCCGTGCAAACACCTGCAATGCTGACAAACACACACATGCGATGAAATTCTACAGTATGTTTAGTATATGCAGCTTACTATGGATCTCTTCCCTTTCTTGTCTGTAGTCTTCTCCTGCTCTCCCGTTCCTCCAGGAGTTCAGATTAATTCTGTTTTCCCTGTCCTCTTTTGTGCACATACTGCTTTATGTCTCCTCTCTCTCACATAGCCTTTTACCCCTTCATTCCCATCCTACCCCAACTTTTTTTTCCTCTTTTCTCTGCCCCACAAATCTGACTTCTTCACATTTCTGAACCTTTGAAAATCTCCCATTTTATTCTTCCCAGTAAGCCCAACATCACCTCCTCTCCTCAATAAAATCTTTCCCTTTTCCTACTTACACATAACAGGGATTGCTCACCATTTTACTGCGCACAGTCCATGAGGGCTGTTTAGGAGGACAAGGACCACCCTTCCCTCTTTCCAGAATGGACAGTGTCTCGGTACATCGCGCTCCTCCCCAAGAGGAGCTTCTCAAGAGGTATTTCTCTGGCAGGGTCACAAAGCAGGCTGACAATAGCTTTCCTCGGCTGCACAGGAAATGCTTTGATGTTAACTGAGTCTCTTCCCCAGGCAGAGTATCGAAGTGCAAATCAAGACTTCCCTTGGAATTTGGATTTGGTTGCCCAAGCTAGAACAATAGCAGTGATGCTAGACAGGCTGCATAATGGCTTCTATTTTAACTTCTGCTTTCATTTTTCAGAGCTGCCTGTCACTTGGCATTACTACCGTGCTTGCTGACCAGGGATATGTTTGTTTTCTTGTACTCCCTGCTTTTGTGCAGCTGTGTTCCTCTATGGATTCCTCTAATATCTTGACTGCAAGCTCTGTGGGGCAGGACGATTCCTGCACTGTTTGCACAACTTAGTACAGTGGGGGCCAGAGCCCCTTCAGTGGTCTGTTAATACACAGCATCACACCGCCAGGTCTGGTCACAGCACAAGGAGGACAGTACTGGCAGGAAATGAGACCTTTCCTTGCTCCCTGGGGCCGGCCCACTGCCTTGTATCAGACACAGCAAAAAAGCAAAGCAGGCAGGCTGTGTGCAAGGAAGGAGCTGAAACAGTGCCCAAGTGAATGAAAAGCATCCAGATGGCTGTGGTAACTCATACGATGGGAGTAAAATCAAAACAAAACGAAAACAAAACCATATGCCATGTACCCTTCGTTCTCTTGCTCTCCCTGCCTTTCTCCTGGCTGTTGCCCCAGGTCTTTCTATCAGTATGGATAATAGAAATTACTCATTTATGTTTATGTCATGAATAACAATAACCCCTCTTTCACATTAGAGATCACGGATTACTATTATTCATGTAACAAAGAATGTAATATGAACCACAAAATTATACTCATGTAAGGGTCAAGGAAGTGTAAGGGTCTACAAGGGAAGTTATATTTCTTCATTAAATCCTTCTTTTTATCTGGTACGCTGTATACTTATAAAAAAGAATATTATCTTTACATGTCTATGTTGCTATATGCTATAGAAATATCTACTCACAACCTGCTTGTATCTCAGGGGGAGTATTCAAAAGCATCATGGCAGTGGCAGCATCAATGTCAGGATCTGGAAAAATCAACCAATAAATACATTATTTACAACTGGGCTAATCTTCTTGCCCCCGTTGCTAAACTATAGGTTCAACCAAATCTCTGCAGTGAAAATGTTTAAGAGTTCATTATTCAGAGGGCTTGTTGATCACACATTGAATTTACCCCCAGACTTGCACATGGTCCCATTGCTACTATTAAGGAGAGTGCAATGATGAATGTCACTAAACCACAGTCATGTGTGCATGATACCTTTGCTGTTAGCCTCATGAATTTGCTGTTTAATTCTGTGGAGAGCATTTAGATTTCATTACAAAGGATCTGTGAAAGCAGGTGCAACATCACAATTTGGAAGCAACACACAGGGATGAGCTGACAGTAGAGTGCGAAAGCGTAAGGAACACCTACACCTGAGCAAGTACAGAAGATGACACTTGGTCATTTTGATTTGTCGATGAAGATTTCAGCAACGTTTGAGAAAGTGTTGGAAGCCAAACTGCTACAGTTAAGGGGGGGATGGGAAGAAACCAGCATTTCATTGAAGCACCAACTTATTTGCATCCTCACCCATTGTCACTTTAACATAAGCAAAAAATCATCGTCTGGCCGCTGTTATTAAATTGGTTTCTGAATCCATCATGAACAATCAGATGACAGATGGTAAGTTACAGAGACAGAACAAAATATGATCCTTTTATAACTATATTCACTTGCTTCACACAGCAGCTCGGCTGCTATGGAAATGTAGGTAGCTATGACAACAGTAAACAACCCCACAACGGACACTGAATAAGCTGAAAAGAACATCTGCCCCAGCAAAGCGTCCCAGCTGCCCTGGGGCACAACTTGCTAATCGTGCAGTGATGCTGTGTGACAGAGAAAGCCGCCTATGCCATGTCCAGATAAATGAAGTGTGCAATTGAAGCAGACATAAAAATGCACACCCTGGCCGACTGCTGCCTCTGCGCTGCTAAACTGAATGACTAATGAGTATGCATTTGTTGTTTGGGTTGGTTTTTTTTCAGCTTGTCAGTATTTATACTAAATTACATACCAAAAAATTCAATTTACTACTAATAGCTTCATGGCACTTTATTTTGGCTATTATGTCAGAAAATTACTTCTCACTGTTAACCGTACCTTTATACATTTCAAATCTATTTATAGTTATGTGACATGGTATAAAGCCCTGCAATTTATTAACAATGCAAATGATGTAGAGAGGATTTCACTATCTGCTCAGCAAAACAGAAATTCACTTGACCAGTTAAGGATAAAAAAGGGATTTTTATTAGTTTAAGTATGTACTACTTTTCTGTGAATAGCTGGAAACACACTTCTAATGGCTGCTCTATTATTTAATTGCTGAAACAGTAAGCAAAGCAACAGTGTAGTGGGTGTAAAGCTTAAGTTGAAGCAGCAGCACACTAAATTAGTATAAAAGGTGCCCACATACTAGAAAGCAGGTGCCTGTCTGTCTGCTGGACAGGTCAGCATATCCTTTTCCAAGAGCCACCAGAAGACTACTGAGAAAAGCAGCTTTACCAATTTATATTAATCTTCCAAGTCTGAAGATACATCAAAAGCAGTATTCCTGCTGCAAGCATCTATGCTGAAAGTGCCATTTCCAAACAGCTTCACTCCTGACCACGTGCTGTGTTGCAGGACTGGGTCCGCAGACCAGACAGCCCACACGGCAAGAGTTTCCCCTTAGTTAAACTCAAGAAGCATAATCTATCTAACATTAAAAAGCAAGACAAAAAGCAAAGAAGCCTGAGAAATAAAGCCAAACCAAATCAGAATTTGTCCATCTCCTTCATACCATAAAATCAGAAGATTGTTAGAACTTGAATTTACTGTGTAACTCATACAGCCAACTTCAGCATTTATCAGCTGTTCCTAAATTTTGTTTTCTTGTTTTACTTTAGATAGGTCCCACCATTGGGTAATATTGTAGCACAATGATAATTTTGCTGCAAGAATAAAAGGACACAACCATAAAAAACACTTTTCCTGCTGACTGCGGGTTTTGTTCGTGTAACAAACTTTGTGCTTCGAGATAAAATTGATGCAAGTAGTTTTACCTTGAAAGGTGCATTCTCAGCCTTTGGACCACTAATGGTACAACCATGTTTCTTTAATGACTTCACGACACAAACACGGGCTGCTTACAACACATGACTGCATCCACAGCAGCTGTTTTCCAAAGCACAACCATGATTCAAGCCCATCCACACCTGCTGTGGTGTCTAGCTTGGTTTCTGTTGGTATATTCTTGAAAAAAACAAGAGCGCTATTCCATAATGCCTTGGCAGAGGTAAGAGGACTTAGGGACACGCACCCAGGGTGGCGTCAGTAGGATCCAGGACAATGTGCTTTCAGTTGTTCTTCCGCAGAGAGAAAAGGAAAAGCAGGGACTGGTTGCAGAAGGAAGACAAGAGCCGAGGGCCAGAAGTCAGAGACCACGCAAAGAGGTCCAGAAGCAATGCCTGAGGCAAATTGAAAAGCCAGTTCATTCTTGCGCAGCATTCATGCTCACAATTTGGAGGTGTTCTCCTGAGAAAGATGTCAAGAAGAAGAGCTGGAAAGTAGTCATGAGGAAGAGCACTGAAGGCAGGTGAACGAATGGTGCCTTTGTTTGGACTGGCATTTCCTGCTTAGACCCTGGTACCCACCAGTGCCCCCACGCTGATGGCCCCTGCCCCACAGCTGGCATCCTTCTGAAGTCTCTTCCATGCGGATCCTCTCACTTGTAGCCGTAAGGGCTGGCCTTGCATGGCAGCCCCACCAGGCTGGTAACTGGATCCTCTCCCTTCAACCTGCCTGTCTGCATTTTTGAAGCTGTGGATTTCATAACTGAGATCTCTGCCCTACCTCAAGTGTGTGATGAACACAAAGACTCCTGAAGTTATTAACAGTAGGTGGTTAGTGAGTAATGATTGCAGGAACATCTTTCCCTAGGAAACACGGTTAAAAATAACTACATACAAAATTTCGGAATTTAGAAAATCAAGTATTTAAATGAATGCATTCAGATTTCTTTTTGCTAATTAAAGTGGTGAACTGACTGCATACACAAACTGTGTGTTCATTTTTCGCTAGCGGAAAGCAGAAGATGCCCAGCTTTCCCAGTGAAAGAGGAAAGTAAGGATCAACAAGGAAAAGGAAGGCTTGCGGGTGTTATACAAAGAAGGAAGAGTATATCAAAATCTGAAACGGGCAACATTGGAGAGTGACGAAAGCGATAAAAGTTTCCAGCAGCCACAGCTCTCCCTAACAAACAGCTGCTGTCTATACACTCAGTGCTTTACGCTACTCTGAAGTTTCAGCGCTTGGTCCCTCATCCTCCAAGTGTCCTTCATAGGGTATCAGAAAGGACCTGGAAGAAACCTCAAGCACCTACATGAATTCACCACGCAGTTCAAAGCCATCAAAGGGCAGGAACTCCACCACAGCTGCAGTACCTCCCCTTGCAGTGGGAGCCTACTGTTATTTTTGCCAGCACTGCTTTCGAAGTCAAAACTTCTTTTGACAAAGATAACACCAAGGAAGGGTAAGTCCCAAACCTCATGGCAGGCCTGTTTGCTGCACTTCAGATTCAAGCCCCTATTCAGCAAAGTGTTCAAAAGTGAACACCAAATCGGTAAACAGCAGCCAGTTCTTTCACTGAGGAACTAACCCACAATTTATCAGTTTGTGGAATTAGGATCTAGTGCATATTCTCAAGATGTGTTTAAGCTGAACTTCACTCTGCACATTACCCATATAGATCTGAATCTGTCCTGCGAAGTGGTGAAATAGCAGGCATGAAACATTTTGACATGAGATTACATACAAACATTCAGCAATGCAGAGGATAACCCCTGGGTAGCAGACTGTTAATTCTAGAATTGACAAAAAGTAATTAAAAACAAACCTGAGAAAGCTGTATGTGACAGCTGTCCTTTTATTATTTTGTGATCTCTGATCTGAGTTAATTTCATAAAAAAGGAAGTGTTTTACAATAGTTTGTATTATTTTGATATTTTTGTTTCTATTTTTGATCTGATTTCACTGAATGCTTCAAATCCATCCCCTTCCAACGAAATCGTAATCAAAATTTGGATAACACAGTCCCTCTGGATTTTGCTAGAGGGTATTTAATTTTACAGCCATACTATACAGTTTTAAAGAAAATGGCAGTTGAAGCAGTTCATAGCATCCATAGCCTGAATTTTCTAGCACAGATGCCTAGAGAGAGGCACCTAAGATGCATATTTAGGTACTACTAAAATGTTACTGCCAACTGATGTAAAAAATATAGTCAGTAAATAAACCGCACCATCTGTACACTACAACCATTGCCATGTTACCTCATCAGGAAGGAATTTATAAGATCTTCTTTTAATTTAAAGTTACTACATCTAAAACAGAACTATTTTTGTAAAGAATTTCACTTCATCATTCAGTATGCTAGTTTTCATCCCCTTCTACTTCTGCCTCAGCATCCTCCACTGCTTTTTTCCATTCAAATGCTCTGCTCTAGCTGGAATACGTAAAACACTGCCACAGTACTCAGAAGACAGAAGTCCAGTTTATTCCTTTTCCACAAGATCAGTCGTCTTATGCCCTGCCTCGATTCCTAGCACAGCCCACTCCTACACATCTTTTGTGAGTTGTTTCTTCAATATTTTCAGTTTTCAGCAGCAGGAAGATGTTGCAAAAGCAACAGTGTCTTCCGCCTTTTATCTTTGGGCTTACTAAACTGCAACAGAGCAAACAGCAGCTTGCCCCTATTTAACTTGTCTGTTAATAGATGTGCTTCTTCCCTTCCCACATCATGATGGTTAACCTTGGTATGAGTCAGGTTAGGTCAGATACAGAGCATAATTAATAGAGTGAAGGCTTTTCCACCCCCTTTTTTCCCCCCCTGTATTTAATTTATTTTGCCTGATGACAGAATAAGAACATAGCTGTTAAAATAAAACTGCAACGTGCAAGATAGAAAGAAATACCTGAAGAGAACTGTAAGTACTGTAACTCTGTCAAACTCCTTGGTGTAGGATGCCACTGAGTCCTCTTCTGAAATATTTAAATAAGGTTGAGAAGAGCTCTTAAAATAAACAGAATAGTTGTGGAAGCGTATGGTAAGCCAATAGGATTCAGAACCAAGATCTTGGGAAGAAACAAGAAATTGTATTCATACTTCAACAACAGTGCACGAAAGACCAAGAGTGAGAATTTTGGAAGCGACATAATAGAGGCCAGGAGGAAGCAATTTCACTAACAATACAAAACTGGTCTGGCAGTGACAGTGGTTCTCCCACTCCTTTGAAAGGATCTAATATGAGACACAGAAGAAGAAAGGTACGGGTCTAAATGAACCAATAGTTTTTCCTGTTTTGTAAATTCATTTCCAGCATTGCCAAGTAAGCTACGGCACAAATTATTCTGAGAGGTCTAATTTTAAAAAACATAGAACATTTGTAAAAGAAACCTTCTTCCTGCTCCTCTATTTTGTTAAATTTGTACCATCATGAAGCTACATACAATCTCCATTCTCTAATGATACCATTTTATCAGCTGAAAAACTGCATGAACAGTTATGAAATACATTCTTGTTAGAAGTATTAGCTTTAATAAAAAGAACAGTAGGAGAAAGAGTTACAGAAGGTCTTGCACATGCACAAACTGAAAGAGGTTCATCTATCATTTGGAAAGCTGTATGAAACCAAAACATGTCATCCTAACTTTTCATCTCAGTAGTAAAGATTAAGATCAATTAACTGTTGAAAGACTCACACCACCAATACATATTTTACCGGTGCAAGATAAAAATCTTCTAAGAGACAGCTGACTAAAGAGAGATGAGATATACGTCTTACATGTAAAAATGGCATATTATAATACACTCTCTCCCAAGAACAGGGCAGAGACCCTTGCTTTGGTTTTGTTCATGTTTGAAATATTTTTCATTCTGGTGTACATTACTGGCAAGCTCAATTTTCAGTGCTGAAGGATGTGAAAATAAAATTTACCCATCACACAAGTAACAGTAAAGTCTTTCTTGAGTCCATCCAGCCTGTGCAGCTTGTAATACTGAACAGAAAACAGCATCACCTGGAGAAAGCACTAGCCAGTGAGCCTAGCGCAGAAGAGAAACAATGTGCTGTTCCATCATGTACTTACCTAATCTGTGATCAGGAATTTCAACCATCTTCTTAACTGACTGCTGCAGCCTCAGCTTCTACAGTGGAAGATGGGATTATGAGGGCTGTAATTCCTTGCAGCCTTACACGTTGCACACACATTTTTTTGACCAAAGGATAAACACACACACAAACACACATGCTCTTTGTCCCCAGTTATGCAGATGTGTGTTATCTCTAACTGGAACATTAAGGTCATCATTGCTCAAGCCTTCATAATGTCCCTGCTGCTAACAATAGGTTTTTCTTCCAGCAAAGCAGGAGGATGGCTGGCAGGAGGAAGCCCTCTACAAAACTCTGACAATTTAAGACCAAATAAGCCATACCTCATTGTCCCACACGAGTGTTTGTTGTAAGTACTCATTTCCTTCTCATGCTATTTCAAAACACATTCATGTCCACCAGACCTTGAGAACCGAGTATATCTTTCAGTCCAGCAAGCACAAGACATGCCAACTGAAAAAGAACAGATGTATCTCGCATAGGCCAAGTGACCCTTGGGAAAACCCTCCATTCTCTCCACCACTGGTTCTGCAGGAAAAGGTGGCTCTTGGGTACTTTCACTGCAAGATGAGTCTTCAGGAGGGCTTCACCCAAACATCCCAGTTAGTGGAACCACCATGGCACAAGCCACAGCATGAACACCGCAAGGGAAGGCCAGGGGAGGCAAACATAAATTCCATAATGGTTTCAGGATCCAGAGAGCAAAAGGGAAAATGCCAGCTAAATATGAAAACACCACCGAGGAAGGTATTTCAGGGATTTGAAAGAAAAAATTGCTACTAATGGTGAAGAAAAGAGGTGAGGCATGTGACACCATCAGTGAAAAGACTGTATATCATCTAACTAGGGAGCCAGATGCAGTCTAAAACCAAAAACAAGAGCAGAAAAGGTGAACAAAAAACCCAGCAGCGAAAATAGCTGTGTGCTAATAACGCAGGCAGACTGACATAATAAAAGAGGCACTCAAGGCACTAGTGTTATTATAGGAAAAATCACAAACAGGGTGGAACAGCAATTATTATTGAAACAGGTGTCAAAAGGTCTGTGCTTTTTAAGGAAAAGAAATATGGGTTTTATATGGTAAGATGCTGTCATGCAATAATGGAACAGCAGACTCTGGAAATAGAAGAGAACAGAAAATGTTTGGAAATGTTACAGAAAGATGGTCAAAGACGACTTCTAAGAGGAAGACGCTGGGTCTGCTCTTGACTTCCTGCACCAGACAGGGATCGACATAGAGCTCTTCATCATTAAAGAAATGGGAATTACTTTAACGTGGGAGTCTAACTTCATAGTACAGACTGGAGAACAAATGCTATTAGCCATGGTAAGGCCAGGCAGTTATTCCTGGATGTGACAGCTAACAAGTTTTTTATCCACATTGCTGAATGAACAAGAATAGATTCTTTTCTGCTCTTTATCTTAAGTAATGAGGATTACTTTGGAAGAGAGGAGCACAAAGCGATTCAGTAGGAACGATAACAGCAAGTCTAATTTTGTTTAAGATCTATTATTTCCAAAGAGCAAGTTTTGATGAACTAAGTGGTTCCTGTGGAACCTCTGGGAAACAGACTGGGCTGAGGAGCTCTAGACCTCAGCCTGGAGGAGTCTGCAGTTTCTGCAAGTCACTGCACAAAGAGCCTGCTCCAACTTGTATCCTGAGAAAAGTAGGAACGACTCATTCTTTGAAAAAACCCCAAAAAAAGCTAAAAACCCAAGCTGGACAACCGAACCAACACAGAAACAGACTTTAAGAAAAATAGTAACGCCATCATTACAATGAGGTGACCACGGGGGAAAAGCAAGGAAGAACTATTAACTTTAAAAACAGTTTCAGTACAGCAACATCAGCTGGACAAGACTAGTAACCAGAACACTTCTAGGCAATGGAGAAATGGTATTTTGGGAAAACTCTGCTAACAGGAGCTGGAACCAAATAAAAAGTTTGAATGTGGAGTTTTTGTAAGTATTTACACATTGTTACTGCTCTCAGTGTGACCCAGAGAAAAGGACTCTCCAGAAGCTGCCTCCCAGACTGCTCCTCTAGGGCAGGTAAGCCCTCTGCAAAACTCTGTGACAGAGAGGGAAAGAGCACAAAAACAGTCATGAAGAAACTCTGCCAGTGGAAACTTATTTGCATGGAGGCTCACCTGCATAAACCTGCAGAAGCACCGGTCTGACACTCCAGGACCAGACCTCATACGACGTCATGACAAAACTGACCTGCAAAAAGCTTATAGTCAGTGCTATGGATGCGCAGGACCCATGCCTACCAGCTTCCTGTGGGTGATGTGCTCCGAGCAGGATGCCTGAAGCCCAGTGGCTGTCTGCACTTGGAGAAAAGCAGCACAGAGCCGGAGCCTCATATCTGACAGTCAGTGCAGTCCAGAGGGTTGATGTAAGCCCAGAGCTGTCATACACAGCCAGCCTGAGCTCTGTGGCAGCAGCCTTAAGCATAAGCAAGACTCCTGGTATAATGAAAAGGAGTTGGACAGAGGCCAATCCAGGAGCACCTGGCCCATGGCACTATGAAGGAAAGCCAGCGAGCAAGCCACATGAGACCTGGCTTGCAAGTGGTCTCACCTCTCCCACTGCACTCCCACGCCTGCATATAAACCTTCTGTTCAGACTCTTGCCTTCTCTCTTCTGCTCTTCTCTGCAGGACAGCAGAGCAGGTCCAGGCAGGAAGGTGCAGAAAGGTGCCAGCAGGCAGAGCCTCATATATGGGTGACTGGGAGAACCAGAGGGGAAGGATGGTGGCCCACAGCTTAGGGAGGTCTGCGCACAGGGTCTTCTCTGTGAACCTAAGGGGCTGTGACAACTGGCTGCGAGCCTAGCAGTTCCCACCCTGGTGTATGCTGTGCAGCCCTGGGTTCCAAGGCATGGATGCAGGCAGGACAGCTAGAATTGCCCCCAGAAGTAAGGTTAGAAAACCAGTGTAAGCATAGCCCGCTAGCAGGTACACAGGCAGGCGGGCAGGCATGCACTCTGCCAGGGTTACACTCCCTACCACACGGCCATGACTGCCAGCCCATGCTTGCCCTCCAGTTCTAGGTTACGTGTCTTTCCCCAGAGGGACAGTGGATAAACAAAAGTGTGTTATTGCTAATTCTTGAGTAAAGTCACACCTCAGAAAACAGAACACTTTTTGTTTGTAGAGTTAAGACCAACACATACACCAAGACAGGTGCATTATAAATGAAGAAAAGTCAAAGTCTGTACCATTTACTTCCCTTCTTCCTAAGACTGAGACCAACTTACAGTCACTAGTATGAATCAATCAATAAACAACTAAATCAAATTAATAGTTTTGAAAACCTATTATTAAACATATTGGGAAACCCTGCTGGGGCACCCGTTCCTCCCCTGCCAATCTTTTGCAACTGTATCCCCATTAAGGACAAACAGGACCTAGACACAAACTGACCCCAACAAATGGAAGCAGACTAAAGCCTGTTTTCCATCAGAGCACTGACAATTGTTATTTTGCATTGCTGCAAGCCAGCCCCAGCCTGTACATGGCGATGCTAAAGACTCGCCTGGGTCTGTGGATGACGGCTGAGCACTCTCCACAGGGAGTGATGTTCAACATGGCTGGAACAAGCTGTTCTCCTGCTTCTCAGAAGGAAATCAATGGAAGAAGACAGCCCCAGCAACACTGCCATCATCTGACAAAACCAGTTCCATTTTTCCTGCAATATTCTTTCTAAACTTCTTTAATTTTCAAATAAAGGAAATGACAAAGAGACAGGAATCTAGTGTTTAGAGCCTTTTAACTTCTTTTGCTGGAGAGCCTCCCAAGTGGGCTGAGAGATGAGATGCAGGCCAATGGTAAGGCAGTGTAAGAAGTAACATAATTTTTGAAGGATTATTGTAATGAAATATGAAAACAAAGATAGCCTTTGAAGATCTTGACAATCCCACTGCAGATGTCTACAGGATAACCAATGGAGTAACACAATTACTTTCTAATTAGAACAATGATATTCTGAGACCATATTGGCCTTTTTTAGTGAAAGCTCCTGCTGAAAGCAGCAGAGAACATAAGCTGCGTGAACACTGAAAAGTCTTTAAGAGTGAAATTAGTCAGCCTTAGGTTAGGTTGGGGCTTTAACTTAGCTTAAATAGCATACATAACAATAGGATTTATTTAAAACAATTGCAATACTGTTTAGACTAAACATTACATCCTAGTTATTGGGTGTGTGTGTTTCTTTCTTCAATACTTCATAAAAGAGATTTTGTAGAAAATATGTTGTAAACCTGGGGGGGGGGGGAAAACCTATCAAACTTGCTTTCACTTAAATTCTTCTTGAATTTGGTTGCATATGCATCTCAGATCTTCCAGTAAACACTGTGCTAATGCAAAGATTTAGTACTGTCTCTGCTATTATAGTAGCAAACATGTAAGTAAAATACTGGCTTCACTGGAATTTTTTACTTAAACATTTCAAAAACAGAGAAAGTATGAAATGCCATGAACTGAAATGTGGTGAAGGAATAATTCACTTGAGTCTTTAGAAAGTGAGTACTAAGGCAGGACTTTCCAGCTAAACTGTGTTTAAAGGCCCCTTGGATGCTTCTAATGCCAAACTGCCATCATGCAGCTCCTTTCTACCCAAAACAGTTGAAACAACCTTTTACTATTATCTGTTACATTTTAATTAAAAAAAAAAAAACCCAAGAATGGGAGACAGCATTCCACTTATGCCAAACTCTGATTCACTACAAATGACCCTGTAGCAAACTCCTTGGACTCTGAATCCCCACTAGTTGACAGGCAACATCAGAGGAGTAAGGAACGCGCAGAATACAACCAGAATTCCTTTGCAAACTCAGATCCTCAGCTGAAAGGCGTAAACTGCATTTACTTCACAAAACAGAGTGGATAAGCTAAGGGGCTGTTGCCCTGTTCTCTTTATGCAGTGAACAGGGACCCAAACTGACCACTTGCACAGGCTGTGCCTAAACGAAGTCATTGGACATTTAAAACAAGAAAAAAGAAATAAAGCTTTATCCAGATCGTAGTGAGAGCTGTGGCTGCAATCCAGGAAAGCACTTCCGTGTATACAAGCCAGAGAATGAGTAGTGCCTGTGGAAGAGGATCACAGACCAGCATCCTGCAGGGCTCAGCCCCAGACTGGAACAGCTGGACAGCTTAAATATAGCTCAGGACAGTTTTGTAAAAAATCAGTGCTTTCATTAACAAGACTCACAAGTGTGTTTTGCACCGTTCTTGTGGGCACACAGCAAGGCCAGAGGGGAAACCACATCTTCAATGGTGCTAGGTCTCATTTCCCCTGCAGCTCCCCAGCATTGCTCCCCACCCCAGGCAGCCTCGTCCCTGCCAGGGAGGAATGGCCATCGCTCCAGCCAAGCAGGTGCCAGGACAAAAGCTGCCACGAAGAAAGAGAGGGCTTACTTGTAGTATTGAGTCTTTTTGTCAAATTTGTGTTTAAAATCAAATAAGAAAAAACCTGCCCCACGTTTCTTTTTGTACTTCAAAATTTCAACAATGTCTAGTGAGAGCTGGTTTACTGATTTTAAGCACAAGTTTCTGTAACCCTTGTCAGTGCAGCACACAGACATCTTTCTGGCCTTTTAGAGAGTTCTGCTTCATGTACGTACAGCAAACAGCACATACTAACTCTGCCAGCGCAAATTCAATTTACTAGTATGATCTGTGCGTCAGATCTGCGTGTCTGTGAAAGCAAAGCACGGGCTGTCTGGGGAAACAAATCTTAATAATGTTTGGTAATCAGATCGATTACAGCAAAACAGAGAGAAGACATTTGTCTTGCCCCCCCCTCCCCCCCCCAACCCCAACCCCTCCCCATCTCTGCTCTCTGCGCACTGATCTGTAACGATTGCCTGCCCTCTCATGGGAGAGTCAAACGGACTGCACAGAGGCTCTCCCAGCCCATCTCGCCACCCCTTCAGGGCCAGAAAATGAAGAGTTTCTAAGCACCCCGGTGTCTGTTGAAGCTTCTTCTTGCCACTCTGAAGCTCCCTGCTTCTCCCTTTCTCCAGCAGGGGGTAGAAAAATCTCAAAGTATAAGGGTGCCGGACCTCCAGAAAAGCAACGTGAAAAAAGCTCCTACTTATTTTTCTTTTTAATGCCATCATTTATAGGCAAACAGCTGTCTTGCATGCAGTCAGGAATAAAACTGAAAACCTTATAGAGACCCCTTCCCCTCCCCTAACACATACCTGATGCCCCAATTTAGAAACAATTATCCATAAATCTGGTGCAACAAACATGCTAATAGCATGTATTATAGTCTTTGTAGAGCCTTTGTTATAAAAGCCACAAATGTGCTTCCACTGGGAAAACACCAATGAAAATATTTCTACTTTATGCAAAATTGTCAATAAAATTCCAGTAAAGTTGGAGACCTGGTAGTTACAGGACCCCTTAGTGCAGAAAACCAAGAGTTAGACTGTACAATGATAATACAGTTAGGGAAAACAGCGTAAAGCCTTGAAATGGCTAGAGGTATGTTGTATCACTTGTTTCAAGGAGACTAACAGTGGTAATTATGCCTGATTAAAAATCAATGTTGCTAGACTTGATGTTGGCTGGGAAGGGCCTGGAATTCATAAATCCCCACACTCTTAATGCTGGGAAAGCACTGAGCTACATCTTCCTTTATCAGGGATGAACGTAAGCAGCTCTCTTCCTTACAGTTTCAAGGCAAAGTATCTGCAAACATGTTTGAGGCTGGTTCTCATGTCACTACTGGGTATTTTAACAGAAGCGTGAGGACGTATTTGCAACGTTAGAGAGAGCTTATTTACAAAGTTAGTTTTAGAAGTGTGAAGACTTCCTTTCTATTCTGCATGTCAGCCAGCAACATTGAATCTGATCTGGCCCTCAATCATGATAATGCAGCACAGCTTGCTTAGGCTTTTTACTGATGGGACTGCTTTGAGATTGCTAGAAAGGATGCTGATGAGTATTAACTATGATGTCTGTCATTTTGTATCTCTGGGTAATCCTACAGCTCTATCATTATGATAGCAGAGTGCCTCTCAAGAATTTAAATACAGAAATTCTTTATTTTCTTTTAAAACTTTTAGATTAAATGGTTTGACTAAGGGTGTATGTGTACATCAAAGAAAGAGACATGCACATGCGTACAAAGCACTGGAGAAAAAGCACAAAAGGTAGAAAAATGAATTTTGTGGCAAAGCCTGTGATAACACTCTGAGTGTGTATCCTACATGAACTCCACCTTCCATGGTCCTCAAAGCTCAGGCTACATTGCAGTATCATTACTGAAGGAGGTCACAGCTTTTTCAGGGGGCAAAACTGGAGGAAACCTCTTAGAAAGCTTTGACTAATTGGACAATTTTGTCAGCTTTCCAACCTGGGAACTAAACAGCTACATTCATAAGAGCCTCTATAACACTTAGCAGAAAAACTTCTTTTAAATCAGCTGAAGGATTCTGTCAGAGTAGCAAATTCATTCTTACTGGGAAGTCATGTAAGGGTATATATCCCACCCAGACCAACAGAGAGGGTCTACGTCCACTGTTACAAATGGATGGAGAAGATACTTCCCGCTGGCCTAGGAAAACAGTCATCCAATAGCTCTGGAAAACTGAAAAGCCCCCAGAGCAGAGGCAGAAGCAAAAGTGTGCCACAGAAAGGACATTTTCTAGTGTTATCCCATCTTCTCCACCACCACACTTTTGTCATTTGCTTACAGGAATCTGGATTTGCTAAACAGACCAAAGCCCTGGCTGGAAAGAGCTGCAGGCTTGCCTCCCATGTTGGCTGATGCCATGTCTCCATAAGGTGAGATGCACAACTCTTACATCACCACAGTGCCACCAGCTGACCAAATCTAGAGAAAGCTTCTCACTGACCCCACACAGATGTTTAGTCTTCTCCAGATTTGCTTCTTGGCAAGTGTTCTTATCAAACCAACCCTTACCTCCCTTTCTGAATGCATCTAGGGAAGAGGAGCTGACTACAATCACCTCTGAGTTCCACATGCTGGCAAAAGAATTTTCCTTTCAGATAGCCTAAGCGTACCCACAGCTATTGCCATTAGTGGCTCACCCCTCTTTACCCCACAGAATGCAACTAAACCCACATTTCTAGTCAAAACCTTTTTTAAACATCACTTCCCTCCAGTTTTCCTTTCTTTCTATTTTCCCGTTCCTCTTTGGCATGTGTCAGTCCTTCCAGGAGGCTCTTCCCCTTTTTCCACATGGATAAGCACGTAGTACCGGCTGCTGTGGTTCCAGAGCTCCTCACTGCCAGACACAAACACGGACATGCCCTGCCCAAGACCCCAGTGAGGCCGGGCCAGGGCTGGGGCCCCGCGTTTCAGCAGGGTCAGAAACACAACCCCTCCGGGGCAGACAGCCCTAGCTGAACATGGAAATACAATGTGTTAATAAGTAGGTCAGACTGTTCCTATAAAAGCAACGGGTTTAACGCTGACCGTGCCTGCCAGCAGGAGAGCGACTGCAGTTTAGCCCTCTTTCCCACATTCAGCCTCTTCAAAGCCGCCCCCCCCCCGCCATCGCCCCCCCGGGCGCAGGGCAGGGCTGGTGGGGTGCCCGCAGCCCCGTACCTCGGCCCGCAGCACCTCCGCCTCCGCAGGGCTGCGGTCAGGAGCCACCGCTGAAACCCTGCACCAGAAAGCAAATTCCAAGAAAACAAACACTATCACTAGGCAATTGAAATGCAGTTGGTAGCAACAAACAAACCATCTGCAAGAAGGATCTAGGGCTCTGTTCTTGCCAACAGGTTCAACAGGTTTTGAATATGAAGTCACGAGGAGCTTTATTAGTTCCTGAAAGGAAAACACTGCAAAGATTTTGTCACCTGGGGTTTCACTGCTATCCCTACTTTAGTTCAGCTCCCCCACCCTTCCCTTTTGCAAGGAAGTATTTTGGCCCTCTTTAAAATAGCCAAGAAAAACATTTCTCTCCTTTCCAACCTTAAACGTCCATTTAAGCATCGCAGCATGCTGTGGGCACCAGGGGCAGGGCTGCATGCTGACACGGGTGGAAGGAGAGGCGGGGGCGCTGGGGACAGCGCCCTGCCTGCAGGGGAGCGGGAACACTTTTCACTTTGCTTGAGTTTTCAAAATGAAGCGGACGGTGGAGGGAAAGGTGGTGCCAAGGCAGCACGCTGGGCCTTCGCGCAGCAGCAGCACACCTGGGCTGCCAGCTCACCCGGCCCTCCACCAGCCACTGACACGGTCCTGCGTGACCCCACCATAAAAACCTGGGGGGCTGAACCTTACTCGCGTGGCTTCTTCACCTTCTCACAACCCATACAGAAAACTCTTCTTAACAGAAGGATCACTGCTTGCAAAGGACACCAGTATTTCAATAAAGGCTCCGAAATACTCGTCATTTTCTTCAGACGTAACAGCGGTCACTGGTGTTTACTAAATGCAGTGTAAAAGGCAAGACTTCATTCAAACATTTATTCTCTCAATGAAGCAGTTCACTACGGTGCCTCTGCAAATGGATCTCCATAAATCAGCCCAACACGGCACTGCGTGGACTGCAAGATCACATCACAACACAACGCCCAAGTACCATCTGCCCCTCCTACCAGCTGGTCTTGAAAACCTTTGGCTTTTGTAAACAACTGCTGGTCCATTTCATTTTGAGATGCTGCACAAGGTAGCAGAACACACTTACAAGCTGACTATAATCAAAAGCTTTATAGTCTGCTAAACTTGTTTTAAATAATGCATAAATACAAAAGAAGACACACAGTACTCTTCATCAATTTTCATGCAAACTCAGTTCTCTGTTGCATTTTCTGTTTATAGCTGCACGGCTTTAAACCACAGAATAAATAGTATTATTTTCCATTCCCTTTTAGCTCTAGTCCAGAAACACACACTACATTTAATTACTGTTTTGGTAGAGTCCACCTACGCAGATGGGCTGTGCTTGCGTGAATCAGCTGGTGTGTCTCTGGATTCAGAGCACAGAAGAGGTTAAAAAAACCGAGGGCACTTATGTCAGCCCCTCCTTCCTCTTCCCTGCATTTCATCACACTGAAAGGGTTTAGAAGTAAAAAATTCCTTCCACATCATATAATCCTGGCATCTGCTGCGCAGCAAATCAAGCTCACTCATTTTGCTGTGTTATTCCCAAAAGTAACTGTACAGATTTGGGTCTAGAACTCCATTTTCCACTCCTTGAAGTTTCCGAATACCTGTTTTTCCTATTTAGGCACATCAGAAAAAGCAGTAAACACAGCTAATAAATACAAAGCAATCTTCTCTGTCTAAGTGCAATTCTGATCGCATTACTTAAGAAATATAATTTCCTAGGGCTTTTTACTACCTTACTTTATGCTACACATGATATGGTATCAATCTACCAACTTCCTTCTGCTGCCCTTTTCTTCAGCAGCCCGCAGCTCACCCATGACATGATGTAGTTCAAATACGAAGCCATTACCAAGATTAAGCCACAGAAGGAATCCAGTGTAGAGACTGAGTAGGTCGCTGTGGTCATGTTTATTATTTAATAACAGTGGGAATAATTCATATCACAGCAACAGTTCTCTACCACTCCATTTATCAATTTCCAAGAAAAGTACATCAGACCTCCAAGGCAGTGACAGGAGACCAAAGGCTCAATCCATCTGGACTTTCTCTGTTAAGCCCTGGGCCCATATTCAATGACAGACTCTAGAGTAAGATATATGACAACAGTCCTTCTTCACCTATACCTGCCTGTGTCAGCAAAACCCTGGGAGCAGCACAGCCTCAAATTCACATCCTATTTCCATGCAGACACTGTGGTTTCAGGGAATCTGTTTAGAAGGATGAAACACATGAAGTCTAATTTTTCTCCTTTGCACGGGCTGCTGTATTCACTCTGCAAGCTTTTTGAGGCAAAGATGGTCTCTTACTACATGTGTCTCGGCTGACAATAATAATTGCTGTAGCTGTCCTGAAGTCTACAATTTCTCAGATATCTTTAATGTGATCTAATAAGAAACCTGATGTCCTCATTCACACCTTTCTCAGACACATCTTTGCAAAACAGAGCAGTGTCTCAGTCAATAAGCTTACATGATCACTGATTTTCTCCTTTAACATGCTTTCCTTCACATCCTTGCTATTTGTTAATGTGATTTTCAATACATATTGAATATGCAAGGGAACAGAAACCAGAAGAGTCATGATGAGATGACAGTAACACTTAAAAAACTTTATCCCAAGAATCCCCTCATTCCTACACATCTCACAGATGAGGCTTTTTACTTTCAGCTTGCTTTTTCCTACATGCCTTTATCCTGCAGCCTCAACAACTGATGAACTACTAACTGTGTTTCCAAATCCTTACAACAGGGCCAAGGTTTTTGCCTTTTTGTTTGGCTAATCTTTACACATCTATTTGCCTTGCTGTCATGACAACTAAACAGCACATAAGTGATTTGGGTTCATTCAATAGATTCCAAATTGGTAGCCTGCCTATTTTGTTTGCTTTAGGGCAAAAGGAGGAAGCAAACAGCAGCTTTGTAAGTGAAGTCGCCTATATTCTTCTCTCAATTATGGCTGTGAAAAGATATAGAAATGCAAAGTACTCTTTACAAACAGAGTCACTTCATGCTGATCCAACTTGTTTCAATTCACTTTAATTTGATTCTGCCTCTAGAAGTGGTTTCACTTTGGCACCTACTATGGTTTATGACGTTTATACAGATTGTTTTCAACTCAGCAGGACAAACTAATGTTAGTAAGTTCCATTTAGTTTTAAGTATTCGTTTAAATGTGGGATGGGAGCTCACAACCAACAAACCCTGAGGCTACAACCAGCTCTCTGGGTGCCCAATGCTGTCTTCTCATTTGTATCATCTGACCAATTCCCAGTGCTGACATTGTTTAATACTTTTAAGTCTTTTCCATTAACGTGGAAAAGAAAAAAGCTACTTTAAAAGGTCTAAAAAAATGCCACAAAAGCATTTTTTAATAATTGCTTGCCAAGGATGTACTGCTGCATAATAATTTTACAGAGTAGCTGCAGCCGGCAATCAGGTCTGGCATATGGTAGTTCAGCTGCAGTTTGAAGTAGGTGCTGCTTTGAAGCACAACTTTACTGCTCATGACTTTATGGCAGTAATTTGAAGAGTTCTTACCCAATGTTAAAAAAAAAAGAAAAAAAATAACAAAAAGAACTCACTGGAATCAATATATTCTTTAATAAATTAAATGAATTTTGAAACTTTTGAAGTCCATTCAGCTTCTTCCCAGCCCGTCCCTGGCAGCTAAACAAGTACAACACACATCACGGCAAGAGGCCAGAGTAATATCACAGCTACAAATCCCCTTTCTTTAAAAGTCTACCCAATTGCATGAATGAGATTCAGCATTTCTTACATGTGTTTTATAAACCAATCAATTCCTGCATCTTCACTGAAATGGAACTGTCTCTTCTAGAAAACTGCAAGGAGCAAAGTCCAAGAGCAAGGGACACAGAGAGGCTTGGCTCACTTGGCTCCTCCGGCAGAGTAGGGGGATCTCCCCTTCCAGCTGCTCCATAAGCACCGCAGGCATTGGCAGAGAACCGAATTTAGCAACATCCTACTGGGACGTAAAATCCCATAGCAACTAACACAGAACTACCACAAAGTCCCTAATGGTGCCTTACTACTCCAGTCCTTATTTAGTATGTGCTTGAAAACAGTCATGGCACCTATATAATTAAAAATTAAAAGTAATTTGGATCATTGTTGTGGGGGGGGGAGGAGGGAGGAATGGAAGAGAGGGAGACGAGGAACAACAGATTTCCTACCTGGTAACACCACCTGAAGATACATGAGAAAAGAACCAAAGAGATGCTGCCTCAGAGGCCCAAGAAATTCTGGGCAACTGGTCAGGCAAATACAAAAGCCTACAACCAATACAACACTCACGGACCTGCATGGCGGTGGAAGTTTGTTCCTTTAAGTTGAAGGCAGAAAGTCAACCAAAAAGACATGAACAGACCTCCACAAAGTTGACCCAACTCTAGTTTCTGGTGTTGATTACAGCCCTGTAGAGACACATGCATCCGCCACCCACCCCCTTCCCATGTGAAGATTGTCACATTACACAAACACTACAAATGATTAAAAATTACATGAAATTTTACAAAATTACATGGTATGCCTCTGCTTCTGTTGCCAACCCCGAAGTGTTTAGCACACTGTTATGCTATCAAGTTTTGTACTCTGTGCCAGTCACTCCCCAAGGTGTTTATGTGAAGCACTCAGGCAAAATGAACGGAACATCTGTATTCTATTTGCTAATGAGCAATCATCATTTCTACAATTCTCCAGCCAGGGATTTTGCTGTTTGGAATACTAATGCCATTTTAAAAAAATTAAAGGGGGGGTTGGGAAAAAAAAGAAAAAAAGACATTCTGCTCATTAGTACTACAGTTACTAAAATACTTTTGCACTATTTACAGTGCAACCAGGCTTCTATTTCCAACGCTTTCCAGTATTTTTACAAAATTAGAGCTTTCAGAAATAAAAACTTTGATGATATATACTTAATGTATTTTCAGAATTAGCATCAGTTGCAATGCAGCTCTTTAATTACATTTTACCCACACAGAAGCAAGGATTTAAAATAAACTATTATAAAAACTTCTCAAACACACCCTATTGAAGATTCCTTTCACTGCTTGCTTTTTTATATTGTAGCAGCACCCACAGCAGGCTAGATAAGGTAAAAAAAGAGTTATAAAAATACAGGCCATAGTCTAAAAACTTAATTATATGAAATTCCCATGTGTGCACAGAGAGTGAGGTAACAAAACAGCTCTGAAGCTCAGGTCGTGTTTTGTCTGTAGACAGAAACAGCTGTCAGTTTCCCTTCTAACCAATGGATATTTGCATCATGTGAGGACCAGGATTGTTCTCTGATGGGAACGCCACACCGTGGAAACAGCAGCATGCAAGGGAGTACTCTCGACTGCTTCACCTCACTGCAGCACACGGGCATTTCAGATCTGAACCTCCCTTATCATCCTGTGCATCAGAAATGATTCTGCTGAAGTCAGTGAAGAACAACAAATGAGATCAGAATGGGATATTAAAGTTGACAAACTCAATTAAAGTGACTTATGTAAGAATTGTCTTTATACTTGCTCATGGTGCACTGAAATGTAACTTGCCAAGCAAGAGAGAGATGACTAAATACAGGATGTGATTGATCTAGCTAAGTCAGTCCAATGTGGTACTCGTGCTCTCATGTTCGATCAGATGAGGGGAAAGCATCCCTGCTAGGCAGAAGGAACACAGTACACCAGAAATGTGTTTTTCTACATGACAGCAGAGATGCATTTCAATATGCAGTGATACCCTTTCAGTCTGAAAACAAACACCCTCATCCTTTGATCCATAATCAAATCAGATAGGGTCAGTGCATTTCAGTGACTGATGAGATACTCAGAGGTGGCTCCGCTCCCCAACAGGACAAGATGTCTCTGCTGCTTTAGGCATTTCCCAGCAAAGACATTGTGATGGAGCGTTTCAGTCCTTGGCTGGGGAGGCTTTCTATTGCCATGGCAACCTGCAGCCATCCACACACCAGGAAGGACCACATCCGTCACCCTGGCAGGACAGGAAACGCTGTGGCATACTTAAAAGCCACCTTCCTTAAAGACAAAACAACACAGAAGAGAGCAAGAGACCCTGCCTCTCACGGATGGCTGGATGAAATAATCTGCTCATCACAAACCTCTCCCTCACCCCACACGCTCAGCTGCAGACTGTGCTTTAAATCACTGAGGGAGGCGTTTCTGTTTGATTCAAATACCCAGCTGGCCTCATTTTGGGTAGCCAGACAGGAGGCAGCCTTTGGTTTTTCAGCGTTTACCTCTCCTTTTAAGCAGTCACCAACCAACTTGGTGAATACCGGTCTCTCCTCCTCCACACAGCAAAGCCAGACCCAGCCTGTGTGGAGGAGCTGTGCGCCTCAGAAAGCGGAAGGCTCCCAAAGCCCCCTCCATCTCAGCCAAGTATGAGACAGACCAAACCCAAGGCTAGATAATATGCAGGATCAAATAATTATTTCTTGTGCCGTGATAAGGTAACTTACACTCACGTCCTTTTGCCCTCAGAGTGCAGGTCGCTCTGCCCAAGCCAAGGGAAAACACACTACCTATTTGGTTAAAGCTTTCTACATCTGTTTAAGGAAACAACATAATCCTATTTTAATACATAGCTGACCACAAACGGTAATTCACTCTTGCTTCCCCAGAACTAATTATATACATGTCACCAAAGTGTCATACATCTCTCTGTTTCCACCTAGAGAACACATATTTCACTGCTGCAGTCTAACACATTATATACTGAACAGTAGTCTCCATGCAACAGTTTAGGGTGGGAAAAAACCCATAGTCCTTCAAGTGATGTGTGTACTTTTATAAACTTACCTAGAAATAACACTGAGCTATAGCGGTTATTATTTAACAACACATCCAGTGGGGAAAAATAAACCACACACCTTATACAAATATCGATAAACCCCTTTCTTCTTACTGTGTTAGCAGCAGCCTACATCCACACCAACAGCAAATATAAAGGAACACCGTGTACTTGCACTGGAACAGCCAGCGTGCCTTTACTGTGAAAGTAAAGCATGAAACCAGGTTTAAAGGCAAACAAAGTTAAAATGAGCCATGCTAAAACCAAAACTACAGTTCACTTGAAGGTACAGGATTTGTGACCTTGCAGTTTGAGCAAAGCTGCAAAATTAGTTATCTACAGAGGGACCGGAGATTCTTTTAAAGCAAAACACCAGAGTCAGCACCCGAAAGACCTTGAAAAAACTCAGAAACTATTGAAGGAAACTGTTAAACTCACCACATATAAATGCCTGCAATAAACAAAATAGCAGGGAAACACCCAACTGAAAGACCAAAAGAGAAAACACTTTATGCAAACACAGAGTGCCCTTCATTTGCACATCGGGATTCCCCTTCTCACTGTGAATAAAATGGATACTCAGAGGCAAAATTAGCTGTTTTCATCATGCTATGTCTACGTAATTTTGCTAGAATATACTAGCAAAGAAATAAGCCAATTCTGTTTCAAACTGCGTTTGAATCACAAACACAGTTGTGTTTCCTCAACTGCAAAACCAGAAAAAACAAAACCAGCACTGGAAGTTGAATGGCTCACACTTATTAAAAAGCAATGAATTAGAACTGAACAAAAAAGTCAAAACAAACATGAAAAACTACAGACAGGCCTTTGCTTCCTCTCAAATCTCCAAGTATTCTCTCCCACCCCAGTATGACAGCATGCTGTATTGGGCCATGTACTGAAGACACACTACAAACAGAACAGGCTGCAATGCTGAACCAACATCAAGAAACCACCTCTTAAAACTAAATTTTAAATAAAGCACTTTCATGAAAATTGAAAAATATAAGGACACCAAGAAAATCTGATGGAATTCAGTATGTCACAAATAAATCTGATAAAAATTTCAGTTTCTCTTTTTAAGTCAAAGAGCCAGATCTAGAGGATGTTCTCACAGTAAGTCCACTAATGAGGAAGTTTGATGTTTCGAGCATAAAAAAATAGTATATTCAAATTTTAAGTGTGGGAATAAAGTCACCTACCTTCAAAGTACTTGTGACCAGGAGAAGGCAAGGGAGTTGAATCTTACTTTCTTCTTACACATTAATGAAGTAATGGCCACTCTCATCATTAGCAAACCAGTTTAAGCAGTGCAAGATTGTAATTAGGAGAGAAAATTCATATGCTAGTTCCAAAAGGAGAGACATACAAAGAGCATCAAGCAGCAGGACGGCAGGAAACATCTGATAACCGAATATGTGCACACAACATAAAATGGAGACATTTGCTTATTGACAGTTGCAAAGTAGGCTGAACATTTTATTTACTGTTATCTCATTTTCAGTATTACACAGATCATTTGAAAGAGGGCAACAGGGATGTAAGTTTAACAAGCATGAAGCACATCCATGTGCATATGTTTATGCTAACAACCACAGGGAACTTCGGCTCTTTACCTTCTGCCTTTTCCCTGCGCGGGGCTACGACAGCAGAACAACTTCAGTGCGTGCCAAGCATGCAGCACACGATCTCTCCTCCCAGCGTCTTTAGGCAGCTGCTGAACCAGGCTGACTGCTGGCAGCCAGGGCCATTCCCTCTTTGGCAGCCATGCTGCCCACCCTAGGCAGAGTTCGCAGCTCTCTGGCTTCTTCCCTCCCCACCTTTTGAAGTGGAAGTTCAGCTCTTTTTCCCAGTCAAACCTTGGCTCCCAGTACAGAGAACTGGCAGAAAACACTTCAGGCAGCAGAAGACAGAGCCATGCACTCCGTGTTCTATGGTTAAACTTTTCTGATTGGGATAATGCACTGGTAGGACATCTACTGCCATGGATATAAAGGCTTGAAATAAGAAGTCCCCAAAATGTTCGGCCCTCCCACGCTGTCTGGATCCCTTTTAAGATGGAGCATTAATACGTTGTGTTTAAGTTCAAAACAGGGAAAGAAACGGATTTTAAATGATAAGGGCTGTGATAGAGACATACTGACAAAATCAGAAGGCCAAGTCAACACGAGTGCCGTGGAAGCGATGGAGCATCATCTCTTACCACTTCCTGTAAGACAGCACTGCATGACCGCCCAGACCCCAGGCAGACAGACACAGACACCCCAGCCCGCCCAGGCCGGCCTCTCCCCAGGCAGCTCTGCACCACGCAAGCCTCCTCCCTGAGTGCACGTGCAAGACAGCGTTGTTTCCAAATGGCTACTCACTGAAACGATTCTCACTCCACAATTAGTGCCCACGTGAGATGGAAAATCAGACTTACAGCTCTTGCCCAGTTCCAGCCTTTCTTTACTGAGTCCAGGACAACAATTTTATAACACACTGCAGTATACCATACAGCTGTGTCAAAATGGCTTAACACTGATCGCCTGTGACAGGAGGCATTTGTACTAAGAGATTTCTGAAAGCAGTACAGTATTTCTTTGTATGAAGTAGCTGAGAAATAATACTCTCAACCCCCCCAACGTTCTTTTCCTTTGTGCACTGCCAAGCAAAACGGCCCCAAAAACATGCTCTCTTTATTCTTTAACTGACGGAAATTACATTAGAGAGAAGCCCAGCACAAAGGAAGTTTTGGCAAGGAATGTGCCTTTTATGTTATGTTCCATTAAACACTCAAAGATGTATCAACTGATATTAACAAAAAGATGTTCTTCCTACATCTATACACAGTGGCTGCTGCAATGCTGACTTGATCTGCACTTCAAACTGGCAATATAAACCAACACATTTTTAAACATATTTGATACAAGCAATTTTTTAAGAAACAAAGACTTGAAAAAAGACCCACCAAGACCTATTCCTCTATGCCTGATTTTAAACCGATTATAGCAAAGAAATCCCAACTTACAATGTGTTTCTGAGTGTTACTGAAAATATAACTGGCCTACACTATAAGTAACCGCTTATATATGTATATGGAGTCTTTGCTCCTTAAGTAAAAACCACCATAACCAATGGCACAGGCAATTTTTGTAACGCCCTTTCTGCGCATTAAGAGTCAGATTTATTTCCTCTGCTCATCTGGTGCTTTGCCACTGGCAGCACTGATTTTCTGCTCTCCTCAGTGACCACTGGAACTTGAAATCCAGAAAGCCTTTTGATTTCAAAGTTGTGCTCCATCTCTTCAGCAATAGTGGTTTGGATTTTTATTGGGAGATGGCAAAGAGCCAACAATCCACACAAACACAGGCACGGTGTGCAGCACTGTGCCAGAAGAAACAGTCCTTCACGGTAAAAACCTTTCCATCACAGGTGCGATCTAATCTATAGCTACGGAGTTTTACTTATTACTGATATTATCACTGTGCTCTCAAATGCTCTAACAGGGGCAATTCTTCCCCAAAAGGCAAGTCTGATCTGCACAGCTACGAAGCTGATCAATAATAACACCACCAAGAAATTTTCCGGTTCTAGTAAGGATAAATAATATTCTAACACACTTGCCAATTCCAACTTTTTACTCGGGTATCATCGGCATATACTGGTGGGGTCCCCCCAGGGTGGTGCTCACCCACTGCTGCATGTCCCAGTGCAGCAGGATCCTGCCTCACCACCAGCTGGGGACATGTCTGTGTCACCTTCGGATGAAACCAAGGGCGAGCATAGCGTAGCATGGCCGGGGCATGATCCTTGGCATGCACTGTCTTGCACTCCTGAGGATCCGGATCACAACCAGGTCTCAGCAGGTACCCAGGCTCAGCAGGAGACTGCCGCTTCAGCGTAACACAGAGAGTCACCACGTGCCGATCTGTATTTGGTGGTGCCTCTGAAGATATACTCTAGTTAGTAAATGTGAATGTGCCAGCAAAATGCTTTTTGGTGGCACACAGTGTTCTTGCAAGGAGAATTTACCTGTAAAACCACATTAACAAACTCTCACCAGCAGAAAATTCACCCAAGCCTAGTACTTGGGAGGTACAGCCGCAGTTCTGCATTTCTTGTAGAAAAAAACCTAGCACAACCCATCAAGTAAGCAAAAGTTCTCCGAGTTATTTCCAAATAAGTACTTTTAAATAGAGTAATTGCAGTAATGCTTTAAAAAGTTACTTATTTTTCAAAATATTGCTGTTTTGCATATTACATCATTTCTACTGCACTTGCAAGAATTAGAAGCTTAAAGATCTGGAAAGTCTTTAAAGAAATTAAGTTTTCAAAGCAGCACAGAAACTTAATTTTCTTTATTTCTTTTGGCAAATTTAATCAGTAACTTAACTTATGCTCTCTAACTTTGGTAAATCACTCTTCTCTGAACACAGGACAGGATTAAAACTGGTCAACATTTGGGAAGAGTTTTAAGTTACAGACAAAACAAACATTTAATACAGAAAATGAAGTAATGACTCATCACCCATTGCATCTCCCTTCATTTACTTCACAAATTCTATTATTTCAGGTTCTGTCATTTCTGGAAGGAAGGGAAATGCTTGCTTGAAAGATCCAACTAAACAGAAGTCATGGGGGGCTGTTCTCCTTCTCCTATACGTGTTGCCCCCAGTAACATGACTGGTCAGACATACCCGCATGGATGACAGAACTGCATATAAAGACAGTATTTTAAGTTGATTAGTAGTCAAGAGGCCCCTTAGATAACATGATAGTACTGCTGCAAAGCTCTTCAGAGTTTTAGTCTGTTTACTTTCGAACACATGCCCCAGCTGTAAATCATACAACTACCACAGTGCTGCGTGAAGGTCCATGAGTCACCAGGAGGAAAAGCTAGAGGGACAGAAATCTCGCTTCTTTAATGTCTTCCAAACCCACAATAAAACTGGAACTTTTTATAATTAAAGTTACATTCAATAAATGATGTTTATGTAAATAAACATTTGACAATACTGTGGGCAAAGGAAAGCCACTGGGAAAGTCAAAGCTGCCAGCCAAAGGCTTGTGTACGTATGTTGTGTTGCCACAGCTTACCTTGTGCAAAAGCCCAGCAGAAATTCAGACGATGCATAAGTTGCTTCCCTACTGCATCTCTTGAACATTAAACTGTTACAGCAAGATCATTTCACTGTGAATTGCTTGCCTCCTCCCCCATTTATCACTCAGTACACCTCTTTAAGTTAATTGCTTTTTAAACATTGCTCTGCTCACACTTAAAATTCAGATTCAGCCTATACCATTTACTTCCCAATATAACTTGATGTTCAGAGTAAAACATGTAATTACTGTAGAAAAAGTTATACAAATATCATTAAAAATAAGGTGACCCCCCCCCTCCATTAGTTTTACAATATACATGCCCTAATTAACCTTCAAGTCACCAATTATGCTAATATTTTGAACAAGCTCTTTTTTTGCCTGTTCTGCCTACAGCTACATGAAAGGGACTTGTCTGCACTAACTTCCACAACAAATTCTCAGCCTTTATGGGAAAGTTTTCTTTAAATTTCCTTCACTGAGAAGATGCACAATCCAAAATCCTTTGGTGAAAGTTCCTGTAACTCAACAGACTTCCAGGGGCCGAAGAGCTGGTTCTTCCTGTGACATAGCTGAACATCACTGCTGGTGTTTCTGTCACCTGCAGATTAGCCCACCAGTGATCACACCACACTGCGTGTAGCGGACATGCAGGTTGGTACTAGGGGTCAACACGTGGGCAACAAAGAAGTGGCTTTAGTACTACTATTAATAAACTGTGTACATGAAAGCTTTTACTCTGCTCTATTAGCTGATATACCACTCCCTGATGCTCCCTTACAAAAGAAGAAAAACAATCAAAACCTGTATTTAGACAAGGCAACACTGGAACACTTTCTCTGCATCAGCACTAGTGAACATGCACAGTGCAATTCTTGTGCAAACTTTTTTTCTTTATTAATGTGTCTGTGTGAAATCAGGACTTCCCAAAATAATAACGAAATCAACCCTGTCAATAGAGGGGGCACGTTCAGGGGAAGATCTGATTTTCCACCTAAGAAGAAACAGTAGACGTTTTCCCAGGACAATTTGCTGTGAACACTGCCTTATACCACAGGCTCCAGGTAAGGGGAACCTGTTCACTTTTATTCCACTAATGGCCACAGGAGAAAATGAGTGCAAGAATCATCATCAAACCTGGAGCATCGTTATATTGAATCTGTGGCCCTCTCAGGAAACGCACATTTTTATTCATACCTCCGGAAAAGCAGCAGTTCAGTTCTTCACTGTAAAGATGGGGTTAATTATTCTTGGGAAATGAAAGATTTTCAGGAAGAACTGAAGTTGTGAGATGTTCTGGTTTTCGTTCAACAGGGTAATACTGACTTTCTTCCTTTTTAATTGACCTCCCAGTACTGCTTTGGGTCACTGATGATTTTTAAAGTCTTTATCTAGCAGCTCAGGTACTAACTCTTCCTTCTCTACACTTGTGTCTGTTTCCACAATCTCCCTTCTGGGACAGGACATCCATGCCTTAGAAAGCATAAACATGAAAAGCCTATTCTTCTTTCTTCATTTAGTCAGTGGCTGCTGCAGAAATGGAGGCAATTCCAAAGTTCAAACGTCTTGAGAGCACGAGCCTACTTCTGACTTCAGAGCAACAGCTTCAAAGTTGAAGTGGCTGCCACAGTAGATTCAGATTCAGATGCAGAATCGATAGGTAGTCCCAAACTTTAAGTAGTTGGCACTTTATTTGAAGCTTTTGATTGTAGGTCTTGCTAGCTACTAATGGATCCCTCCACCAGCGACGGCAGAGCTCCTGAGCAAATTCAATCATAAATAACCTACACAAGCATCTTTTTATAACGCTGGTACAATGACATGTGCCTTCCTCTACAATTACATGATTTAATTGGAAGTGGTAGAAGAGAAAGGGGAAAAAAAGGAAAAGCACATCTAGGAAACTAGGATCAAAACCAGCTAGAATGGATCAACAATTTGTTCCTGCTGCTTGTTCTGAGCAAACTGGTCAGTGTCTCATGGAATGGGCACATACCAGCACCCCAAAATAAACAATGAGGCTGCGCTATAACACTGACAATAATATGCATACAGTGTTAATGTAGCAAAATGCTCTGTCAGGGAAGAGAAACTTAGGCTTGCAACAGATGCTGCAATTAAAATGAAAAGAGCTGCAAAGCTACTCTTCATTTCACTCCAGAAGTAAACTGTTTAACTGTAATTAATGATCAGTTTATTAAATAAGCATCAGGCTTTTACATCATAATTCTCCTAAAATCCTCAGCTGTTATATAATGCGTAAGACTGAATTTACACAGACTACTATGATTCCGAAACATCAGTGCTCATCAGGGGCCCAGCAGGATAGAGTTCACCATTCCTTTTAAAGTCAAACACAATGTGATTTTACTTGCTCTTCAAGATTAGTTCAGTGTTTGCACTTTTCTGTGTCAGGCCAGTTTTAAAGACTCACTTTCAGAAGTCCCTGGAACGTACTGCATTTATCACAGCAACAAAGCCACAGGAAAGGTCTTTTTGTTGTTTTTGTTTTTTAAACCTGTTGCCTCCCCGCCCCCCGCCCCCCCTTTGTAAAAGTAGAGTACTTTCTGGCATTCTTTTCACTGTCATTTTTAACGGACCAACACTCCAACAAAGACAATCCATTTCATCGTGTTTACGGAGTCCTTATTGTGAGGAGCGACTGTAGATCTGTCAGTGAAATGCTGAAGTTACTATTATTTGCCAATAAAACTTGCTGTAATATGGTGCAATAGAAATAGTTAATCCTAACTAGTCTGTGAAACACGGTAAAAACAAGCATGTTCTTGGTGGCGACATCGTTATGCTTTCTAGGGTACTACCAGACATTTCAGCTTCAGTACTAACAGAGAAAAAAACCTCCGAGTTAACACTTCAAGCCCCCTAATCCACAGCGGAGCGAAGAAACACAGGTTTTACAGTTCTTTCCACAAACTCTGGAGAACACAAGCAAATACCAGATACCAAAATACCACCCTGTCAGCTTTGAGAGCACCGTTATGCTCTGCTACCCATCAATGCAGAGAATGATTAAATCTTGATTCCTGGTGCCAAAGACTTCCGATAAAGAAGTAAACGATTCGCTTCCAGCCATGATAGCACTTAGCAAAGGAAGCATGGGAACCAACAGTAAAGTTGCTTGGCTACTCAACTTTATTGTGAATTGCTTGGAAGTAAGATCTCTTTCTACGATGATGTCAAAAAATCCATTATGTGGAGGCACTAGCAGGTATTTATTTATCTGAGGTTAGTAGCATGGCTTTATAAAGAAGCAAGAAATACTTAGTTTGGATGACAAATCATTCCACACACATTATTAATCCTCCCAGCGGTAAATATTTCATGTTTCAAGAGCCAATTAGAAAGGTCAGCATTTATCTTTTTGTCTGTTTCTAGCCTTAATAACTTTTGCACTGTGCTTGTAGATTAATCATTGAAAGGAAAGATACAGAGGTTTGTAAATAGGAAAAATAACCTAGGCATAGTAACAGAGGGTTCAGACTGGACAAAAATTATCTCTACCTGTTCTGGTTTTGATGGACTATAGCCTACCTTAATCCAAAATCTAATTATTTGGATTAGATTAGGACAGTGGATTTTCCTGAAATGCCTAGGCAAACCACATGCAGTTTCTTATTTGGGGCACAGGGTTGCATTTCATTTCCAAATCCCTTTTAATTCCACATGGGCATTTATAACTTCTTTTCCCATGACAGGAAATATTTGTCCCCCTGCAAAAGTTTTTAAAAAACAAAATCCATGTCTCTAAACCCAGCAGTTTTGTTAAACTGTTACTTGGCTTTGATTATTATTAATTTGCTACACCTGAGGTCATTGCAAGTACTAAGAATCCAAGAAATTTTACATTTTTTCAAGTGAGAAATATTTTGTAGTGGGACTGGTTTGTTGTTTCTTTTTGAGGTGGTATGTGCCTATGTTCCGTAAAAAAGGCAAAGTAACAATTAACAGCAGTACCCACCCTCTGCCAGCGCATGAGATCATTCCACCCAAGATACGGAACGTGGGGTGTTACGCAAAGCAAGGATGCACACAAATCAGTCACGAATGTACAATGAAACAGCAAAGAAAGCAAAACTGGCAAGTAACAAAAAAGCATGTCTCACGTAAACATTTTCTGATTACTAAATGAGAACCTTGTTTCTATACTTACAAGAAACACACAATCAGACCCACCTATAACAGGTTTAACTCATCCAAACTGGTTCCTGAATAAATTTGTTCAAGTAGTCTTCATGAAAAAGAATCATTCAGAAATAAGTAAAACTTCTTAACTGCTGTCAATTTTCTTTTAAAACTGACGACTCCTCTCCGTATCCTTGAACCAGATGCCTCCATTCCACACTGTTAATCTCTACTGATTTGACAAAAGTGGTTTTATTACTTCCCTGACAGAATGAGGATACCAAAATACATTATTAAGAACAAAATAAAACAGTGCCCCCAAAACTATTAACATACACAAAACCCCACTACTTAAAGAGGGCACAGAATTTGGACTGTTTGGTTCAGTGCAGTTCTTAGAGGCTACGCTGAGCAGGCACATACAGCTCACAATTTACTTCCAAAACATCCCCTTAGGAAAAGGTCATCCAAAAGACTTCCTAAATGCTCATTTGTACACTATGTGTTTTAATTAATGTACAGAATAGGAATCACCATTCAGATAAGATAATGCTCCTCAGACACACCACCCTTGCATTCTGAAACTCCGCCAGGTTTCCCAGCCCCTCATCCGCTCACATTTCCAGCAATCCTCAAGCCCTGTTTAGAATTCATTCCGCCGCAGTTGGGAGAGTTTCTCCAAGGCAGTCTTTTCAATTCCAAAGTGCATGAACTGCTTAACTTGAGTGCTCTGCGATTTGAGTACTTTTAATAGCAAAAATACTGCAGGAAATGACAGACCTCATACTTGCTTATGTGACTGCTCCAGCAGCTGTACGGACACAGCGAGCTGCAGGCAGATGTGCCGCCCCAGCTGCCAGTACTGACACCTGAGCAGAGACATCTCAGAAATCCTAAGTCTCCCAGCCAAAATTTCAGACAGTTCACGCGTGAAAGTTCAGGAACCCGAAGCACAAGGTGTCACTGGGGTTTGTCATGTGGAAGCTAGCCCAGATCTTACACAGCAGCCATGCCTTCAGCGAAGAGTCGTACAGATTATTTGAGATAAAAAGATACTATCTCTGGTCGAGGAAGTACTAATGGGATTTACAACCACTTCACACAGATAATCTGTTATTCCCCAGTTACTTACCCCACTCCTTGGTCTTGATGTGCACTTTCTCACTTGGCCAAGTACAGAAGGCCTTTCATCCCCTCTACCACCTGCCTATTTCTGATTTTCTGTCAAGCAGTCTCACAGTAGATGTCCATCACCGACAAAGAAAACCTACGGCAAATTTCCCACCAAACTGAGAGACCACGCAATTATTCATTCAGGCCTCCAAAACTCTGTGTCCAAAACATACACACAGATACTTCACAATTCTAGACTATAATGGGAATCTCTCTCAAGGTGCATTTTAAAAAAGTATGTAGGAATCAAGGAAGGATCAGGGATCCTGTGGCTCCTGCCACACCTGATGGGCACAGGTTTGCCCTGGAGAAGTTGCTCAAACTCTCCATTTAAGCCAGGGGTACTGGTGCTCGCCCAAACACAGTAAAAAGGATGTTGTGTCATTTAATTAGATAATGCTTTGAAGTATTTTGCAGGTAAGAAGTACTGTGTGTGGCAACTGCTCAGTTATTATCACAATCCAAGTAATTTATCATTATTGAAAATACTTCATAATTTTTGAGGACAAAACCAATAATGTCTTTACACTTGTTACATTTAGACAGTGGATATCCCAGGGCAAAGGTCTGTAATTTTGATTTTCTGCAAAGTGCCATGCCACCTACAGAAAAGTACTGCCTGACTATACTTCTATTAGAGTGACCAGACTATGAAGTCCAAAAAAATGCAAATGGTTTTCCTTGATGACAGAAACTGACTCAGAGTTTCAATTTCAGTGAAGGGAATAATAAATAATGACACCAGCAAGGGAAACAAACTCCCAACTAAACAACTAAGTAACAGAATAATCTTTTTTGTTAAATGGATACCTCAGTCTCTATTTGAGTAGATTCAAACTTTGAGAATGGGTGCTCAAGGTTTCCTTTTTTATTGTTTTTTTGAGCACCTCAGATAATACAATAAACTCATACAGAACTGGCATGCAGCATGCAACATGCAAAAGCATGGCAGAACCGGTAGTCCAGACTTTCTTACATACATAAGTAACTAACTTAAATGAAAGTCATGAAGGTGGCAGAACCAAAAAAACCCAAACCCAACTCCACCCACCAAAAGGTGAAGACTTAAAAGCTAGGAAATGCTACATTTTGGTAGATTTGCAGTAGCTCCCCCAAATTTCAGTTTCCACAGTTAATGCACTGAATAAAGCAGGAGATTAATGGGGTGGGGGGTAGGGTGGGTGGGAAAGATTAAGCAATTACTTAATAAGAGGATCTGTATCCTTAAGTATACATAACAGGAGAGATGAATTAAAGCTGGATGGAAAGATATGCTTCCCCCCCCCCCGCCCCAGCCTATACACTGCTTGTAGTAGACGAATCACTACCAACAGCTAACTAACATAACTGACAGTCAGCTTTGTCAGTAGAATACATTATGGCAGAACAGTAGCCTGATGGGGTTCAGCAACTCTAGAAGAAATACGACTTGTGAAACCACCACCACAAAGCAGTGCAGCGAAAGCCAAGATGAATCTTTGTGTTGGTATAACAAGAACAGCATGTCAAAATCTTCCCAAACTTCAGCATTTGTCCTGAATTCGTAAGAATTAGCTAAATCATGAGTCATTTAGGAAACTTGGTACTTGCTGTAGAACTGTTCCTTGCCAGCTGAGGGAATCCAAGCAGAGAAAAACGTACATCTGAATTCTTAGATGGGTGAGTCAGATGCATCTTCAATACTAACCATTGTTTACTCTAATTAGTCCTCATCACCTGGTTTCTCCTTCCACATGTCTCAATGCTGCTTTTCAAATTAGTTGCTGCTCACATGAACTGTGGGATGAAACTGAGAGACTGCTTTCTTTTTTGGAGACCATCTTGTTCTGACCTTTGCGGGGGCCTCCTGGCACGGGCCGGATCACCACCTTCCCCAAGTAGGGCTGACTGCAGCTCCCCATAGCAGTCCATCTCCTGGCCAAAGGCAACCACCACTTTCCAACCAGTGAGGACAATGGGAAACTCTCATTTATTATTTTGGATGCAGTTTGCATACCTGGAGCTACTTATCAGTAGCTTTTTTTGCTTCTGAATGACCAAATGTGCCTGCAGGGCAGAACATCTAACAGGCTTCAGCTTGTTAGTTTCCTATGTAAATTCAAAGGCTTCAGCTTGTTAGCTTCCTATGTAAATTCAACAGCATTTCACTTCCTGATTTTTGGTTAATAATTACTGAAGAAACAACCTAAATGAAGAATCCAGGAAAGCTGAAGTGCCGAAGAAGATACCTGTAGTGAGACAATGCCTCAAGTGTGTTGGGTGCTGCACTTGAACAGCAGCACAGGTGGGCTGTTTCAACAAGCACAGACATACAAGCAGAGGCTCACAATGCTAATTACAGTTGCCATGCAGAGATCCACACAATTCATGTCCTTTGATACAAATATTCCAGTTTTCTTCAAATTATTTATGAAGTAATGTATGTAAAATAACCTGAAATGCGTGCAAAGCGTGGCAGAGGGCTTACGCATTTAAAGACATAGTTGCTTATATGAGTTGAGTTCAAAATGAAACCATGGCTAGTTGGTTTCAAATCAGAATTTTCCAAGGCAGCATGAACTGCTGAAGCTCGCAGCTCCTCTCCTCTCTTGGGACCCTTGGCGAGCCACTGCAACACTTGGGTGGGCCCCAAACTGCAGGTTACGGGCTGTGCCAAGAGCAGTTTTAAGATTCTTTGTTTATGTCTTGGGTCTACAAAGCTGTCCCTCCTCCTGTCAGGCTTACAGAGCACACTCCCCTAGGATGTTATCTGGAAAAGAATTTCAGCTTATAGAACAGGTTTACCAGCTGAATAAAACATCTAGAGGAACTGTAAACTTTAGGATCTGCTTTCACACAACAGATCTGTTCTAAGGTACATTTTTCCCTTATTATTATTTTAAACTAATCTTCAGTGGAAAAGAGTATTATTCCACTCAAAGTACCGCCCAATATCTCTATTTGTTCAGATAAACTCAAAAAAACCCAAGAGATGCTTTTAGTTAGACTGGTAGTTCACTATGATCGTCTTAAGCTATTTTACTCAGTCTGTGGATTGCTAAACAGCTGTTCAGTGATCCTGTGTACCAGGAAATCTCATTCTGGACCTTCACATTTCATTCTCTTGCTCTTGCAAAGTAAGTATTTAAGATTTGTTGTTGCAGTTAATCACAGAGAAAGTAAAATATCAGTGAAAAAATCAGCAATGTTTTATAATTTTTGTTCACTGTCCTCCCAAGACTGGAAACTAAGGGCTACCTTGAAGAGTTTAATGTGTCACTCCTGAAGAAAAATATCTACATGTAGACAGAGGGAGCATCTCTAAAGATAGCAGTCAAATCATGAAATGTTTACAAAATAAATCATGATGCCACTGACCTATATTTATGCATTTGCAAGTCTGGCAAGAGACTAACTGCTGATCCTAGCAACAAAATTTCAGAAGGATTCATTTCAGAATTTTTCCAGTAAATTTGGATCCTGTTCTTAAGAAGTAATCAGAGCTCTGCCAGCCCCATCGTGACTGAACAGAAAAGCCAGGGAGTCGTGACCTTGCAGTACTGTGTGTTTGCTAGGTTCTGTCCCCATCCAGTTCTGCCCTGTCTCATTTCTGCCTCCAAGCATTAAGCTGTCCGACAGATGGTATTGGGAAATTAAGGGTTTGCTGAGTATTTTGAGTATCAATTTGAGCAGACTGTACCAAGCTGCTTCTCTTGCCTTTCTGTATGAAACTGGACTCTTGAGCACTCATACTGTACACAGGTTGCTTCATCAGTGATTAACGCCATCCAAAGCACCAAGAACAAGCGTCAGTGCTGTACTCTTGTACTGGTTGTATCAAACCCTTACTCAGACACTAGTTTACATGTAGTTTCAGGCTTCATCTTCTTATAACTACTACATGGGCTTCATTTGGACAGGAAGGGTAGAAATAGCTGTATTTGTGCAAGATACCCATTGTGTGTAACCCATTTAAAGCAGCAGCCAAGTCACAGGAACAGTAAAAAGAACTATCTGGAAAAGCAAAGCCAAACAGAACATCTCAGAGACTTGACAACAACCCAATAAAATAAATAAATAAAATTTCTCTGATTTCTTAATCAATCATGCACCTTTGCCACAATTTGCCATTTTATGCTTTTAAGCCACTAACTCATTGATACAAGTTTGAAAATGTAGACTTAGTTATTCTTTTGGATTACCAGTGTGAGCAAGGCCCGTTGATGTATTATTAAAATAATAAAAAAAATCTCCTCTCTCACCAGCCACTATTAGCAAAATTAGCAAGAGACAGATCCAGAAGCATACCTTTACCTCTCTAGACATCATACAACAAATAAGGTGCCTTCTACCCAAGACACATATAGAAACGTGTCTTTGGTAATAGAGTGAGTTCTTATTGACAAATTAAACTGAAGAAAAAATCTCAACCAAACAACCAACACCCACCCACGCCCCCCAACTTTACAATACACCTTATCTTTTTTAAGATAGCTCGAAATTATCTTAAGCACTATCAATGTCAACTGCAGTGATCAAAACTGAAACTGCTTGAAGGGGAGAGGGGAGGAAAAAACATTACGGGAACAACTTCAGATTTGCTTCAAAGGACCAAAAGGGAAGACTGACAGAAACACAAAATACCAGAGAGAAGAAATACTGAGAAAACACTGGGGGGAAAGGGAGAGATATAACACACAGTGGTGGGAAGGACAGTATTTGTCACAAAAAAAATAGAAAACCAGTATTTTGCTGTATTGCTATCTCAAGCTTAGCATTTGGATGTCACAGAAAACATTTCCAACCGAGAATGAAAAGTATTGTACAAGTTTATCAGAAAACATTACAACATATTTACAAATAGTTCTTCCTCCATAGATATGTTTCAGAGTTTATGAGAACAGGGTGGATGCACCAAATCTCTAGCAAAAAAGGGACAGTCTTCTACTTAACTGTGTATTTCTTCATACGTGTTCAATATATGAGATAACCACAAGTATTTATATTTAAATGCATTTAATTAAACATACACATGGACACAGACGTATTTGTACACACACAGCTGATCAGATGACCTGACCTTAACTATTTTATTTTTTCATCTCCAGGAGAAACAACTTATTGTTCTTGTTTCTCAGAAGGAACAACTTAAACTAAGTGCTGAAACTCAACATGTGGATCATAAAAAGCTGCACATCCTACTTTATTATTTAAAAAACCCCAATGTATGTATTCACACAAAATATGTAAGCTACATTTAAAAGCTGCAAAGCAAGGATGTACTGTAGAAATATGAAAATGAAAGATCTGCACAAAGTGTTTGTAGTATCTTCATTCAAACTGTGCATATATGTAAAAATCAAGACTGCAGTTTCCCATCGCTGTATGAACAATTTTAATTTCAGTTTCACCTTGTCCTTCTAGTGTGTACTAGAGAGCAGTAATGACGGGCTAGACATAGAAATAAATATTGTCAGAGAGAAAGAGAATTTATTACCTTTATTGTATGCAATTGCAAGCACTGTGAGACTTTGACCTATGAAGAGAAAGAAAACTAAGAGAAAGAACACATAAGATGAAGCCAAGAATCTTATAATGGTATTTCCAAATCGACGGAATTTGTCCTAAAATAATTTAAAGCATAGTTGTGTTTTCTTTGCTAATTTGTGGTTGGTATTAAATGCATTAAAGAGAGGATAAATTCCTTTACCAGCCTAAGTGTCTTACAGACTTTCCCCAAAGATTACCTTTGTAAGAAAATGAGTGTTTATCCCATTCTGCTGATTAGAGAGAACTCTTGTAAAAGTTCATCACTCAGGATCCAGATGCAAATTATCTTTCCTTTACAAATGGGGAGGGATGCGAGGAAGAAACACTGTACTACAGTAGATTCATGTTCACTCTACTGCCTGGGCAGGTGTACTTCAATTAGCTTGAAACAAGTAGTGTAAAGTACTACTTACCCCAAAAGGAGCCCTAGCTTTGGTTTTGGGGTTTTTGAACACACTGTACTCCTACTGGTGAAGAAAAAATCCTCCCTCCTTCCCTTTTGAAGTCCCAATTCAGTTTCAAGTCTGTTATAAATTGCAGGAAATCAAGCGATGCGTACAGTTTTGTTTTAAGAACAAACTTGGCCATCCCACTGCATACTCTCAAATGTACAACTGAAGAATTTCTAGTGGTAAGATTTATTCCAATATCTGAAACAAATGGACTTTTTTTTCACATTTACCTTCAATAACACACAGCAGTGAAATCTGCAAGCCACTAACCACCACCCTTCGAATTTAAGATAGCCTCTACTTTTCTCAACTGTTCAAATACAATTAAGCTCTCTTAGTAATACGCCATTTCCATTAATTTGCTGTTTCTTCTAGATGCTTAAGAAATGCCTTTTATGTAACCAAGAACGCGCAGCACAGATGTCTGCTCTGACCAGTGGGGAGAAATTCTTAGCATGTTAGAGAGGAAAAATTATTGACAGTGTTAACCATGAACAACATCAACACAGAGAGCGAACAAATCCCACAAGACATCAACATTGCTTGGACTTGAACACCATTGGTGTTTTCCCCCAGGGACCCAAAAACAGGTAACTGCCCATCACATGAGCAAGCCATAGCAAAAGAGCATTTTAAGAATTCCCAGAGCTTCTGTTTTAATTCTTTCAGTATAGGTCTGCCTCAAGAAACCTGACGTAGTCAAGGAACAGCCCAACTTGACAACAGCTTTCCCTTGCTCATAGCGATCTGCATCCCCAAAACTGCTCATAGCAACACAACTGCAGTATTATTCTTATTTTAGTAACCTCCATGTAAAGCACATGTAAAGCACAGCCTCTGTCGTAGCTGTGTTCTCAAACAGACTTTAGAATTATGAAAGCCAAGATTACTTCTAATACCAGCCACCTTCACGTTTTAGGAATGCCAAACATTCACATGCTCTCAGCACGGAGCATATGCTCCAGCTCATCAGCCTGGAGACTTTGATGGCAATAATCACAAAAATTTCACAGTTACAGAAAATAAATCTTTGCATCCTGTACCATTTTCAAGTTACCATATAAATTTTACTGCTAGTTTCTAACCATGACTTGTTCAGAGAACTGCTGTTATAAAATGGGATCTAACTGGTGGTATGCTACATCGCTGTCATAAGCCAGCCTAGCCAGAGGTGGCCTGGCCCCAAATTCCACCTACGGAAGAGGTTTGACACTGACTGCTGCCAGACTTGTCTCTGTATCTGCCAGTGATCATGTCCAGGACTTCCCAGCTACGTGACAGCTCCTTACGAGATGCTCTCACCATGCCATCCAGGCATTCTCTGGGCACAGGCAAACAACCCCCATGCTCTGAGCAGACCATAGCTCTTGGTGGGGAAAGGAAAACATTGGTGGAATCCTGGATGTATGGCAGTCCTGGTAGAGGAGAAAGCTGCTGAACAAGAACTTGGCATTCCTCTTTCTGTATCTCATCTACACCTTGTTCACTCAACTGAAACCCAAGGGTGGCACAGTCAGTTTCCCATTTGTATGTCAGTCCCATATGTGTGTTTGTGGGGGAGGAGGGACATGTCTCTGGACAAAAGCACCTGTGCTGCTGCCTACAGAAAGGCCAGTCACAGAAAAAATGAGATCGACTGACAATTCGAAGGAAACAGATTCCAGTGTTCAAATTGCAAAGTCACAGCCACATCACCTGCAGATCAACATGAAAAGAAGCGAAGAATTTACTGGAAGCCATTTAGTATCATCATTTGTAGATTAACTCAGCACTGAACTCTGTTTGGGCAAGTACCATCGAACTCCTCACCTCCTCCATCCTTTGGGTAGCCTCCCTGTTCTTTTCCTACGCTACACTAGGTATTGAGGCAGCCAGGCCAGTGCTGCGGGACTTCTCTCTTCGGTGTGTATTGCAAAGTGCTGTTTTACTGCCACTGCTCACACAGCAGTCGACACTGAAGGTAAACCGGGCGAGTGCACACAGATCTACCCTCTCCTCTGCCCAAAGTTAGTGGTCAGACTTGCCTTGCAGCACCCACCCACACTTTCCAGTTGTCAAGGAAAGTAGACAAAGCCAGTAAACTTCCATCTTACTATACTACTTATTCAGAAGTAATAATTTCAAAAGTCACTATGCGGGACTGTTGCAAAATAAGCAAAGCTGTCTGTAAAGATAGCAAAGAGACCTATGCAGACCTAAAACATACATTACTGAGTTTAAACACAGTAGGAATTTAACTAATCTTCGTGTACTCTGCAACGTCACCTACCATCAGCGAGACCTGTCTGCCACGGTTTGGTCTTCTTCCTTCTCAACTTCAGAGGCCAAAGTAGCTCAGATGTTTTGGTCACAGGGAAGACAAAGAGCCAGTGGTCACATTTCCTTACTAAGGGCTCTAACATCAATGTTACAGGACCACGCTTCAGGCATTTAACAAATCACCACTTCTGCCATTCTCTTTACACACTCAACTACAAAAAGAGGAATAAAAAGACTAGATACATACTGAACAGCTAATCCATAGCACCCTATATACAAATGTCTGACACAGAACAAACAGCTTAAAATGTCACAGGAAAGTGACCGTGCCTGTATATATCACTGCAAAATGCTGTCTCTCACTGAGATTTTTTTTATTGAATGCATGGTGTTAAGGCCATTTAAAAACCCTCTCGCAAACACAAGACCTTACCAGCACCCTCAGGACCCTAGCAGCCCCACTAGGGCTTTACCCACTTTCCCAAACAAAGAAGAGCTTGGCTGTGCAAATGACTCCCTTAGGGACACACTGCACAACCCCTCTGACTTACTTTTACTTCTTCAATACTACTACTGTAAATACACTGAATGCTAGTAATAAATAAATTATTCAAATATTCGGTCTCTATGGAAGCACCACATGAATTATCTTCCTGAAAAGAAACTCATGAAGACATTGTCAGGTACCCTTCATGAGGGAATAAAAGAAGAAGAAGGAGGAGGAGGAAGAGCATAAGAAAAAGCTCACTTAGATAGTAACATCATGTGAATAAGAAGTGATTTATTGTAACAAGGAGAGATTGTAGATTTGCTGTTAAATTAACACATCGACCAACACCAAAGTCACCAGCAAACACAGAGCATGACTGTCAACACAGTTTCAAAGAGGGTAGAATGGGAACTCTGAGGAGCCAAATTTGAAGAGAAAACATGGTGAAATCTAAAGGTTTCATGACCTTCAGATGAAAGTAACTGAATTGGAACTAAACTGGACACTCAAAACACCAGATCTCCAAACAAAACAGTCATTTACAGAGTTAAACAGTTAATCTCCAAATGGATCTCAAAGTAAGGAGCTTAATTGAAGCTTCAATGGGAAAATAACACCCTGAAACAAAAACTGAAACACAATTCCCTGCAAAAGCTAACAAACAGTACTGTTGCTTATCAGTTAGGTTCCCCTTGTTTAGGGTTCTCCCATTAGTGGAGCATCAGAATACGATACAGAAACAGTAATTTGTAGATTGACAGCTCTGGGCAGCAAGAAGCACTATTATCCTCATTTCATTCAGCAGAAACCCAAGGAATTATAACCCTCAAAGAAAAAAAAAAGGTGTTTAGAGTCTTGGCCAACTTGAGACACCTCAATATGCATTAACAAACAAACACTCAGTTGGATTTGGGCATAAGGATCTTGCCCAAGGTTGTGCTATAGATCACAGCACCCAAGTCTACCAACCCTAAGGCTGGACTGTCTTGCATTCCTTTCGGCCTTTCTTCTTATGGTCATCATTGCATTTAAGTATTATTTAATATTAAATTATCTATAATACATATGGTACCTTGCTATGTTGGTTTTTCTTTGCACCTCTAGGTAGTAGAAGAAAACAGACATTTCTCTCCAAGTTTGGTCTTCTTTTGAGTTGTAAGACACGCAATTCTGAAAATTAAATGCATGTGGGATTTACTGAATCCTCTTGTCTTTCAGCTCTCCCCTGCTCCTCCTCTCCTCACCCCCGTTACCACCAGCAGGTACGAATACCTTGTGGTCCAGGATGGGCTGCACCTCTCACCCACATGCCCAGGGCTTGCACCTGTCCTGCTTGAGCAGTGGAAAGAGCAGGTGAATGGAATCTCCACCAGCAGAAAGCAGCCCACTGTGCCTGCAGCAGCCCTTAGGTATTTGTTGGCAGGTGCTGACAAACGCATCCCAATTTTTCACATTATTAGAGAGAAAATGTGTATGGATGCATGCACGCAGTTGTCTTCTCTTTGTGAATTTGTTGTCAACTTCCATCTTGAAGGTAACGATAACAATTCCTCCCAGAGCTCTCTAGAGAAAAGACCGAGTAGCTGGTATGGGCAATACTTGTCCAAATAAACCAGTCCCTGCCGTCGTTATATTTTTATCCTAATGTCACTACTAACATAAAAACAAAGGCTGGATGTCTTTATTTACAAAAGCAATTGATTGTAACTTAGCCTCTGCAAGGAAAACCATCAACAGTTGCCCACTTTCTGCTGTCTCTCCCCTGGCTTATTTCCACCTCAGCAAATGATTCTATTAATAGCTAACACTTGGAAACGCGAAGTCCCAAATCTGCTCTCTCATTTCTTAGAACTACTCAATGGACAATGGATTAAATGGCCTGTTTGGTAATTTCAAGGATTCTCAAGCTTATTAGAGAAGAAAAAGATCTCTGTACAAAAGTGTGCATGTGTTCATAAATGAGCTGGTTCCCCATCTTTTTATGGGCTTCTCAAGTCTGGTCTGTCCACATTTAGTACAAAATACACTTTCTGAATTAGGGATGCAGTTTTCTTGTTCCCTCAAATAAATCGCCATTCTCATCCAAGAGTAAAGTGATCCATGTGCTTTGCCCATTTCCTTAAAGTCTCATGTTATGGTCAGGTATCAGATGTCTGCATACTAAAACGTAACAGCCACCCCTTAGATTGAGGGCATCAAGGGTCAATGCAGCAGCAGTGCCCCGAGTATCCATTTGCACTCTGCAACAAACTGCGGAGTCACTGTCTCATGCTGGTTTTGGTGACAACTGACCCTGTGAAGACAGTGTCTTCCAACTCTTTCCTGCTAGAGCTCCTCACTAGTGGTGCCAGCTACAGCCATGACAGCTGGACCAAGGCAGATGGTCTTCCATGGGCTGCTGGAAGCATCAGTCGGAGATGAAAGTGTCTCATACAGTGCTTTCTCAGAGAAGAAGAGGCCAAGCCATCCCCATGTAAACATCCTATCACTTGCTGTGTTCTGGAGTATGAGGATGCCTGTTCCCTGCAGCCCAGTAGAGAGAGAACAAAGCAGCTTGTGCGGTACGTGGAAGACAGTCCCTCTTTTCTCAGGCTCCCTCAGCCAAGAGGGACTGGAGTCCACACGTTACTTCACTCTTCCCCTCCTGTGTTGTGCAAATGGGTAGAACGTTTTGCCAATCTTTTTTTCCATCCTAATTAAAAAAGAACCACAGCTTCAAAGTAAAACAAAGCCGTCTGAATTCAGTTCACCGACTGCTGCAATCCTGTTCACAGGTGTGAATCCAGGTCTGTAGGATCTCCAGCACATGATCTATCTTTGATTTAACTTTTACAGGCAGCAGATTTAAACTGTACTGATCATCAAAGGAGGAAGTTGAGGACCTTGCTCACACAAAAAAGCAGACAGCACAGCAAGGATCATGGCTGTACCTCCAGTTGGTCAGGAAGTGCTGGAAGCAGCAATCCAAGGCGGACCATCTAGTCACAGTGATGAGGGCTGTCTTTATTTTCAGCTCCAACAGCAATAGGGGCTGGATGACCCAGGCTCACTTTCCTTCCCTGGGTGATAAGCACTCACTGTGCTACCACAAGGGCCTGCTTCTGCCAGGCTTTGACCAGAAACTCAGGAAGCTTACCCAAGAACTGCGTTAAGCCTGGTAGATGTATACTTGCTGTAAACCAGAGGGGAGGCATTGCTTTATGTCAGCCGCTGCCCAGTCATGGGGCTCTTGCATCTTCTGGGGCAACTCTGGCAGCTCTTACTCTTGTTTCAATCCCCACCGCAGTAGTGACAGCAGATGCAGATCATGGTTTTCACGGCACAGCGACTGTTTCTGTGCCAGCTGTAATTATACCCACAAGCACCTTCTATGTACACCTCCTTGCAACTCAGGACAGACCAAATTTCATGTGAAAAGACATAGTAATATGTCGCATTTAGTTCATTAAAGTGTGAGGGCAAATAAGACAAAAGAGAGAGCGGTAAGTTCGGTATTCTTTCTTCCTTAAATGAGAGTTGTATCTTTTAGGAACAAACCAAATGCCTCCACAGTCCAGTTACATCTTACAGGTGGCACTCAGCAACTGGAATTTACATGACTGCTGCTAAAAGTTAATTTGGAGATCTATTTTTAGTTTATTCAGGGAGAATGTTAGATATATTGAGAGCAAAATAGTTTTAATATTACGATTGATCTGTGAGGAACTGCACCGTCAAGTCTGCAACATGAGCTTGATATCAAAGACCAGAGCAGAGGCAACGAAACTGACCTTACCTGAACATAATGTATTAGTTTCAACTTCTTCAAGTTAACATCATTATGTCCCCCACTTATCTCACCTAGCATGCGTTCCTGCAGAGTTCAGAATACATCTAGACCTTTGCAACTGTAAAGACTTTTCCCTGCCATACATCTTAGTAAATAAAAATGGATGTGTTAGGGCAGCTGAGAACAGAAAAAAACACGGGAACAAAGGCTCCCCATAGAGCTGGTTTAAAAAAATTAAGCTGCAACTGGAAACAAAAACACAGTATGTACAATAACAACCTGCAAAAACTGACAGTAGTAGTAGTAAAGCAGTAAGAGCAAAAACCTGTTTTATCTGGGAATCCTGAAAGCTAGAATGCAGCAATCTCCATAGACGTACAAGTAAGTTTTGAGAGAAAGCATCAGTCTGGTAAGGCTGAAGGTCCTACCTATATTAAGCTCTGCATGCGACTTCATGAGAAGACCAAAGAGCACAAGGGTATAAGGAGCAATCCTCAATGAGCAGACTGAGCTCAAAATTTCAAAAAGCACCTGAGCAGGTGACTTACCTAACACAAAAAATATGTATTTTTTTTTTTATCAGAGAGTTAATGCTAGGAACAGTAGCACCATGATCCTCAAAAAAGAAACTGAGGTAGCCATCTTGTACCTAATAAAATGATATGCAAAAAGAAAACAACATATATATTTATTTTTTGTTCAAAATTCTTCAACAAAGTACAGCCAGAAAGGAACAAAGAATTAATCCTGCTCATGTAAAAGACATTAAGGACACAGAACTAGCTAAAATGAGTTTTAGCTTCCTTTTCTCTTCCTTTGCTATTCTGAGGTACACAGACAACTGGTTTCTCAGTCGCTTTCTCTGGAGAGATATGTTAAATGCTTTATAACGGTTAAGATTACTTTGCCAAGCAGTTCAGGTACAAAACAAATGGAAATCAGGAGAGTCTACAAGTCTTTCTTGGCTAAAAGAAGTACTACTTACATTGCGGAATTTTTTTCTCTTCATTCTCCAGACCACAAAAAGCGCATTTTCCTTAATAACTCCAAAGAAATGAGGCATGACAAGTGCACATGAATAACACATTTACTAAAATTCCAGAATTATTCTGTATTATTGTCTATAACACACACTGAACATTCTTTTCAAATGAAGTACAACATTTATCAAGTAATAACAGTTTTAAATCTCTTTGTTACCTAAACTTTTGCCAATCAAAAGGCACTACTATAACTTGAAACCAATAATTGAGTCAATTTTTCATTCTCCTGTTTGCATTAAGCTGGATATAAGCACTGGAAAAAAAAAACAACTTTAGATGGTCATGTAAGGTAGGACTTGACAAGCCTCTCCCACCCCTCATCTCACACCTCCCTGCACCTGCTACCATTCCTCTACACAGGTCTTCTCAAAAAACACAGTCAGAAGCAGCAAAGAGGTGGATGCACTATTTCCACGCAAACTGCTGAAGCCTGTATGTGAAACAACTCATTGTAGGGAAAAATTAAGGAAGGCAAAGATGGCAGAAAGAAGACATAAAGGCCTGGCTGAGTTATTTTCTTGCTTAAAATTAAAACCAGGAAATGTTAAAAGATTACTTCAATGAGGTTTTTCTTCACACTTCTCACCCTTCCAACCTCAGTATCATGCATATTAAAGTTCAAATTTGCTGTGTTTTCCACTTTAAATGACAACACAGAATGGCAACTCAGTTAAAGGTCTGTTAGGCTTTGTAAGTTGCTTGAAAAGACAGTCACCTCTCTCTTTGTCTCTTATTTCTTTAATATGCTGAAATGTTTTGAACTTTTAAGTTTTCTCCTTCCAATTTTGAAGGGAGACCAGAGGGCAAAGGATAAAAGGGTGGCGAACACCATACTCTTCTTTATTGGAGAAGGCTTTAAGCAATAGTTCGTATTAATTCCTGGATATCTTGTATCCTAAGAAGAGGCAAAAAAATTGTGCCATACAGACTTGACAGAGTAGCTCACATTCTATGAACTCAAATTACAAAGACTGTATGTGCAGGCAGACATTTAAAACTGGGACTGTTGAACTGAAAACAAACCAAGCACATCCATTCACAATAGTTTCTTTTTTTTTTCAAAACCAAAAAACCCAACCAAACAAAAAAAAAATCTAGTTCTTTCCATTATGAAGGACTGCAAACATACCAGATCTATTAAGACGAAAGCCAAAAGCTGCCAAATTCCACAATTTATTTCTTAACACTAGGAGATGGTATAATCTGAATGCTTTAATGTATTTAAAATTTGAACAAATTTCAGCACAGATGTAACAGAAAGATCCAAATTCTTAGATATGTGCAAGGAATCAGTTGAAAAATATTCTGAGGTAAACTACAGATGTTGGATTAATTTGGTGTGTGGAAGGTAAGCAAAACTGACTGCCAATTATTAGCTTGTAAGCTTAGTTGTGAGTAAGGCTCCATCCTAGGTAATTTAGATAAATATTCTGGAGAACATTATACAGCATCTTCTGCCAGAAAGAAGGCCAGAAAACTCTTGGCACCATAAGAATGAACACAAAACAGAGACACTTCATGGACATATACCTGCAAAGACCACAAAACCATCCAAAATGGTGTAAGTTACTTTTGTACCATAAACAAATGCATGCAGTCTGGGGAAAGACCCTTCTGTGTTCCCAAGACGCTTCCATTACGAGTGATGATAGTTCTGCATACTCAATGGTAGAAATATAAACACTCTTAGCAGGGAGTAATGATTTTAAAGTCTGGTAAGATAGACTGAAAATCTTCACCTACCAAAACTGCAGTCATATAGCTTCTGTTTATATTGTCCACCCAATGGAAATAAGATATTTAGCATTCCTCTATGAATATAAGCATTACTAAACATGGTAGGTTTATTGAGACAAATGCTCTGCCGCTGTTTTCCCCACTACAGCACTGTACCTACCTTTGGGTACATTTTGCTATCAGCACAATTAGGGAGTAAAAGAAAGGATCTCTCTCAAGGAACAACTTTGTTTCATCCATAGAGCTAAAAGCACTGTTTCTGGAACATTTCTTTACGGGCATTCTTTAACCACACAAAGGGGGGTGGGGGAGGAGACGCCCTTTGCCATATTTTATAGTAATCAAATTAATATCTGAAGAAAGAAAAAACCCAGCAACTTTCGTAGACTACACTCACTGTATGTAGTAAATCATCATTTTCAAGGCACCAAATGCACAATAAAGGAGACAGGTTAAAGGAAACAAAAAACATTCGGTTACTTCCTGCCCAGTTAATATTACAAAAGCTGTGCAATTTGCAAGAGGTACTTGTTAAGTAGAACAGTTATTCCAAGGTGTGGTATCCATCACCTACCTTGTAGAAGGGCTCCATTTCTCTTGAAAAAGGTGCTTCCTGGCCAAATGGGTGGACCTGATGTGCTAAAGGTAATAAGAAATAAGCGTAAGAAAAATCCCATTTATATTAAACAATTATAAGTTACTATTTGCATGAATTCTGTTTTGCTTTCAACGCTGATGTAACATCACGGCATTTTTGCCTTCAAGCAAGGGTCTAAAATTTCACATTAGAAATTGGTTAATTTGAGTCAAGATTCATATTCTCTAAACAAGAAAAAACCTCCTCAGGAAAGCACACACCACGCTTTCTTAGAGGAAGAGAGGAAAAAAAAAAAGCAACCTGGAATGAATAATAAAAAACCCACCCAAATCAAACACATTTACTGAACTCTCAGTACGGCAAAATATACACCTTTTCCCAAAGCCATCTGCTAAAACCTCAAATTCTTTATGGCTTTTATTCAGCCATGACAATGTGCCACCCCAGCTAACGCATCCACCTGGAAAAGCCTTAGCCAGGCACGGAGCGGTGCCTGTGCCTCAGCCACCCTGCCCACCGAACCCCCTCGCACGCCGGTCGCCTCACTGTGTCTGAAAACACACAGCTCAGCGAGCTGCCCGCAAGCACCGGCATTAGCGAAGCTTGGCCTTTGCCATGCACGTGTGCTCGGTGACTGTAGCAGCTCCTGCGAGTCCCCCAGCGGGGTTGGTGGCCATGGCAGACCCTTGGGTGCCTGGCATGTGCGAGTGCCCACCTGAACTGGAGCCCTCTCCTGACCTCGGGCCACCGCCAGGCCCCGCTCTGTCTTTGCCTCCTGCTCCCATGGTGGCTGCCCGACAGTAATGGCCTCCAAGAGGCGTCTCCTCTGACTGGCACAGCTGAAGGTGGAGAACGGATTCAAACGCGGGAAAAGGGAAGAGGAACAAGAGGGAACATCGCTGTGATCCTCCAAACCTTGTTTCCTTTGTTGCCTCAGCACAGCCCCACGGTGCTGCAGGCAACAGGATGGCAGAGCACCCGCTCCAACAGCCAGAGCAGAGGGGAGGCTGTGAGGGAGCGCCTCATGGCTGCCCGTGCCCCTCCTCAGTGGAGCACCACTGCGCCGACACCCCTCCAGAACAGCTCTCCTTCCTACAGCAGCCACGCCTGTTAACAGAAGGACCAAACTTCTCAGAAATAAAAGGTAACCTGGCTCTTTTCTTAACAGTGCAGGTGACTGTTGGCCAGGTGTGCCCCGGCTGGGGGGGGGCATCCTCAGTGGGGCAGGTACCACCTGCAGGAGTTCACTGATGTCATCCCAGGGCTCAGGCACAGCAAGTATTCTAGAAGCACAGTACCTAGCAGAAATCACTATGCTATCGATATATAAATAATCGCTATGCCCAAATTTGAGCACAAATTAAAAATAAGAGACTAAATATCTTTCAGTAAGACTGTTGTAAGGCACTGCCTATTTAAGGTAACCCACCTTCCACTTCAGAGGCAAATTGTGAACTAAGCCCAACATGCCACTTCTGTTCAAAGTTACTTTTGTCTCCTCTTGAGTTGAGTACTGCTACACAAAATGCAATGAAATGGAAAACAGATGTTTGTCTATTACACTGACAACATAGGCAAAGTTCTGATAAAACGCCATATATAAAGAACACTGCTTTCACAATTATTCTGCAGACTCTTGTGCTAACATATAAAAACTTCACTGTGTTAAAATACAGACTGTAAAAGGATCCAAAGCAATTACATGAATAATAAAAGCCTTCAATACTCCTGAACAACAACAACCAAAAAAAAAAAAAAAAAGAGAGAGAGAAAAAAGGCGGGGGGGTGGGGAAGGAGCATGGAGACCTAGAGCAAAGCAACCAAAAAGAAGTTAAGTAGGTCTACATTCGTAAGTGTTGGAGTGCTCTGGGGCATGCACTCATCTGAATACAGATGCTCACTTCATGGGTTTGATGTAACCAATTGTTTGCATTCCTTATAGTAAGCGCCAGCTCTTCAAGTGTAGCTCCTCAACTCACATGAAGGTCAAGAGCTGTTGAGGGCATTCATGCTCCTGTAGGACAGGCTCACAGTTTTATACTGTATCAGAGTCCACGATAATCTCTGGGACGGGACCCATCACACCACAAGTAGAAAGCCATACCGTAGTCTTCATACTGTACAAATTTGCCACAGAAATCAGAAATCACAGTATGGTAACTATATGCCATTCAAAAGCCCAAGAAAAAGAAGGTGAAATTTTGCAATGAAGCCATAGAAAAACTTTACTCCCAGGCTACCGTATGCCTGTACATGGGTAGAAGAGGGTTAAAGAAAGGAGAGGGAAAAGTGTATATATTTGAATAGACAAAATGTCTCCAATAGAGAAACAAAGCCATACTGATTTATCTTATTTTCCAGCTTGAAAAAAAGCCCAAGGCCCTCATAAAAAAACTCCATCTGATTCAGCACAAACCCACATGAACTGAGAAAATTAACTGTGCCTTCCCAGGGAAGGAAGCTAAAGAATTCAAGCATGTAAATTATGTACCACAGTGACCGGTCAAGCCTTTCAAACAACAAACTTCTGTGTTTTCAGGGCTTTGCTGAAGTTAAGCTGTGCCTGATCTGTGTTGGATAAATTCTCTTTCTGTTCACAAACTTTGGCACGTGAAGTCTCAGAGGGTATTAATTATTAAAACATACTTCAAGTTGAGAAATGACAGAGTTAAACTCTCCCTTTAAAGTGTTCAAAAGCTGCTTCCTCCCTGTTCCAGATTAAGAAACCATTTGGAGAAGTTAATTCTTCTAAAGACAATCTACAACAAAAAAACAATTAGTCCATCCCAGGTGTTTTTTCCAACTAATTGTTTCTTCAGTGTAGTCCGTAAGCTACCAGAGAAAAGTGGCTGGTTCTCCTATAGAAGTACAGCATATTTTGTATTTAGAAAAAATAGAAACTCAAAACCTGGTTTTAGAATTTTCTTTTGTAATCAATACATGCTGTAAGATTACTATTTACGCAATTAGCATTATTGATGGAGCTTTCCCCAAAACTTATGAACTAAACACACTCACTAAAGTAATATTTGATTTCTAATAAATCCCCACACAGCTACTAGAAGAAAAGCAGTAACCAGTTTGAACTGTTACATCAGTGCGAAGAAACCTGTGGCCCAATACATTTGTAGTATGCACAGGTCTAGACTGACTTAACTTCCAGATGAGATGAGCACAGGGCACTTGGAGGGTGGGTGGGGGAGAGGCAGACTTGAATCGATTATAAAGATTTTAAACAAGTATCTTTAAAGAACATGAATTAGTATAGTTTATGGATAAGATGACAAGTGAAACGCCAACAGTTACCTGTCAAGGACTGTTGGTTTGATTTGCAGGAAACACTACCGTTTCAAACATACCTGCAGCCAAAAGGATATCCAGGCTGCAACAGGATTTGTAGCAAATGCATAAAACAGGATCCAGGAGCGTGAGTCCACATCCATCCAGTGCATCATCCACCTCTCTGTAGCACAGCCATTGTCACTACAGCATCTGTGCATCACCGCAGGGAACAAATGAAGTACTCGCATGCTTGCTGAAAACGAGTAGCTGAGATAACTAACAACTAGCAGTGTTGTAACCTGTGAGCATCTGCTTGTGTTGAAATGAGATACCTGGAACTAGGAGCTACCCCTGATCAAACCCAGCCTTTCCTGGGGATTCGCTATCAATTTTTAATGACAGGTGGGACTTGATTTCCGCTCAAGGCAAGGAATGAACTGTTTTTCCTCTGATGACACAACCAGTAGGAAACTTTGTTGTGTCGCAGGGCCCCAAGCATGGGATTTTTCTGAGGGAAGGCTTTTCCATAGGAAAATGTTGCTTTGCTGAAATCTGAACCATTCCATGGGAATGTGTTGATTTGGACACCATCAGGCCGACATGAAGGCTGGCTGGCCAGCCAGCAAGGGTTCGTGGCAGCCGGCCAGCCCGACCAGGAGCTCTCAGGGCGTACAGAAGCAATAACGTGTGCGAGCTCCCCCTGATTAATTATTTCTACCAAAATGTATGCCATGCATTTATAAAAATCTTTAAAAGGTGCACAGGCTTCAAGAGACTTAAAAAAGGAAATATAAATCCTTTGTCTTCTGGAATTCACATTAGAGCAAGATGACTGCGGTTCTTAAAGCCAAGCACTAAAAAAAGCCAGGGTATGAATTCTCTCTCTCAGTTGCAGTATTTCACAACTATGCCAAAAACTCTCACAGGCCTCTTTGTCAGAGAGGCCTGATTAATAGATTTAAAAAACCCAAACAACTAAAAATTCAAAACAAATTCAATTGTGTGGGACTACACGCCACAATTAAGGGATGATGAAAACACAGAAGAAAGGCAGTAAATACAGGCCAATGACTTGAGTTACCAAATCCATCTGGAGGGTGATGGTAAATCAGGAGGACAGAGGAAAGGGGGGAAAACAAACAAACAAGCCAACAACCCCTCCAAACGCACGCCTCTCAGGCTGAGAGCTATTAGGCTGAAGAAAGAAGGCTCAGCGGGGAGGCAAGGAATATGCTACGCAGACACCTTGGCCCACCATGGCTAAGAGGTGGCGGGCTCAGCTGCTGGGGCATAGCTAGTGCTAAAGCACACTCTAGCTCTGAGGAAAGGCTCGGAGAACAGGGCGGGACAGCTCAGTAGCGGGTAGAAGGGTGAACAGTATCAGCTGAGCCACACAATATACTCAATACAGAACCTGTAGGCAGCAAACAGCTGCCAGACCACAAACAGGCTGCAGTGACACAGTGGATCCCCTCTCCAGCCCTTACCAGTGGCAAAAATGATGGGCACAGATGATTGATTCAAGGGCCGCTACATCCAGCTCAGCCTATGGATTTTGTGAAAAGGTGTGGCAGGAAGAAATACAACTCCTCCTCTCCTGACAGGGGCAGTAAGTTCCCAGTAATGCAGAACAAGTGGATGGGAGAACACCCAATTCACTGCAATCATCACCCTCTTCCGCAGGGTTGACAGCAGTTACCAGGACAGCAATATAGCTGCAAAACTTCTGGGAGTGAAAGCTGCAGCTTGCCAGATGAAGGGAACGAAGGCATCGCTGTACCCGCACTGTAAGTACTCCATTACCAACCATCCACAGAGTAAAAGACTTCACTGCAAGTCTCACCTACACCTCTAACAAATAGTGAAGGAAATGTCAAGAAGGATACCAAACCTAGAAACAACAAACTATTTTGTCAAAAAGTAACCAACAGAGCACCTTGCTGGTATAGAAAACCCACCTCTGAAAGTTTCTGAAAAGCACTAAACCACAATTATTCTTATGTTCAATTTGTTCAGATAATAGCTGTAGGTGCCATTACCTGACTGCAGCCAATGAAACCCTGCATCTAGTGGCAGCAGGGAACAATGCTCTGGACAGGTATTTTCAGCTCCCAATGCAAGCTGGACTCAGACTGCTACCATAAGGTATAAAAATTGATGTCCAACTACGCTGGAAGACAGCAGTTTTTACCATTCCTTAAGAAGTAAATTTTGGATGGGGTTGTAACTGAGAAGAAAGCTTAAGAAGTATACTTTTGTGGTAATACAGCACCCCTTGATGCTGCAAGATGAATGGTACTTTGTCACAGCGGTCACCCTGTGTAAGGCATGAGAAATATTCATGACTACGGCAACAAACAGCCTTCTTGGCTCCCATGCTGCACAAACACGGTCTGCACCGTGGCTGTCAGATGGCATGAGAGGTCACTCAGTCCAAACCACACTGCCATGACCTTGCAGAGTGAACACAGGACAGACAGCATCTCATTCTCGTTGAGGACTCCTCTAATACTTGTCAGCTCTTCACTGCTTGTACCGGAGGGCTCAGATCCTTCTACTGCCCTATCAGCTCCGTTTTCTACACTCAACTTTAATGCCATTACTGGATGGGGCTAACAAGACTACTGCACGGCAAAGAGGGGTTAATGCTCTACACCTGGGTGCATAACCATAGATACATTAAAGAATATATCACTCCCATTATAAATTTTGAGCAATACAGCAGCATTTAGGTACTGCTGCACCTCTAATACACATGTTCTTTTAACAAGGAAAAAAGAATTTACAATCCCTGCCAGCAGCTTGCTGGCAGTTAATATCACAATTAGCAATCACCTAGCAACAGGCAAGCAAGCTTCCTCTCCAATCAAAGGGAAAAAACCTCTACTAACCTGGGCTAATGACAATACATTAAAAAAATAAAATAAATCTGGAAGGTACGTGTTAAGGTATTTCCTGATTTTAATGAAAATTGATTACTTTAGAGATTTAAAATATATGAACCCTTTACTCCATCTTCTCGAATTTTCTGTAACTGACAAAACATTATTCTTAAAGAGATCTATGAATTCACAATACTAATTTTTAATTTATGAAGCCTGATCTAATATTCTGGTAATGCTTCTCTTTCCTCTACAATTCCCTTTTTTATTGTCTCTCAGTATCTCTCACTTACTGTGACATGTGGAATCAAGACTTTAAGCTCCTAGATGGAGTCTTTCCTGGTTTCTCTAGGGTGCCTAACATTTTCGAGTGAACAATAAAATTTTGATCTCTTGCGCACTCTAAATGAGTTTTCTATATGACATGACTGCCAGAGGGATTACATCTAAATTTTTATTAAAGACAAAAGAAAAGTTGCTCGGGAAAGCTATTCATGAACTAAATGCCTGAAAATAAAATTTAATGCTACTTTTTGAAGGATGAAGTGGGAAGTTGGCCAAATCTTTACATTCTTCAAATAGCCAAAGCCATTCTCCTGCCAATACCTCCACTTAAAAAAGTAATTAAGCATGAAAACAGATAGCGGGAGGGAAAGAGAAAAAAATTATGATAAAAAAAGTTTGTTAAATTTCCGGAATGAGGGATAAAAAGGGTAATTCCTGATTTCAAGAAAAACATGGAGCCCATCAGTGACTGCTGCTGACGTGATATATGAAGCCTTCTTGTCCCCTTGGTAAGACTCTGCAGCCTTCAGCCAGAATTTTAGTCTTAGCCAAGACCTGAACATATATTTATGGACAACAACAGAGGATTTCTTCGTTAAATAAATCAAAACATGATTTCTAGAGAGTTGTGTTTTAAGAGAGATGGCTATTTAAGGTATGCCAATCATAGTACAAACTGCAATTTCTCAGCAACCCATGTTTAAATATTTTAACACATTTATTGTGAACACACTATAATTCCAGGCTAAATACTGTAACAGGAAAAAGTTCACATATATTTTAAAATTCCTGGTGAGACAACTGTCCCACATTACTTTTAATTAAAACAGATTTGTCTCCACTGGGAATTGGGATATGCCAGCTATCAGCCTCCAGTTCTAATACTGCCTCTACCACTGAATCACACAGTGACTTCAGGCAAGTCATTTCATTTTTTCTGTCTCAGTTTTCTTTTTCTTCTTTTGTGTTAAAAACAGGAGTAAGTTCTTACCGACACAGTCTTCATATCTCTGGGAGGAATAAAGAATTGTTAAGTAACAACACAATAGGTGAGAGAATACTGTTTTGAAGTGCATGTAGTTAAAGAAGGAACAACACAGCCCACTTCTAGAGTATGGGTTGTTATTTGTAGCTTTCCTAATTTTTAAGGAAGGAAAAACACTGCAGATTACTTCACATGCTGTAGTGCTGTGTTCCTCTATTTCACAACTGCAATTAAGTGGTTCCCAGATTATCTATCACTGGATGAAAAACTGGTGATCGTCAGGCTGGGGAAACTTCACAGTTACCTAAACTTGCTCATGTGCTACCGAGCATGTCTGTGCCAGCTCATGCAGGCACCACAGGTTAGTCCCCTGAAGCCCAGATGAATAGAAGATCCTGTTTACGGACAGCCACTGGCCCCTGAGACCACAGGGGACTATGGCCTCTTTTGCACTGCAGCAGCACTGAACGCTGACCTGGCCACTGGAGGAAAGTTTGATTCACTTCTATTCCACAAAATCAGAAATGGAGCACTTCAGTTTTCTGATAAAAGCCTTCATTTGCTGCAAAACAAGTGACAGAGAAGAAGAGCTTCACTTCTGTTTTGTTTTTTTCTTGATCAGAATTGCACTGGAAGGAAAAAAAGTCTTTAATCTCAGATTACAGAAAACAAATTAGTCCTACCAATTGCCTATATCTAGGCTCACCTTCATTTTCCACTTGATATAAAAAGATTGCTCTAATAGTTAATGCTACAGCACAGACAAAGCTCTAGATAACTTCCATGCCTACCACCTGAGGAACTGACCTGCAGTGAAACCATAGAGCTGCCACTCAGGCACAACACTGTAAAGCTCTACTAAATGAAGTATTTCTCTAAAATTGAAACATTAAATTTTTAAAAAGCCCAAGGTCACCTCACTGACTTCTGTTATTCTAGTCCTGAATTCTTGATTTATTATTTTTGCAGAACTTCAAACAGCTTTGCTGGTAGACCTGCCTGGATTTAACAAATACCTTCTACACGAGGCTCCCACTCACATTTCTAACCACAACTTAACCATAGCCTGTCAGTCAATTGGACTTGAGATTAGTGATACACACATCTCTGCTAGAACAGCTTGTCACCTATTAGTGAGAATATGCCACTTGTTAATTTTAAAGACACCAAAGTACCTTAAACATGCACAAAGTTACAAATGTGCAAACACAAAAGGGCATATCTGATCTCCAACAAAACAGACATAGTTGGTAAAAAGGAAGGAGAGGTTTTTAAGTCTCCCACAAATGCTTCATGTTGCTCGCTGAAATTCTTGTTTATCCGGTATGGTGCGATTCCTCCTTTTACCAATTTAAGCATTAAGGAAACTCAAAACTAAGCATGACCTGCAGGATGCTGCCAGTATTAACTCCTCCTCCACCACTCGCTCGAAGCCAAGGCAGCTGAAATTTTCCATACTTGGTCTCTCTCATTAATCTTGAATGAATGTAGTTCAGATGATTCAGAACTAATCTGGCTTCTGGAATTACAGCAGCAGAGGACAAAACGAATGTTTAACCTCTCCCTTGGAACATTTAACCTCTCCCAGATGCTGAGGATAGTTTTCCCTGGGAAGTATCATGTGCATACAGCCTCTGCAGCACTGCTGCAGAGGAGGGTGCAGAGATTTGCAGTCACTGGGCCATACACCAAAGTGTTTTATGTGTGTGTCAGAAAGTTACATAAAAGCAGAAAACATGACGATACTAGTAACAAAACAGAAGTAAGTACTCACAGATTTGGAAAGCTGCAATTACATTTTCCTATAATCTCAATTCTACCTCTTCATGCATATCTAGTAGACAAGTCCTACATTCAATGGTCATACATTTATCTCGCAAAAGATCAGTGCCTGAGGATCATACTGCACAGCACGCTAGGTGCTCAAAGACAAATGGTAGTTTGTGGGTGCTTCTATCACCAACACAGAAGTTTAATGCATAAATAACGTTTTTAGAAAAAAAAACTGCTAAGGCATAGAAAATTTAGTATTAAAATTTGTGAGTTTTCACTCATTCACATTCCTGCAATTACTCAGTCTGAAGCACTCATAGCTGTATTTTAGGGATGTGGGAGGAAGAGACCAACACACACATGAAACTACAGCACCTAACACTGGGCTGTTTCACCTTGCAGTCTGGGTCTAGAGATGTAACAAAGAGGGAAGAGAATACAGTATTTTTTGCATTCAAAGGCATTGTAGAGACATCACTTAGATCAATCCTCCCACCCACAGAGCTACAGAGATACCAATTCCATTCACAGAAAGGAAAACATACCGAGATAATAACACACCTCCAAAAGACCCAGCAAACCCTGGCAGACCAGGACCAGCCCCCAGATGCCCCACCTCTCAGCTCCAAGCCCCTGCTGACAACCCATACCATCATGTTAGGGCTCCTCATCACTAACATTATTTGCACCTACAATGGTTTAGTATCTCTCCTAAATGGATCCAAATCGGCTCAAGTTGGATACAGAGGAAATTAAAAGCAGAATTATAATATGCCCTCCACTGTTCAGAAAATTTAAAGCAAATGGTACAAGTTTGACTAAATTCTATCCTATCAGTTGGGAAAAGATGGGAATTTTCCATTTATTCGAGAAAAGTCTTCAAGTCAACAAAGCTTCAAATTCAAGGGGCTGAGCAGATGAGACTTCACAGATACTTACACTGCAGAAGTCTCTTCCTTCTTTATAGCCCCTGCCAAAATGAAGCAGCCCCACTGAACCATGGTTGGGAACTGTACATTATCTGTACTTCTCTCGTCATCCAGAACAAGACACTCCTAGTTATTCTCACAGTAGCGATATCCACAGCACCCAACTCCCAGTATCTGCTACTTAACATTTTCAAAGCAGAGCTATGAAATAATGAGTTTCACACATTCTGCAAATCTAACTGTAGACTAATACTCAGAGGACTTCATTTTGACTAATTTTAAAATTATCTTTAGCCACTTTCATCTTAGTAGAAAAATAAACCTCCCACCTGTAATGGGAAATAAAATTCAGTGTGCATCTTTATCCCTAATCCTTACCTCTCTGAACAGCTGCTCAGCCTGTTGAGAATACTAACATTGTACTTAATAACATTCTAATAATTCTCTCAAGTTACAGTATTACCTGCATGAATGAAGGAACTCATTAAAGCTGACCTTCGCATAATTTATAGCAAGAAGTCACCCTCCTACCTTTAAGCCAGTGACTCCTCCCATGTCTGTTGAAGTTGTAGCTCTACTAAGAAGGAGACTAGTCTTCCAGAAACTGTCTTACAGCATTGTTATTTCACAAATCTTGGCTTCCCTCTTGAAATTAATGATATGGTCTAACCTTCCTTCTGTTTGCTGCTTCCCCTCAGCTGTTTGTGCGAAAACTGGGATGCAACTCAGCAAGACAGGGCTTAAACACTCCACTCTTCCGTTTGGGATTGGCAGCAGAAAGCAGAGGTTTAGAAATAACAGCTGTATGAAGAAAGGTGAAGGTGGGCAGGCAATTGCTTTGTGATGAGACACTAGTCTCTACATCTCTGCTTTATCCACTGTGACTTCATGTGGGGATGGTTGAAAAAAATCATTATGCACATGAAAAGAGTCACAAAAACTTGCAAATATCCACATTTACTGTTTCCACGTGGTGTATCTGAACAGCAGTTTGGTAGCAACCTTGTGCCAAAACATAGAAGCCTAGGGAGAGCGTCTAGGCCATTCACTCTCTTGATGAAGTTCAAGAAAGTTAAAGAATAAAACCAAGTATGACAGTTCAGCAATCCCCTGTGCCCCTCACTGAACAACACTGGTTTAACAGCCTGTGTTAAGACCGCAAGCTCTCTCCTCAACAAACCAAGAAGTTCTGGGAGGTCCAACTGCTGGTGGGCAACCCCCAAAACTGAGGTATTTCACTACAAGGGGCACAAACTTTGCAGGCACCAAAAGGAACTACTAAGGATGGGCACGGTTATCTATCAGATACTGTGTAATTCTCCTTCCAGTTGAAATCGGTATCCGTCATGCGGTTGCAAAAAATTATCATTAACTAGCAAAAGTATGTTGATGAGTGTATGTGCAGTCTCTCTCTCTGTAATTAATCCCTGGAGTAAAGCTGTTCCTTGGATCACCTCAAATATAGAAAATCAATGACTTAGATTACAGGAAACAATTAATTATGGTTCACTGGTGTTTAGAAAGAGACACTGAACCCTGACACCCTCAGATTATCATTTGAGCCTCTAAAGCAGCAAATCACAGAAAGTAACAAACTATGCTTTTCAAATATCAGATGACCTCAAGCTTGCTCATTCTAATGAAATGATACTCATCAGTTATAAAATGAATGGGACATAACCTTTTAAACATTAAAGAGGCAATTAATTTATAGCGCATCCGTTTACTACAACCAATTAAGCAGAAATATTTTCTTCATGTGTTAATGTAACTTCTGACAAATCATGGGGGAAAAAATGGAACAAACGACTTTGCCAAACCTATTAATTCTCATGTTGGCAGTTTCATTGATAGTCAAGTCTCTTTTTTCCATGTCACAAACAGTGCATTACCAAATTTTTCCAGTCAACACACAAAGGACTGAAAGTAAATACACATAAACTGGAAAGCACCAAGCCCAGCCATTTGCAGCACTGAACCATCCAGATAGCTGCCTCTACTAGGTGCAGCAAATACCACCTGCACTTCTCAGTTGGACTGGAACATGCTCAACCAACAACTCCTTAGAAATCCCTGCACTCAAGTTTTAGATCATAGAGAAACATGACTTGAAGTAAAGAAGGACTTGGATGCCATCAGCAGAAACTGTTGTCATCTCATTGCACTCTACCCTTTCCAAACCATTTTTCTGTTGTCATTGCTAACCCCCTGCTTAAACTGTCTCCTCCTCCACATTAGCTCCTCTGCTGAATCCCTTCTGGAATTTATTATTGTCTTTATTCTATTTCAGAAAGTTTCTGGCTATTTTGTAGAACCTTTAGCATTTCAGCATGGGACAGCTTCACAACTAAAGGATGAAAGCATGTGTTTCTTCACCAATATGTGTGAAAACTGCTGATGGATTTGTCTCTCAGCCTCTCTTTCCCTCTTTTCTTAGAGGGATTCTAGAATTGGTTATGAAGGCTATAAAGCAGCAAGTCAGATTCACTAGATTATATATGTATGAGAGCAGTGTAACGGAATAAAAAACAAAAGGGACAAAAATTTAGCATTTAACGTGTGCCTTGGATGGGAATTAAAACACTTGTTTATGAACAAGTTCAAAGAGAACAACTCAACTTCAAGAACAGTATGCAAAATATCCTATTTTAATGGTTTTGTCTAGAGAAAAAGGGTTCCCTCCATTAAAAAAGAGGTTTTTCTCAAACAGTATATTCCCCATACAATCCAATCTTGCCCATTATTCAGGCTACACTAGCCTGAGTGGCAAGATGATGCCTGCTAACCTCGCAGTGCCACAACGGGAGACAGCTTTAAGCATTTGCCTATGAAAGCAGGTTTAATAAGGGCTAGTGTGAAATGCAGTTGCAAGGGAAATCAAGACTGTGGCAGAACTCACTACTCTATGCCAAGAAACTCCCCTAAACCTGTGGCCATAGTGAACTGAAAGCAAGTCTTTCAAGACTACCTACACAGGGTTTCACATTAAGAAATTTCACTGAAAAATAGAAGACAGACAGACAGACAGAAAAAGCTGGTAACAGATATATTCCCGATCCCTCCACAACTTTTGAGTCTAAGCCACCCCAAGAGAAACCATTTCCCTCTTGGGAAGGGCAGAAAAAGAGTCACCATTTCACGCAGCCTTGCATGAATAGACTAAAGCAAAACATTTCCTACTAAATCCACTATGTTTGTAATTCTCTTCAGTAATTCCCCGCTTGTAATTCTTCTTCTGAAAGGAGAAGAGGGTGAAGACCTCTATTTCTGCTGCCTCCAAGCAAGCTCCAGTGTTCAGCCCCTGACACACCTGTTACATGAGCGCACACTGTGGTCTATTCAATATGGCAGCAAGGCTTAGTGCCCGCTTCCCTCCCAGAGGAAAAGGACAACGTCCACCACTATGGCACTGATAGGAGATGGTGCTTTTAACTGAAGTAGGAACTGCCTGATTTGCATCTCTGAACAGGCCAACAAACAAAAACCAGCACTGAACCTCATCTGTAGGATGGGTGGTGAAAGGGTGACTCTGGTGCCAGTCTCGTAGTAACCACCAGGAAAAAAAGTTTCACCAAAGAAGAAAAGGGCGTTCAGTCTGCCTCCTTTCCTTGGCTCCCCTTTTAAAGAATACAAATAAGCTTCCTGACAAACAACAGGTCTTTTGATGAGGCAATAGCTTTCCTCTGTGTTTTTGTTTGTTTGATGAAAACACTTTGATTTCGCAGGAAGCACCAACAAATGCAACTGGGGATCAACTTAGTTAAAGAACCTTAAAAAGCAACAGGACACACATCTACTTCAGCCACTAAACTGGATTGTCTCACTGGCTTGAGCAAAACTGCTGAATTATTTCCCTAACAAAAGAAAGGCGCTTTTAGGTCCTATAATCTCATTTCAAATCCTTTTACCCACTCCCTACTCTTTTTGGCCTTGAAATTGCAATCCTCTTTCAGGACTAATCTCAGGACTAATTGGTGCCAGCACTCCAGTTTCTCTCCTAGTTTCTTCCCCCTCCCTCTCACATTGTTCAGTTGCTGAAAAGGATGGCAGGCCAGGGTTCAGTGCCCCTATAATGAGTCTGTTCCTACAGAGTAACTGTTAATAATTAGCAGGAAGCATTTTGTCTTTAAATTGCACAGCATGAGCAGCAAGATTTTGCAGAGGCAAAGAATTGAATCACTGTTCCTCAAGGAGCTCCACAAGTTTGTGGGCGATCCACAGGCCGGAGGGCAGGGTATGCAGGGCGCCGTGCCCGGGCCGAGCCCCGCCAGCCAGGCATGCAGGGCGGCACAGGCAGCGTTGGCGCTTCCCAAGCTCCAGCAGCAGCATGAAGGAGAAGGGAAGCGAGGGAGCACCCTGCACACCTCCGCTCCGGTGCTGCGGCAATGCCACCACTGAGGGACACGTCGACGTGACAGGACCGAGTTGGTGTGGTGAAAGGACAGCCTTTGTTTAAGAAACATTCAAGAATACGACTCCCTGAAGAATAAAGAGCAAAGAGGAGATTTAAGAAAGCCTGCTACTTTTCAGCTAATGACTGTATTCGCAGGTAGTGCCAAAAAGGAACAATGACTTCTCTTACCAAGGGACTATCAGTGTTGACCATTTCCCAGCCAGACTTGGAAGCAAAGTTAGCTTTTCTGTAATTGGAAACTTCTATCTAGCAAGTCCATTAAAACAAAACCACAAAAAAAGCTGTTTCCAATGGATGTTCATTTCCAGCAAACCTAAAGCTAACCTTGAGTTTTGATTCAGGCAAAATAAGCTGAAAGTTTTCAAAGCTGGTAAGACTGCATCACCAAGAGTCCACATAAAGTTTTGACACTTAGATACTGCACAGTGTCTTCTAATGTCTTGAAGCTGAAGGACAACAACACAAGAAACTCCATATAATGAGATATACATCGCTTCCGTTGTACTCCCAAGGAGCACTCTGGAGCTTAATACAACTGTGACTACATCCATACCCTCATTCGCTACTGCACACCTTCAGGCACCTGCCAGCCATTATGCTATGAAGAGTATGTCAGCATTAAAACAGGAAAAAGATAAAGCTTGCCTCACTCTCCTGACAGATCAGCTCTTCTTGTGGACCATCAATAAGAGATGGGCTGTCAGGTGCGAGGCTGCTGCAAAAGCCACCACACAAGACACAATATCTGACTACGTTTAAGGAATGTACTGCTAGCATGAAGAGGCAACACCAAAGGTTTCTGTGTAAAAAGACATACTCTCTGGCATGCTCAGCCAGCATCTGGCTGTCACTGGAGAAAAAAAGGCATGCTCTGTTAATTCCAGTACCCACCAGAAATGGTGTGGGTACACAACAGTCACATGGTAAAAACTTGTCATTTATCTCCAGTCACAGAAATCGATAGCAGGTTTGAACACAGAGCTGAGATTACTGATGATTTTTCTTTGTTTGCAACATAGCTTGAGATCAGATGGTGTCTTGGTGGCTTTTGAATTAAGATGTGTAATAAGTATGCTTAGCTCTGTGCCTATTACCACTCTCTGAATGTTAGGTTCCCCCACCATGCTGAAGCTACCCATAGCATGACACCTTACTGAGGAAACAGTGTTACAGAAGATCAGCTGAAACAAGTGCATTTAAATTCTCCATCTCTTGAAAATGCAGTTTGCAAACCTTGTGCTCAGGGATCCATCACTTATTTCTGTTTGCCTTTGCATCAGAAATTTCAGACAGAGGACTCTCCTCAGGTCATCCAATTCAGCTTTCTGCCAACAGAAAACTCTTTCCTACAGTCAATTTTCTAGGATTTTATTGAGTCTGCTTTTCAGCACTCTACCAGATGGATTTCAGACCATTTCCTTTAAGAGATTAATACAGTCTAATAAGTTCATTATTTGCACCTGGCCAGTGACCAAGGAAAGATAAGCCAGAGCCTGTGTACTTGTTTCCTCCTCACATGCTATTAAAATGGCAAGTTTTCCATCCAAATGTCAAAGCCTCTTCACAATAGCAATACAACAGAGCCAGAGAGACATCCTCGTGAAAATCAAGCACCTGCGTTCACAGAGGAATACTGTGAACTTGTTTATAGCATCAAAGCAACCTCCCTTTTCTACCTTGCAGTTTGAAATCAGAAGACAGCAAGTAAAGATCAGTTCGTGTTGCCAGTCCCGTCTCCCCAGGTCAGAGTCCCTGGATAGTGTTTGCCTACTTCAGTGTGATCCCAACTCCCGTACCGGCACAGGCTGCTCTACCACTACTGCATTACAGCATAAGCTGAGCGATGCACAGACTGCCGAACTGTGCCACGCGAATTACCCTCTCTCACCAAGCTTGTGAAGACTAAAATCATGAAGTTCAGGTGCAGCACCTCTTTCCCCAACAGCTGCTTTACCTGGCACAGGAAAACTTTCCTATATTGTGTAAGTGACTTGAGAATACAGGTGTGCAAGTCAAGAAACCTTTAAGGCAGGTTTGCAGCACTCACCTGTCAGAACACACCTGAGTCAACACTAAGCGTGATAATGCCTCCAGGCTCTTCTGTGCAGAAACTCAGCTTTGGGAGCCAGATGTAGCATAATTTTACCAGCAGAGCACTGTGCCATCTAACTAGCCTCAGTGAGATTACGGTTCAATGATGTGTTTTCTCTGGTAGGAATGCTTTAAGAAAGCCCTCATCCCTCCCTGACAAGCCCCAATCCCTTAAAAAAAATGAACAAATCACCAGGATCTCATTTACAGTGCAACTATACAGTGTCTTCACCAGCACAACTGAGAAGAAGTTTGCTATTGTACAAGGGCAGCAAGAACATCTTAAAATGACTTTGCGAAGGACAACCAAAGAAAATACACACACACAAAGATGCAACCCAAAAAATAAAACTAAACCAAACCCGCAAACCAACCCTCTGCTGAGCAATCAGAAGATCCTGCTTCCAAGGTCCTCAGGCAGCTGTTTGAGAACTAGTCTGGAGACTGCTGCATACCACTGTCACATGTGGCATGGTTAAAGCTCAAGTATGCTTTTGTTGTCTTAGACTAGCCAAAAGGCAAACTCAGTGGCAAATCCACACAGCCTGTGAAAAGCTTCCTCTGTTACTCTGTGGGGTTTTAACTGATCAGACAGCAACTGTTAGTGGGGTTTTTAACTGTACTGACTGAGTACCACCCAGGGAGTGCTAGCCACTCTTCCCAGGGGCATCTCATACCCACTGTAGTGAATTGAGGATGGCAAATGGGCAAAGAAATAGGCAAAAGAGAACCTGGGCAGGTTTTTTTTGATAGTGCCACTCAACATAAACTCTTAAAGATCTTGCTCTGTATCATTACAAAATACAGAGCTCATCAATACAGCCTTCCCTGTATTCAAAGCAGGATTTTGATGGTAATAACCCCAGGGAAACAGAAGGTGACCAGCTCTAGCACTTCCAGCACAAATTTCCATTCTCTTTTTCCATCAAATCTGAGTAAGTCTATTTCTACATCTGAAGGCAAAAGCAGCAAAATACACTTAATATCCAAAAGATCTACATCACTTCAGCAATATAGCTGATTACAGCTCTTAAACTATCATGGAATAAATGTGTTCGTACAAAATCTTCCTGTTACATTATGTTATACTTGCAAGTTGCAAAATAAAAGCTGGCTACTCCAGAAGCTTTGTTTGTTATTAATTCCCTTAAGTTTAGAAAATTATTTCATTCTAATTAATTGTTTTATTTATTTTTTAATCTCATGAGAAAAATTGTCGTCTTCATCTTTCATATGCAAAACAGCTAACGAGAGAACAGTTTTTAATATAGAGAAGGAGCTCCAATTAATAGAGTTCATATATACTTTAGGAGCTGTTACAAATTTTGTCATTGATCCGAAGCTGCCTGAAAGTAAGTCTTTTCAGGAAAGTTATATAATTAACAGTAAGTAGTTCTGATTTTGTTTACAAAATTCAGTTTTGTTTATATTTTTTTCTCCATCTGCTAATCTGGATTAAACAAAAATTAATGAAACCTAAATGATGCCAAACTTGCTAAATCTGCATCTCTTTTTCATATACTTTTACTGGAACCTGCATCCTGCACTGCCATCAGTTACGAATTCCCAACGCTGCATGGATATTTTAAAGCATCACTACATTTTTAGTAACGCAATCTTCAATATCTGCCTTACTATGCAAGTAATTTTTATTTTACATATTCTGTTTTAAAAAAATACCACTACCACCACACTCACACAAGATTAAACCCCAGAATTATATACACTGCTGAACACTGAAGTGAAAGTGTCAAAAAGAGAGTCTGTTCTGAGCATCTTAGTTTTTCAGAGTAACCTTAGGAAGTTTCCCATCAAGCCTGTAACCACTGTTTCAACAGAATTTCTTGTGGAAGGATATATCATGGAATCCTGATAAAAATAGTTACAGAGAAAAGCAGTGAGAGGCGTAGAGCTCTGCAATATTTATATTATCCAGACAGACAACATAGAGAACGCATCAGTGAGGTTAAAAACTACAGCACAGAGAACAACTGGCAACAGCAGTCAGGTATAAGGGGCCATAAGCAACAAATGCAAAAAAATGTCAGCTGTATGAAGCTGGACACCAACTACTACTGCTGAAAAGGGCAGAATAATAAACTACAGTTATTCCACTTTCACAAATAAAGTCCATGTAGTACTGATTCTAATACCAAAAATCTGTCATACAAGCTAATGAAAAGAAAATTTAACAAGTGCACACATGCTGCAGCAAGCCAAGAAAGCAATACATTTACATTTGTATTAGCAAGACTCATTGGCTGTGCAATCTTTGATGCTTTAAGATTTAAGAGCAATGAAAAATTACTGTACATAACTGAAGCATACACATGAGCCCACAGAGCGAGTTGTGGCAATTAACAGGAGGAGATTGCCAACAAAGCAGAAATGCGTCAGGATGAAAAGAAAGATCTTTTATGAAACTCTGATTCACACTCATATCTGAGCTGGCCAATCTCTTCAGTCATTCCCCTTTCACAAAGGGAAAAACTATCTTAAAACACAGAGATGGAAAATACGTTCCTTTGTAAACAGATGCATAGGTCTATGTGACAACCCAATCAACTTCACCCCGAGTGGCAGAGCCAGGCTGCACCTTACCAACACTCCTCTTCTGGTATCTGCAAGTTATTCATCAACAAAATGAACTTCTCTAATGTGTTTGTTAGTCAATCTGCTTACACAAACCCACTTCAGACTAGCTGTCTCAAGCAATTCTCCTATCACTGTTGCTGTATTTACTCTTGTAATGAAAACAGGTCACCTGCACTAAAACAGTACATTTTGTTTCTAGATGCAAAAGAGAGTAGCTTCTCTGGCAGCCATACTACCTTTTGACATAAAATGTACATGCATAGACATATACCTATGTGCTGAAACCCCCCAAAATTTGCACATTTATCACTAAAACCACATGAAGTCATAGGCAAAAAAGCCTCAGGCGCAAAACAGGGAATCTTATTGAAAGTATAACAACATGAAAGCCACCAAACTGGATGAAACCAGCAGCCTGTTTGGTCCAGGGTTTCCATGACCCATCTCTGGTATTGGAAGCTTCACAGAGAGTGGAGAAGCAGCTTAGCACAGTAAATCTGTGCAGTATTGGAGAGACCTATGTAAACCTAAAAATCCCACAAAGTCTAGTACCCTCTTCCAGGTATATCTGTATTGGCTCTGGTCATGATAGTTAAAACAACACTCCACCTTTTGGGGGACTACTGCTTAATTCTTAGCCTCAGCATTTTTCTGTGGTAGCAAGTTCCACTAATTTACACCCTACATAAGCCTCCCACCCCACTTTTTCTAACCAGGGCTGGGGGGAAGAGCAGCAAATGCTACATTTTACAAACAGTGTCAGTGTCATCCTTTAGAAACAGAACAAATGGCACTGCCAAGGACCCACACACACACACACTCCCTTTGGGACCACCTAGAACAGAAAAGATGCCCAAACAAGAGTCTCCTGAAATCTATCTAGTACACGGCCCCTTAATTCTCATTTATATTTAGATGTACCAAAATTGCTTGACAGTTTTTCTTTAAAGAATTGTGGGGTTCCCAAAATAAAGTTAAAACATCTGTGGAAAAAATACAGTATTACAGCTATTCAAATACAACCTTCAGAGTTTCAGTGTGGCTTTACTGAAAAAGAACAAGAAACGCAAGTGCTGAGCACTTCTGTTTCTCAAGGGGAAAGGGGAAGAACCATTTTAGCAGGCCACTGTAGCATAAAACACAGTGGACAAGCAAAGAGCTGTAGCTCTCGCCTCCTGTCTTTTTACTTTGGGACAAACAGGTAAATACGTAAGGAAGACAGCCTCTCTTCCCAACCATGCAGGACTTTGCTGAGGATGGAAACTTCTCTACTAAGGAGCCCCCCACCTCCTCCAAAAAACAGGCCTTATGTAAGTAGCTCATTCTGATGAAACAAGCAGCTTGATTTTCCAAGTCAAAATTCAGAACTCATGTAAAAAAGTTTCAGGATGAAAAAAGACTATGCTTTTTGTTCCAAAACTTCAGAATGAGGTATTTTAATACCATTTAAGCCCTTTCAGTTTTTATTCCTCTCAGTCATGGAAGTTCCTGTGAAAGGAAACAACTCTAGCCGAAGTTTTATTCATACAAAACCCAGTTCCATCCAAAAATAGGAGAAATATCACTTTTACATAGTCATATTATACAATCAGAGGACGGATTCACACACATTAAAAACTGTATACAACAGAAACCCAGGTATCATGGTGATGAAGGGAGTTATAAAAGCCAGAAAGAGCACGTTCAGTCATCATAACCTGCATGTGGCAACTCCAGCCCTGAGCTGAAGGTTTTATGACCTCTGAAGGGAAGTCGTAACTGCCAATGATAAGAGAAAAACTCATGATTTGAGCATTCAAATATTAACAAACAAATTGATACCAAAACTTACTTTCTTCAAACAAATTAAAATAGCCTGTCTTCTCCAGAAAGCATATCAAACTATATATATATATAGATAATATCAGCATACAGGACACTATATATACACATATCCATACACTGGGATACCATACATAACCATATAGAAAAAGTGTACTGGCTAATAAAGAATCAAAAAGACTAACCTGTTCGAATTTGTTTTGAGGTTTTTATCTGAGAATAAATATTTACCCTTTACTTCAAGATTTAGGGCCAGTGGCACTGCAGTATGGCAGTGGAAACGCTCTAAAAGTTTAGGGCACTTGTGCTTTTTTTAAAAAAAAGAAACAACATTTGCAGAAAGCATGATTGATACTTCAAGAAATACTGGTCACATACACAAGCAGGGATTACGCAGACACCTAACACAGGTATGAAATGCAACTGCACTTTTAACTGTATGTATAAAGTAACCGGAAACACTACTGTGACAAGCCTGGCTTAGCACACAGGTGCGTGCCCCCCTACGGCTGGGAGATAAGGAAATCAAGAGAGGATTTTGCTCAGGACAAAAAGACCAGCTGGTCTGTAAGGTCTGAAGCTCAACTGACCTTCCCTTGAAGCTCAACTGACCTTCCCTTGAAGCTCAAGATCTCCCAACCTGCTGCGCCAGCTGCCTCAGAACCCAGGCTGCAGGTCCACCATCTAGTTCAGTTTTTTACCTCTGATGGGTAACCCAAGGCCAGATAGGCCACCTTTATCACCTGGACCCCACATTGTTAGGATCTTCCATAGTCACACTGTGAGCAGCAATGAAATGGGACTCTCATGTTCTGCTTCTCCCTAACATTGTGCAGAGAAAGCAGAAATTAATTCACACTGCCCATGCTCAACTCCCAGGATGTTTCTATATGGACAACCAGTGGTTTTATGGTGCAGTTGTCACTTTCAGTTATGACCTGGGGAGAAGTCAAGTCACTTGCAGCCAGTTCCTCCAGCTCTTGGCTCAAGTGGACTGTCCCCAGATGATGAGGAGCTGCCAAACCAGTCTGCTTGGCCTCTTCCCTTAGCCAAGGCCACTGAACCTCTGTGCAGAACTGACATTCTTGGAAGGGCATTACATATGGAACAAACTGGTTACACAAATACTGGGAGTTTCACATAAACTGCAACAGCTCCCTCACACCTTAAACAAGTTCTCTATTCCCCAGTATACATTCAAACTTTACATAAAAGGATGAAAGGTCCATTTCTTTTTGTTTAAGACAGAACTGCAATTCTTGTAAATAGTCAATGTAACTTGGTTTGAGTGTAAACAAATATTAAATAAATAATGAAGAATTGAGCTGCAAAATGCCTTAAAATCATAAAAGCCATCCCCTCCCTAGTTTGAAAGATTCTGAAATTATCGTAACTTTCTCACAGAAACTTTATTAATATAACATTAGAAACTGTGTTAAGGATGTCAGTCTTACAACAGAACTGCAAATAAGGTGACTTTCCCTGTAAATCTTTCTTACTACAGGCACCAAAGGAAAGAAGTTCTGTAACTAATAGAACAGTGAAGAAAATATAAAATAAAAAAAATAATAAAAAAGAATAATTAAAATTCAATTTAAAAATTTAACTTGAGTTCTGGAAATGAAAAAAAACTTTTCTGAGTCCAACAGCAGTAAGATGTAACACATTATCATACTATTTGTGGCTTCTCGCGCTTCATGAGTCTGTTTTCAAATGCAAAGTCAGATGATCTCCACTGCTGTAATACTGTATGATCAACAAACATGATGCTCATGTGCCACTGTTGATCACACAAGCACTTGTTCCCAAGTCCTAATTTTCAACTACTAAAATTTTGGTGAACTGTTACTGAATTGCATTGTGCAGGCTTCCCCACCCATGTAACTGCTGCAGTTGTAATCATGATGCAATGGCTATCAATGGGATGAAGGGCGAGAGATGGACTGAACACTGGAGGTTCCAACTGATGGAGATGGACTGAACACTGAGGGAGATGAGAGGTGGACTGAATACTGGTAACCAAAGTAAAGGTGCATCCCATGCTCTCTGCTTTCTGCTCATACACTGCACAGCACACACCCTAACTGCACAAGAACACACTTGGGGACAGCAGAGAAGAGGGATGGGGAGCTGCAAAAAACAATCTCAGAAGCACAGCACCCACATGCTTTCAAGTTTCTGCAGTCAGCAATTCACAGCTCTGTCAATGAGGCCACTAACAGTTTTCATAGGGAAATACCTTGGTCTACAGATGGATTTACAAACTAACAAAAATTTCAAAACTCATCCCCTAGACTTTCCTTTTCCCATGAACTGAAATGGAAATATTTATGGTACCATTCCAAGCTATCTTTGGAAGAAGGCTATATTTATCTACAGAAGGCACAGGGCGGGGGAGCTAAAAAGTCAAGCAACTGGGAAAACTGTTCAACGAACAGGACTATGAATAATAACCACGCAAAGCAAGGAGCTGGTGTTTTCCTGGAATCTAGAGAAACACAACAGGCTAAGGAAGCTGCTTTACCAGAAGTCTGCAAACACACAGCCAACACAAAAACTCAACCTAATCTTTACGTATTTGGCAAATAGGAAACGAGACATTTCTACTGTTTTGGGGGTATGGATGAAAAAGAACTGAAAACATCTAAGCTGAGAAGGCTCAGAAGCATTTATCTAAATTTGAGCAGAATGAAGACATGATTAAAGGGTTATTTGTATTTCCACAAGCCGTTCCTACTGAGCAAAATAGCACTGCAGAAAGGATGCATGAAACTGTTGCATGGAAGAGGGTGGACTTGGACTTTCTGTCCAGGATCTGCTGCCACCTTTCCCAATTTATCTCACTCCCCTCTGTCTCCCTCATATGGTAACACACAAGAAAATTCCTTTTAAAAGGTAAGAGCTGATATGTTTTGTTTTCTGAAACTATGTTTAATGGGATACTTCCCACATCACAGAAATCTACTGGCTAGAGAGCAGACACAGATGTTAGAAAACAAGTCTTGGACTCGCAAATCCTCAAATATTTATGCACTGATAGCATTACAGATATCCACTCAAGCAGAAGTTCTTTATTCTTTGCTATTCCTACCTGGCATCAAGTGGAACCGATGTTCTCCAACTTGCCAGAAACAAAAACTAAGCAGCATAATCCCACAGTATAGATACCCTTCAAATCAAAACATATTATGGCGTCAGAGAGCAGGCACAATTTGGAAGAACTTGTGTTCTCTGTGATCCCTGAGCTACAAAAACAATGAAACAAAATTCCCCAAAGAGAAGAAAACTCATTCTGTCTCTATCCAGGAAGCAAACTATCTAGATCGATCTTGATAAAGGGGTTGTAACATGCACAGAAATTAGAATGCTCTGTGGCCAGCTTCATTTCCTATTGAAAGCAAAACCATAATAATGAATTAAATCTGTGTTTCCAGACTGCAAAGGACAACCAATTAATTTCTTTTCTAAGTCCCTTCTTGCAAGGACATACCCTGCAGTGTCTTTCAGTGCTTTGAAGTTTTCAGTGAATGGGAAAAGGTTGTTTCACCAAATGGCCACAGAAGATGTTTTCTAATTGCAAGTTATAAAGTATACGGATAAAAGACATGCTTATACATTGTCCAAAACGATAACTGACAACATACCGACTTTGATGCAGGTTTAGCTTCAATAAACAACTGCAAAAGAGTGAAGCTTGTGACAGGAAAGCCCAAACCCGCAAATATTTGAAGCAGTTTTTCCAGTAATAGCAGTTTCCTAAGCAGCTGATCTACAACAGCCATCCTCAGCAGGGAATGCTTGTCTGTTTCACATCCATGTAACAGCTTCAAAGTTCCCCATCCTGAGCGGACTATACGCAAACTGCCTCCTAACAGTGCAGGGCAGCAGCTGCCCATGGGGTTTTAGCTGCAGCAGGAGGTGGGGGTGCAGCGAGGCCCCACACAGGGAGCTCCTGCCCCACGGCTGCCCCTCGCCCTCCCCACCGCACGGTGGGAGGACTTGTACTGGGGAAATGCAAGCAGGAAGCAAGGACTAGGAGTGGCAAGACTACATTTTCAGTCTTAAAATAGGTAAATGCATTATTTTTCCTTGAAATCCAAATCTAAGTGTGCCCAGGCCACCTCTCCTGCCATCTACTACAGGGCTTGCAGTGATGGATGGTCCTGGCAGCAAAAGCTTTTCCCCCCTGAAAACCAAGTTTCATGAATTTTTCGTTGTGTCTGTATTAATAAATTTCAAAAGTTAGATGGGGATCATAATCATGAAGTCCCCTTTTCGAATCCTACCTCGGGATAAAGAATAAGGAAAACTAGTTTTATCAGAAACAGGTATAAAAAGACAAGATCCTGGAGAAGTGATGAACGTTTAAGGAGTTTGTAGCATTTTTACGGAAGCCAGCAGCAGGAAATGTTAAGAGACACTAAATTTGATGAAACAGAAGCCACTCCAAATTTTTCAAATCCCAGGCTGGCAAAGTTTCATAAAACATTTGGTTAGTCACGTGCCTGCAGTCCCTCTGTGATCCACTGGCCTTCCTCTGTACCACTCGCTTCAACAAGGAAAGGAAAACCAGATCATGAAGCCAACACACATTTAAATGAAACACTGTTCTGGAAAGTGACTCTACAGAAGATGTAGAGGGCTTTTTTTTGCTGACTTCTTGCAGGGCCACCTTCATGCAGCAGCCTCTGAGGCTGCAGCATCAGCCGGGAGCCTGGCAGCGCAGCGGGGCAGCTCTGCAGCACCCACTCTGCCAACACCACCACGTACACCGGCTGCAGATTGACTCCTCTCACCAACAACCAAAATCATGGGGCAGTTAGTTTTTGCTACACATTTTCCTGTCCATTTCAGCCCAGCAAGGCTCAAGCCTTCTCTGCAGAGGGCAGCCTGGCTGAAACAGTGACACCCATCAGAGGAGGCATTTTTCTGATAAAAGTGCTCTGGTGTGCACAGGTGGAATCTGTCTAAAGCCAAGCACAAATCCAGCTCAGGACTAACTGGGGTCTCAATCCTTCCTGAAGCAGAACATACCAACCAAACTCACCCGAGGAGCTATGGAAAGGAGCAAACCAACAACGAACCCAACAAAGCCTTTATGAACAGGCAGGCTGGGGCAATGCAAGAAGGAAACCACTCTTCAGTTTCTATCTTGGGCACATTTGCAGTTTCGTTATTTATATGGCAACTTCAGACATGTGTCAACACTCACCACTGGTTTAACAAATTACAATTAGCAAAAGACACTGGGAAAATGAAAAGCAGTGCACTAATGCTCCGCAAGTCAAGGGATCTAGCCGATACTCCTAGGTGGTGACCCAAATCTTCAAATATTTTTTTAGCCATCTCTGAAACTAATAATTTCTGTTCTTTTAGATTACATTTAGATTACATTACAATTTAGATTACATAATCTTCAGCAGTAGGAGGAGAAATACAGTTGAGAACTAGTCCCATATAATACAGAGAAAAGAAAAAAAAACATTTCAAGATCTCCTCGAAGTGCTACTACAGTACAGTTCAGTTAAGAGTCAGAAAACTGGAAATAAAACATATAGATGAAATATCAGGGCACAGACTTACACAGTTACTTCACCAAGTTTGTGTCTATCAATATATTTCAATGTTGCTATTGCCAACTTAATTGTAAATATTTTAAAATAAACATATTAGCCTAAAGCACCTATTTTTCCACACCAAGTTTTTTTCTTTGTAACACTGTGTATCAGTGTTAGTTTACCCTTGAAATTCAATCAGAAAAATCAGATAATAATCCAAGGGTGGGTTTTTTTGTTTGGCATAAATATTGTTTTTAAAAAATACATATCCAATCCAATTAAAATTAAATGGTTCACATTGCTATATTGCTGCTCTTCTTAGAGCTTACACATAATCTTCACCCTGAATTGCAATAGCAATTCGGACAACTGTAGTCTGAAGTTCCTTCTCCTATGCAAACACTGCAAGATTGCTTCTCTCCCCTGAAACTATGGTCTTTATACATAGAGCCCAACGTAATCCACACTTCCTTGAGTCATACATCTGATCTCAAATGATACTGGTGTAATGGGGTCAGCCATCCAATTGTGTGGGTTCACATCATAAAAATCCTTCATAAAGGTCTTCCCTGTTATGTTCATGCAGGATGTTCTAGTGTAGTTGTAAAACTAAATAATCTCATGTAATTAACTCTGCTCAGAAAATGACAATTTGTCTGTTCAGTGATCATCTTGCTTGGGATATTTTTACCATACTTTCCTCCACTCTGTGCTCAATTCACCCCTAAGCTGCTTATGCAGATACCAAACAGAACATGTGATTCATATGTGTATCCTGGTTCTTTTAAAACATCTGATAAAGACAAGCAATAGGTCAACTTGCCCCTGTGGAATCACACCAACTGATCCTTATAAACCTTGTAATTCCTCCAATTAATCCTGTTCCTAGAGGCAGGAGTAATATTGGTGAATTATCTGGTTCCAGACCTATTTCCTTAATATCAGGTGACACAGTTTCTCTTAGTTGTGAGCTTCAGTTATGTAAGACGGATGGACAGCAAAACCTCTGCCACCCAAGGATTTTTTCTAAACGTATTATCTTCACCACCAGAAAAATTTCCCTTGGAATTTGTTACTATGACGATGTATTGCTTTGGAGATCCGAGGATGGTGGAGTGGATTTATGTTTTCTACCCGTTACTGAATGCTTTATCATGTGTACAAGGACATTGCTTACATATGGGATTATTGTTTTTCAATGTTCACCTCCTTGTGAATATATCAGAAATATACTTGAAAAACTTATTTTGCCATGTAACTGCCAATACACAATTAAATTAATTCAACAGTCACTGATGGCCTAGACCAGTCTCATGTTGATGTCTCACCACTCATTAGTATATGAATAAATAAATATTTCAGAAGGCTATGGGAAGATTAAATTTTATTTGACAGTGGGACCACTGAAAGATAATCAGCTAAATATAACAGTGAGACCACAATTTCTTCATACAAAACCAGCCTCCTTTGGGCCTCTATTTACCAGGCATTTGCTCCTGCAGCCAGCCAAACTCTTTCTTTTATGATGCCATTATTACAAGGAAGACTCGAAAGCGCTTGGCAGCACAAGCAATATAGAAGCAGCTCTGACATCCCACTGTTTCCAAGGAGAGGAAGTTTCCCTTTCAGTTTTGGGACTCATTTGCGCATGTTTCAGTAGCATCCCTCCCTCTTCCTCGCTCAGAAGACAGCTTTGCCATTTGCCCAGCTACATCTGGGCACCAGTGAAAGCAGGGAGTCTTTCAAAATGCTTTCTTAAATCCCATGCTGTTTGGCATGCACCACTATACCTCTCCTCTCCCACATGCAAAACCAAGCCGTAAGGTTCTGACCACCCACCCCATGAGAAGAGGGCAGCACAACTTCTGCCCATCTGTGGCTCTGCAGGCATCCTCTGCCACATGCAGCGAGGACAGGAGAGCAGTGGGCATATGGCTGTGCAGGATATACAGCAGCTGCCCTGGGGCAGGCTCCCCGACACCCAGGCACCCAGCTGGGGCATCTCTACGGGCTTGTCCCTGCAAGGACCACTTGTGCCGGTGCTGCTGCATTGCCTCCTTCAGCCTAACCTGGAAAAGCTATCTGTGAGCTCCTGCTGGCAACATCTGCCAGCAAAGTGCACAGCAGTTCTGGCAGACCTGACCCATTAAGACAACAGTCACTTCGAGCATCAAAAAACCCCCGAACATCAGAGATCCTCCTGCTTTCAACTGTGTGTGTTTGCTGTATTTTTTTGCTTGCAAGGATTAGAAGGGATCAAAGTCCCTCCATTACCACGTCGGATGTGCATTACACTGTTACCTGATACGAGAATCTCTGAATAAATCTGTATGGGCATAATTAAAATATTCTTAAAAAGGCAACAGATATTATATATAAAGCAAGGCTCTGGAAACAAGCCTTGTTCAAACACACAAATTACAATTTTAATACCATTATTCTATTTATCTGTCCTTCTGCAAAGCACAGTAGTGGTAGGATCGCTGAGAGCAGGGGAAGAGTGAAGGTGAAAAAATCCCTTCTAAAGGTGGTACTATGAAAAATATCTTTCTGGACTCCACACGAAACACAAGCCAGAGGGGCCCTCGCTGCTGGTGCTGCGCTCCTCCGGGAAATCCCAAACTGCTGCCACCTCCCACCGCCGGCCCGACCCAAGAGCCAGCCAGCCGCTCATTTCAAACCAGGGGAACAAAAAAGCCCCAACCCAACGCCTGCACCTCTCCCGATCCCCGCGGGACACAAAACCCGGTACAGGATCCCCGTTTTCAAAAAAGTTTCGGAGCGGCTGCCCGCGGAGGATTACCCGTTACCACGGCAACGGCGCGGCTGAGCCCCAGGGCCGGTCCTCTCGCCAGGCAGCGCCGCAGCCCCGTGATGCGGCGGCACCTGCCTGGGCTACGCGTTGCCAGGGAGACGCCCGCGTTGCTATGGCGACCATCACACGCTCATCGGGCGGCATGGGCGGGCAGCGGCTTCCCCCGCGCCAGCCCCCTTCCCCGTACCCCGGCCCCTCCCGGCGCCGCGCCCCGCAGCAGCCCTCCCCACTAATGTTGAAACGGCTACGGGAAAAGAACAATCAAACCAACCCAAACCCAAACCCCGTGCGAGCCACCACAGTCACTTTCTTAAGTCCTGGTGATGCTGCCGACCGCTGCTGCGGCTGGTTCAAGACACCGTCCTGATCTTTTGGGGTGAGGTGGTACAGAGCTGGCCACGACCAGCACTTCTGACCCAGCCCATTTGGAAGAACTGATGAAAACAATCTCCAAATTAGCAGCAAAGAGAAAGCAGTTTTGTCAAAACCCAGTGATCTCTTCCCCAGTTGACAGATGGCAGTCGTAGATTATCTCTCTTCCTTCACTAACCTTAGTCATAAGCAACGGCCAGATCAAAACCAAATGCAAAACAAATGAAAAAAACCCCACCACATGCTTATTTCACTGAAGCATGACCGAAAAATGGCTCTTGCCCTCTCCCAAACCCCTCCGGGATAACTTCAAGTGCAGGCACTCGCAAAGGGAGGTGTAACTACAACAAGGGCTGTTTAAGTCACCTGGGCACAGGGCTGCTGTGGAAACCTGAGGGTTGCACAGACAACACAGGCCCCATAGCTTGCCTGGGGGAAAAAAACCCAAGCCCATCTCCTCTGAGCAAGGGTACTGTGCTTTCACCTATTGCAAAGGGTGATAAGCGGGCACTTCAGAGCTCTCCATTTGCTTATATGCATCTTAATTTCAGGCATTTTTTTGCCAAAGGCACTGTGGCTCACATGGGAGGACTGCGAGCTCCTCTCGGGGGACTTGCTGCAGCCGCGCAGGGGGACAGACAGGTAAGGCATCCCGGACAACTGCTGCGCAATGCCAGGCTGCCGCCAGCACTCCCGGGCTTTCTTGACTAGCACACTTCCAAACTGCATCACTTAATTACATTTAACGTCTTACCCAAGATTCATATGCAACACCAGATGAAAACATTTAGAGTTGTAAAATGCATCTAGTTCTTACCTTTGATATGCCTGAGGAGATGTGGGAGGTGTATTGAACACATGCGAATATGGGTGATAGGGTGTCTTTTTCAAAGCCTGAATAAGATTTTGTCTATATTCTGGGTCTATACACCACAAGGACCCCTTTCCAATACTCTGCAAAGAAAAAAGAATTAAAAAAAAATCAAATATTTGTTCTAATGGCATAGCCTTATTTATTTAGCAGTATTTGTCAGGAAAAGCAGTGGGTCTGGGTTTTTTGTCTGACAGAAGTGAATATAGTTTGCTTGCCAAAGATTATTGCTCCATTAATAACATATTGCCACTGTACGATTTGAATCACACTTCTGGGGGGGTGGGTGTGTGTGGAGTAAGAATGAGTGTTTGGTTGCTCCCTTCCCCCTGCCCCCTCTTTTTTCTAGTTAATATGATTTAATAATATCTGGCAATTTCCCCATCACCCCCTATTGGAAAAATAAGAAGTTACAATTACTGTTAAATGGAAACTTTTTTTCAAAGTAGATGCTTTTTGAAAGTGATTTTCTTTTCCTTTTGCTGTTTTACTGACAAGAAACAGGGCTAGGAAGGAGGGGTTTAAACACCCTAGCAACTGTTTTAAAAATAAAAGGACTTCATCCTTCAACTCATATGACATCAGTTCCATTATACTACAAGAGGAAATTAATCATCTTTTCTCCCCTAAAGAGAAAAAAAAATACCCCCAAATCAAACAAAAAAAAATCTACAGTATAATCAGAATTTAAACTGTTTAAGGGTGTTGTGAAATTGTGATCAGTTAAAACAACAGTTACTGTAATTACCCTTTCTGGACACATGGAGCAACTTAATCTGTAATGTGAAGACTACACTGAAACTCAGTATTTATTCTGCAGTTACAAACAGTGCAATTTCAATTCTTGCCTCAATCCCATCAGAGGTCAGGATGCAGATATTTTAAATTGTTTCGTGCGAGTTCTCAAACAAACAGAAAAACAACTTTCCCTCGGCTCTACTATGAAAGCATATGAAATGGTAACTTGGGAGCAGCCTTGGTCTTGAGCATACATAAAAACAAATACCAATCCTGACTGTTGACTGAACTCCACTAGCAGGCTTTCAAGGCATTAAGGTTAAGACTTTTGGCAAATGTTGATACTCCATGGAGCAGGCGGGGAAGGCTGTGCTACTGCCTCTAGCTGCTTTTCAACCCAGGACCATCCCTCTTCTCAACTTCAACTTCTGTCAGCGAAGCAAGGCTCTCTGTTTCGCGTGTTGAAGAACACACACAGACACGCAAAAAATCACACCAGAAGTGGGATCTTATTTTCTAAAGACACAAGGAAGACCATAATCAGATGTTGTTTCCTTTCAAAATCTTATCATCTTTGTGGAGCCCAACCAACTCCTAAGTGCTTCTCTACCTCGTGGACGACTTTAGGATACACGGTGCAATGTGCAACGTGCTTACAGACCTTCCTTCCAAGCTTACAGACAGCATATCTGCACTAAATTATTCCCTCAAGAAAACAGAAAAATGAAAAAGAAAAATCTCCTCCAATGTCACTGAATGGCTGTGCGGGAGCATGTAGCAAGTTCACAGCACTGCATGAGACCTGGCTTGAAAGAAAAGGAGAGGGGTTGGCACAACCCACAGTAGCCACAACTGCTTTCTTTCAGAAACAAGCACATCTGCAGGAGGGGATGAAGAAGCAACCATCTTCTGCATGCTGCTCTGGTGGAACCAGGAACATGGGGTCAAGCTTCTTCTACAAGATAGCAGGGTTCAAGCCCATCTCTCCCCTTGCTTCCCCAAAGGCACCCTAGCAGAAAGGCCACTTAACAGCCTAAGGAAAGACATCTTCCAGCTCTCAAGGTGAAGTAAGGCCTTTGCGTGGCCAAAAAGCTCAAGATTAATGGGGCTAGAGAGAGAGAGAGAGAGAGAGAGCAAGCAAGACTCTTGGCTTTCATCTCAGCAAAGCACGACAGCAGATGACCGAAAGATGTACCACTGGTGCCAGTGGCAGAAGCTGTGCGCCACACACCTCAAAACAGTTTGCAAAAAAGAGGTTGTTATGTTTAGCCCTCTCTTAAATATGGGACAACGAGCCAGAGACTTCACATGTTAAGCCTAGTAAGTAACTTTTTAGGCAAAGGACAGAATTGAACACAGAATCCAAACCTCTCAAATTCCACTTTCATGCTCCACTCAAGAGCCAGAGCAAGAAGAACATGAAGCTTCATTTTAAGCAAGCAACATGCAAAACTAGGAATGTTTTTAGGAGAAAACTTTTGCTGGATTCCTTACTCCTTACAGCACAGGATAAGAGTAAAATAAAAAAGCTACACTTAAATACCATCTACCGTATTTGTACCTACTGGAACAGAATATATTGTTTCCAAACTTCTCTGCTTTTTCATTTACTTCCAAAACAGACTTTTTATCTACATGGAAGAGATTACTCCCCCAAAACCCATCAGAATTAGTTCAAGTTAAGGGCCTTACAAGATGAAGTCACTACTGACGAGTAACTTCAAAAATCTTCATTACTGTTAAGCTAAATTTATTTGGCTTGTCCATATTCTTGCAAAAGCCAAAAATAATCTCACTGAAAACCAGAAACTCTCACACAAGAAGTATTGAGAATTATACTCCTTGTTAAAAGAAACACTAGGAAGGCAGATTTGCTGTATTTTCAGTCCAACTCAGCTGACTTCTAATTTAGCAGCAAACCCCCCCCTGCAATTTAAGGCAAAGCTCTCTAAAGTTCCTTTTTTTAAGATAGTTACTTTTGTTTTTCCACAATCACACAAGAGAGCAGAAATAAAAAGAAAACTGAATGTCATCTGGTTCAAAGTCCTTCTTGACTGTCAGAGGTGTGAAAAGCTTTGTTAACTGTCTATTTAGGTGTGTCATTAGTCTTCCCATATACAGAGCAATCACAGGAAAGGAAATCACTGGAACTCTGACCCATCAGTTAGTAATTAAGTTCCATCTTATGACACTTGGCATGCTGCTTGCTAACTCCTCCAAGTCAAAAGTCAATAGTGGCTCCAATCAAAAAAAAGCAAGGAAGGGGGGAAAAAATGCCTGGATTGCATTTGACTCCCAGGCAACAAGTGACCGAGGAGTGGGTAACAGCCCCCTGATCATCTCAGCATTGCAGTGCTTTCAGACCCCCAAATATGCCACCTGCTCCCAAGGCCAGGCACAGCCACCTCCTCCTCTCTCGTCAATTACAGGTTACTTACTAATTAATTCTGCAGTCACATTTAAGGTTATTAAAAACAAGAAGAGTTACTATGAGTCTCCTTCACCTTGTCCAAGAGTAAATGATAGTTGTAGGTAAGCTGTTCTCTCTGATGGGGAGAGAAAGCAACACATAGAAGTTACCATGTAAAAGTTTATGACTGAATATTTTCCTGTTAAAAAACCTGCTGATTATCTTTTCTATTATTAAATTGTTATGCCCTTTTCCGTCAACATTGTATGTAGATTGTATCAGGTTATTGTGTACTAAATCCCAACTTATTAATTCATTTGCTCTTTCTCATGTCTCATACAAAATTGACTCCCCCCCAACAATTAAAACCAGTGCATTGCCATGAAAGGTACATAATACACTCTGTGTCCAATTGATTTTTCTCTCAATGGAATGCACATGAAGTTTTAAAATCCTACTTTACACAACCTGTTAGGATCCAAACAAAACCGTTTGGTCATCTTTTAGTAGAATTGAACAAAAGTTTCAAATTTAAAAATAATTAAAATGCTGCTAGTCAGCTTTTTCAGTTGTTATCGTTGCATTTCCACTATTAAAACTCCTCATTATAAAGATTTTGTTTCCATGTACCTCACAACTAACTGCCTGGCCTTACATATCACCTACCATCTGCTCAAAGCTCAATAAAAAAAATTGCGTGTTGAGCTCTTTCCAAGACCAATGCCCGTGAAAAAACACATGCCCTGTCTATATAAAAATTCCAGAAAATGTTTATTTGAGGAATTTTGTTCCTTGTTTATTTTAGCACAGACTTGAAATGTGTCAGGAACGCAGCTTTTTTCCAGGGTTGTTCTTTTCATTGCCATACAGTCTTCCCAAAATAAAGTGTTGCAAAAAGAGCCAACACAGGAACCACAAAACATACGGGCTCAGAGGGATGCTGGCAATTTCAAATTGTACCTTCTGAAGCTTCAGTCACACGTTCACTTTGAATCTGCATTGGACTGCACTGAAACCAGGAGAGGCAGCTTCAGGCACCCACATCTCTTATAGCAGCACCACCACCAAGAGGGTCCCAAAGGGAACAGATCCCTAAGGGAACATCCCCCAAAAGGGATGTAGTGGATGGAGGGGTGTGAGCTGCTGCTTCCCTGGTCTTCGCTGCACTGTTCTCCTCCCTGCCCTCCTGCATGTACCCGGCCCTTCTTCCACAAGCCCATTTCAGTCCTTTTCCTTGAAGAAAACTATTTTGCCGGTACAATTTTATGTCATTTGAACTCATCAAGCTGGTTCACGTGGTCTGATGAGCACCCACTGCTGCTGTAAAGCGGGGAATGGATGCAGGGAGCCAGGGAGGGGAATGGGAGCTCTCTCCTTCCGCAGCAGGGGACTCTGGCTGCACACAAAGCAGCTCGAAAGAGGAATGGGAAAACCACTGTGACACAGAGCAGGGGTACATGGAAGAGCTGGGGTGAGCAGCACCGAGGCTGGCAGCCACGACCCCAAAGGAAAGACCAGGAGAGCCAGGCACCAGAGACACCGAGATGCTGGGTACCGACACAGGGGTAGGCTCTGAGGCTGGGAGGAGAGGAAACAAAAGAAGAGAACCCTGAGTGTGTGAGTGACCCCACAGCTCTGTACAGCCACCCAGGCTACACCAGCGAGCTGAGAATCGTTAAACTCTTTAAGGACCTTGCTATGTCAAACAAAAAAACCCAAATCAAAACCAAGCCAGCAGCTCCCCACTGAGTAGATCTGTTCTTTTTCTTCTCGACTACCAAACCAGGAAGGGATGAGTGGTCATGGCTAGACTCTCCTGAAGCAATATGCATTAGGTATATAGCAACTACCCAGGCTGAAGTGGTGTAGATGTACACCAACTGAGAAATATGCCGCGCTGATTACAGAGGTTTTCAGGAACTGTAAAAGCAAACAGAAAAAGCAGAAATGTCCTATTACTTGAAAAAAGGGCATTTCCAACTATCATCTACAGACCCAACCTATCAAATCTTCAAATCACACCACTGAGACTTATCAGTCCCTGCCTAGCTCAGTGTAAGTTGTTGCAGTCGAATACCACTAAGGACACCTTCTACAGTGATGAGGAACTTTTCGGTGTCAAGTATCCACCATTACTGATCTAAGCATTTGCTCTCATGGATGAAACCTACTACTGTTACAGCAACTGACCTCTTTACAAGTAATAGTGGAGAGATTACTGAGTATCAAAGGTTGTTACTCTAAAGAAGTATTTATCCTGAACTCACTGTGCCAGTTACCCTGCAACAGCGGGCTTGAGGCAAACCCTTCACACCGATTTGCCACCAAGCTTCTACAGGTGTCCAAGTATGCCATGTAAGCACAGAATTGTTTCTACAGGATCAAGAATTGGATGATACAGATACCCATGATGTCACCACAAAACTTAAAACAACCATTTGAGTAAGTACAGCCAGAACAGAATCTGAAAAAGTAATTGTATTAGACCAGAAATAGATTTCTGCATATAAAGTACAAGAACGAACAACATTTCTCAATTTCTATGCCTGCACCACATCTAATGTGGCAGCACAATGTCATCAGCCTCCTCTTCACAGACGCTGTGTTTCTGGAACCATTGCTGACTGCTGACACCTGCACCTGAAACCTCTGGGGGTTGCGAGAGCGTGCCCAGGGCTGTCAAGCAGCAAGGACCCATACAAGCTCCCAAGAGTACAGGCACAATGGAAATGTCTACCCACGCAAAGAGCACGCTATTTCACACACCACCCGCCACCGCAATCACCCAAAATGCAGAGCGATTCTGGAAATCTTGACTCCTGGTTGGTTCCCAGGGACAGCGAACTAACAACAAGAATTCTTCCTAAACACAAATTCCCCTCTTCTCCCCATATGAAAAAAAAAAAATCTGTTTCATAAGTGAGGCATTACTGTGAGTAGATGGACAGGCAGGACAAAGGGAAGTAAAATACTTTCCGAGTGGCACCTCGCGACACCCTGCCTTCAGCTCTGAAACGCACCAAGAGGACCGCAATTATCACTCCAAAATCCACCTTGAGACAATTACTTGCTTAAATAACTTTTCTGCACTATGCAGAGACACCTGCCAGGTCACTTAAAAAACATCCCAAAATACAGCATAGTTCACACATCCCTCTACCAAATATGCCATTACTCTTGGAGGTTTGCAAATGCTGTGCAGGCGCTATGGGAAACCAGGGGTTCACAATTACAAAACTCACTGAGACTAAAAAAATGCAAGTCTACTGCGATCAGTGATGCAACCAGCACTGCAACAGCACGGGCAGAAAGGTTTTTCAATATCTGAAGAGAACGTGTGCAACCAGGAACACTACTCAAAGGCATGTTCTGTGCTCTTCACTTGCAGACAGTGATGCCAGAAAGTGTGTTTTACTTTTTCAGTTGAGCCACCCATCCCTCACCTTAGTACTGAGTTCCTCTAGGTGAGGGGTTGGATTAAATGACCTCCAGAGGTCCCTCCCAACCCTGACCATGCTGTGAAAGGCATCACTGCTAAAACAGGACCAACTCAGAGCTGTAATTTACATGACACAGAATTAGCATCTTAGTATCAAAACTGGGGAAAGATACTACATAACAATTTTTAAACTATTCAGCTGGCAAACACTGTGGAAGTTTTAAGATTAAGATGCCAAAGTTTGTCTGTTGGTTTGTTTAAAACTGTTGGTTATCTTTACTCATCAGTATTTCAGTTTATCAAGACAGACATAATGTTGCTTGCTCTGCTCACCTACATTGGTTCTCCAGTTCTGAAATAGTTTTTATGAGTGGTCACAGATAATAGGAAAGCCTTATCCTGTTTAACAGCCATGTACCTTGCATGCAGATGAGGCTGGTGGGTTCTCTAGTTACTCTTCTTAAGGGAATGAAGTAATTCACAGAAAGACACAAACAAACCATTTGAATGATCTAAGGTCAGCTGGTTTAAAAAAAAATAAAAGAAAGAAATACAACTACTAAGGAATTCTTAAAGAAAGAAAAACAAAGCCACTGCCAATGGCTGCTATTATTACAAAACACATTCCTTAGATCTACTGTAATCTCACAAAAAAATTACAAATAACTATTCATGCAGTTTAAGGGTAGATTTCCTTTATTCTCTTCCAATGTTTCTAGCACAGACCAGGGAAATTCTATATGGCCAGTTCTAAAGAACTGCACTATAGACCTTAACAGCAATTTTAATGACAGTAACAACTGTATGGTGAGCTTTATGTTTCAGAAACCTTCACACAAAATCCCCCTTACCAATGAACTCAAAAGAGTGAGGAACTTCCCCTGCACTTCCAAGGAAAATTTGGCAATGTTATGTGACAGCTTAACACCAAGAGAAAACTAAAGTAGCATTTGCACGCAGCATAACAAAACCTCACACCCACTTCTCCCGCATGTTTTCAACTCTTTTTTCCAGTAAACTAGCAGTCACAGCTCTGCTCAAGCACAAAGCTGAAAAAGAGCTCTGACTAGCTAAAACACAGTTACATGGCCATAAATATACGCTCATTTAATGCATGAAATTAATGATTTGCTGGGAAGGTTTGCTGGAGTATAATGTTCAATGCACGTAAACCAGTTGCATCAAGAAATCACTGGCTTTTCTCAAGGAAACAAAAGGTTGGGGCTTTTTAAGTCTTATTTTGCTCCAAGTAAAAACATCCATTAGTTCAAATCTCACAAGTCCAAGCCTCTGCTTTCATGCACATCTCTCAGTATTTTAGCTCACTTCTTCAATGAGCTACCCCAGACACCAACACAGCCATCAACCTTTTAAACCCCTGGCTTGCCTTTAGAAAAGTGGCCTTGATTCTGCCCCAAGTGGTGCAGGGGCATTAACCATCTCCAATGCTTCTTACGCCCTTCCAGTTACAAAATGGGCACTGCCTTTCTGACTGGAGAGGTTGGGTAGGTAAGCAACTTCACCGAGAACGAGAAGCATGATTATAGTGGAAAAGGACAACTTAGCCTCAAAATGAAATAAACAATAAACAAAAACAAACAAAACAAAAAACCCACAAACCAAGTGAGAAGCCAAGCATGCAAATAAACAATGCTACAGGAATAAAAAGGCCAGACCAGCACCGTGAACTAACAGCTGGATAAAAGGAAAGGCTGTGGTATTCCATAGTCAAAAATCCCAACAAAACAATCCTACAAAACTACTTCACAGGCAAGATGCAGTGCAAGATTCTGCAACACAAGAAAGGGCTACCAAAATGCACACTGTCCAGTGGCCTTCCAGTGTTAAAGGTGTTCACGTCTCACCAATACAAGACACATTACTGTAAGTTTTCTTTTTACCTTTGGACTTGTATGTGCTATCAGAGCGAAGGGCCCCGCTCCCTTCAACGGTGCCTTTAGTGGCTGGCCCACACACAAACCTCCACAGAGTGCCCTACAAGTAGAGCCACAGGCACAGGTCCTATGGCCTTGTCCACCTGCCACAAGTACCACAAAGAAACAGCGGGTAACATCCCACAGCAATGGCTGCGAGACAGGACTAGGAGTAGCTACATTCAGGTTTTAAGACAAATGAAGGCATTTGTGGGCTTTTAAGCAAATTTTTACCCCAGTACTCCCCCTCACGAGTACAGAGAAGTCAGAAATGTCTTCCTAGTGCATGACTTAGACATTCAACAAGTCTGAGATGCTGCCAAAGACTACCAACCCAAGGCATGTCTCCAGAGTGCAGGCTCCTGATCCCACAATGGGCACTTCAACACCACGTCTAGAACAACTCTCTGTCATTGGTTCCACCATAGTGACCCACTGCCAGATAACACCACAGGCACTGCTGGTCTACGGCTCCTCCAGCACACCAGCACCAGTGTGTCCATTAGAACAGGTAAGCTCACACAACATTCCTGCCAACAGCGGGCAGTGGATCTGTCGCACCACATTAGCTTCCCACTGATTCTATAAAATGATTCCTCCAACAGGCTCAGGAGGTGTTGCATTATGACACCCAATTCCAAGAATCATATTTAGCCTGTAAAATATCTCCTTGAGTTTATATGCAAACCACCCTATAAAGCTATTAGGCTGCCACATGGAAATCCTGCAAGCAACTGAAGAAAGCTGTGTCATTAAACAGTAAACATTAAACAATGCCTGGCTCCTATATAAAGTAGTAGTATGTTATGTCATGCTAGCACCTAGCAACGCCAGACACTCCCCAAAGCCTCCCCAGGCTAGGCAAAGTCCAGGCACTGAAGAAGACAGGCTGTGACACTGTTAGAGATGAACAAGTACAAGATCAAACAGACACAGGGAGACTAGGCTGTGGGAAGACAGGACAGCCCAGAAGACAAGCCTGTCAGCATGACGGGCTGTCACATGGCATACTTGAGGGAGATCAGGTAGCAAGTAGCATTAATTATGCTGTTTCAGTCTACAGAATTTCTGTATATACATGGAAAGTGTAATTACCCCTACTCTGTTGAAAAGAAAATTGGGGAGACACAGAAACAAAAGAATAAAAAAAGAAGTTAAGTGTTCAAGGTCACCTATAAAATCAAAGGCAAAAGAAAAAAGGAAAAAAAAAAAATCCCTCAGACTCCAGACCAACTGCCCATTCAGTGGCACTTGCTAATTTCACGTCAGAGCAACACTCATTTAAATACCTGCTGGTCATCTGATACTCCTCACATTACCTAGATTATACAACTGGAATGCCTTTTCTTACAAATACATAGTTATGTTGTATATGAAAACCTAGCAACAATTTTAAACCACAACCCTTCACACAGCAGGTATTAAAAAAAACATTCAACACCTGCATCTGTGCTAAAGGTTTGCAGGCCATTTTTTGTCTAACAGTACATTAATGATGAAATAAGCCAGTGAGTGAATTTCCAGGAGAAGGGGTTAACAGCTAGTAGAGACAGGTGGGAGGGAGCAGTTTGCACTAAATCCATTAGCAGTGACAAATAAAAATAGAAATAAGGAAGACCTGACAAAAGCTAATGGATTTGCACCATTTACCCCATAACTGTTTACTTAATGTAGGGTTTTTCCTTGCTTAGTATTTAATATCAGTTTGCACAATGAATTCAGAGGGAAAAACAGGCACTTTGATAAATGGTTTGAGAGGGTGGCTGGATGTGGGGTTTCCAAGCGTCCCTGAGCTTCTAGGGAAACAAAGCTGTGCTCCATCCTGAGCCCTGCTCAGCAGCCTCAACAGATCCCTGTCACCTGCAGCAAGCATGCGCTGAAGAAAAAACTATTGTCCTGCAAGAGGCCTCAGTGTTACTGCACATCTATCAACACACAAATTACTTCTGCCACTTACATACACACTCTGCTTGCATCCCGTTTCTACACTAAGTTCAGAATACTCATTTTTTTACTACCATTTCTCCTTCCCTCTCCTCTTTCCCACAGCTGAATGAAATCCCAGAAAGCAAAGCAAAACAAAACGCCCCCGCCCTGCTGCAAACACGCTCTAAAATGAGGCAACTTCTTGACTGCATTTGAAGCCTTCACCTCGCTCACACGCCTCAAATAAACACAAACCCGCCAGGGCAGAGCCTGGTTTCAGGAGCCTGAACAGCCCAAATGTCACAAGCCCAAAACTCAGGACTGTGAAAAGCCTGGGACTTCCCCACGACTTGGCACTTTTGCAGGCTGCCTACACCAACCCTACTTCCTCCCAAACACCAGATACTGTCACAAGACTCAATGCCTCTTAAATTAGTCAGTAAGATCAATGGCTCTACAATGAAGGTGAACCAGGGTAAGACCAGTTTAGCTCCAGTAGCACACCACCCTCCTGCAGGGAGGTCAAAACCCAGCTGCTCCGGTAAGCATGCTCCCTCTTAGACACTGGGCATCCTGGTGGGACTAAAACAGCAGTGTCTGAAGGACACAGCTTTCCTCACCTGGTGCGATCTGACATCTTGTTTTTACTGTAATACAAAACATGCAAGAAATCCCACCTGATAGCCACACCAGGGACCTACACAGACCCAAACACGGAGCAGCAAGCCCCCGCCAGGCCTAGATGCAGAGAAGGACCACCACCACCTTCGATACTAACCTCTTCCCATGTCTTCTGGACAGTCAGCCACAAAAGCCTTCCCAGGAGAGGCAGAAACACCCCTCAGTTGCACCAAAGCCTTCCAGAGTGGGGAGGCTCTAATCTCAAGAGTGCAAGGGGATTGCATACCCAGGCAGAGTCAGGGAGCAGGCTGCTAAGCCACCTGCCTGCCTCCACCGACTACCACATTGCAGGTCTCTAAAAAGCACCCTCTCCCAAACCTAGCTGTAACTTCGGTCTGCTCTGGCAGCTGCCCTGCAGCCCTCCTGCGCAGAAGTACACAAAGGCTCTTCCTGCTCCAGCCAGTCAGATGGCCCAGACCACCAGCAGCAGGAGACAGCCAGGGCTATGATGCCACTACAAGCACAAACAGGAGACACTGTCGCACGTGGGTTGAGCACAGCATGTCCTTCCACCCTGGCCACACAGGCAGAAAGTGCAGTCCCCCTTGCCCCCTCTGTGCAGGTGTATGGCACCAGTCCCCACTGTGCTGGGGAGCCTGGACCCAGCCCCAGGGGATGAGCATTCTACCACAAAAATTGCGGAGGGAGAAGTAGGTGAGGAATTGTCCTTCTCTGCAGAAGGATGCAGTGGAAGAAGGGGGAAAAAGCAAGAGATGTTGCCAGGTCTCATCCAAGTCATCCTCAAGGTGGAGTAAGTTAAAACAATACGGGACCTTTTCACTATGGGAACAATTAATTCAGATGTGCTTGCATTTCCTCCTATTTTTACTTTCTGCTATAGAAACAGAGGTTTGTAAAAGAAGATGAACTTGCTTAGCCTTCAGACTTATTCACAGTAAGATTCATTAAAACTGCAAGAAGACTTCCTTCGCTACTTTTCTCCACACAGCAACTCAAAAATAGATTTGACAATTACAAGGTTTTGTTGCCTTGGGTTTTTTAGGTGTCTGTACTTACAAGCATGGCTGCACGGGCTGCAACTGGCAAAACACTAAAAGCAGCAGATACAACAAAGCTTGGCATGAGGAACTTCTGCAGCATGAGCCACTCAAGTATATTTTAGAGTGGATCATTAATACTGCATTTCAGCTTCCCTGAGCACCTTCACCAGTAAAACAGATTTGAAAGTGTGCAGATAGTTTATTAAACATGGCAAAGTGATTACATTAGAGAAAAAAAACCACACTCACTGGTGTACATGGATTTACAGAAAATGAATATTCAAATCTTGATTTTTTCCAAGGAAGCTAGCAAGTCCCTGATCAAAACCTACAGCTTGGCAAGAATAGGATTTACAGGTTTATTCATGTTGTTTCCCAGGCAGACTAGTTCTGCATTAGCAGAGCATTAATCAAAGTCTAAATACTTAAGGATTCTGACTCAATACAGATTCTTCCTCTGTTTAAAAGTCCACCTCATTTTTCCAGATGTGATTCCAAATCCCACAGTGATTTTGCTATTTCATACAAAAAGAAAAGGAAAAGCAGGTTTCCTCAAATTCACAGAAGAGAATCAAAAGGCACGTGACAGAGGCAGCAGCAGAGCGCCAGCCTGCAAGCTCACCGAAACAAACCCCACAGAAATAGAAATGTCACTCTTCAGGGTGCTCTTTCAGCTAAGCTGGTAGCAAACAGGATGTGAGCATCAGTCGCTGTGTGTGGAGAGGACGTTATTCAGAATAGCAAGTTCAGGCACAGACCGGGTCTTTCACTCGGTAAGGAAAGAGTGGGAGGAAGCAGGGGGGAAGCCTTCAACCCACACACTGCAGCCCTGCCTACTTGGGTTTTCCCCGGCTTCTTTTTAACTGAATTATCTCACAAGCAGTCATTTTCAAGTGCGAAGTTCACAGGCAGCCCCCATGAAACAGGGCTGCACGGGAAGCCTGCTCATGCTTCGAGTGTGCTGGGAGGAGGAGGAATGACAGGCTCCTTGGGAAAACGAGACCACAGACACCCTCAGTGAGATCATGGACAATCTCAGCAGTGCCAGCACCCTTGAGAATAGGGACAGGGACACTTGTAGAAAGACAAACTGTCCACAGAAAGGAAGGATTACGGCTTGGCTTAAACATGAGAACACAAAGAAAAACAGTTTGGAGCAGGTGAGCGGAAAAGAGAAGACAACACCGTCTGATGGAGTTTAGAAACCTCTGGAAATTAGAAAAGCTATATCAACTTCTACACTGGGCTAACTCACCATCTTCACCCTCCCACTCCTCAGTATTTACTAGCAAGCTATTACTCATTCTGATTATCATATACAAAAAGGCTGGTGATCAATATTGCACAAGGGTGATTAGTACTCAGTGATTAAACATCAGTGTATGAATTTGTCTGACTTAGCATGCCTGAAGTGGAAGGAAATGGAGAAACAGTTTCTGAGCAGACCACAGCAATGAAAACAGACAACTTGCTCAACATCAGAGGTTGATGTTGTGAAGAGTTCAGAAGTAACAAGAAGGAAATTAATGATATTTTCAGAAGGACAGAAAATTGTTTTCTTCCAAATTATTCATGATCAAATATGCCTTTGAACAGATCTACCATCTAAAGGAAAGAAAATCTCATTTAAGGATGCCAAAGTAAGGCTATTTTGATGGCACAGGTGTCATGCAAACAGGCCTGCTGGGACCTGAGTCACTGCTCCAGGTCTCCTGTGATCTTTTTCTCTATCGGTTTCACACAGGAAGCCTTCGTATTTGGCAGATGGTTTATAAATGAAAATCTTGCTTCAAAAAGTTGCTATTTTTTTCTTTTCCAAAATGCAAATGCACTTTCAGCACAGTGCAATAATATTTTAAAGCACTTGCCCCTGCCACATGTTGCTCTGACATGTTTAGGAACGATTCCATTTCTAGATGATACAAATAGGAAGATAACTAAGAGGAGAAAACCAACAAAAACAGCAGTCAGAAATGAACACCTGAATGTGAAAAGCAACCAAAAATAACATACAAACTCCCTTACAGAAAAAAAAAATGTGTAGCTAGAAAATGAGGTCCAAAGTGCTGAAGGCCCTACTCAAAGGCTGAGCAAAAAGGGAAGGGCACCTTATAATTGACTCCATTCATCCTACTGATGACAAAAAACTTTTGACAGCAGAGCTGTATAATGCAGAACCCTGCTGA